>NC_069785.1:85491206-85803322 GCF_027406575.1 Nycticebus coucang
CTCAGATAAATCTGATGGCTATACTAGTTGTCAGATTATTTTGTGATTTTTGTGATATTGAAAAATACTAATTTTATTTAGAATTTTTTTCTTTAGAGAGGATGTTAGCGGATACATTTTCTTTAGAGAGGATGTTAATGGATACCTAATAATTTTCATATAAATTATAAATTTATATAAATTATTTAGTCATAGATAATAATTAAATACTAATTTTAATTATTAATTAATAATTTTTTTAAAATACCTAGAAGGTAGTTGCTAGAAATGTAGATGTGACCCTGAGAAGAAAGTTGGGTTTGGGCAGGGGTTGTCCCACAGGACGTTTGTTAAAACTTGTATCCATCTTCAGTTGCTGCAGTTGGGGTACTGTCACTCGTAGCTGTAGATAGAGGCCAGAGGTGCTGCTAAACATCTTACAGTGCACTCAGTAGCCCCATACGACAAAGAATTATCAGGTCTAAAATGTCAGTAGTGCTTAGGTTGAGAAACACTAGAGGCATCATCGTGGAGTTAGGTGATTGAAACTGTTAGATAGACTAAACTCATTTTACCTTTTTTTTTTTTTTAGAGACAGAGTCTCTGTTGCATTCAGTAGAGTGCTGTGGCATCACAGCTCACAGCAACCTCTAGCTCTTGGGCTTAGGCTATTCTCATGCCTCAGCCTCCCAAGTACCTGGGACCACAGGCATCTACCACAATGCCCGGTTATTTTTTTGTTGCAGTTTGGCCCATGCTGGTTTCGAATCCCCCACCCTTGGTATGTGGGGTGGGCGCCCTACTCACCGAGCCACAAGTGCTGCCCGATTTTACCTTTTTTTGAGACAGAGTCTACTTTGTGACCCTGGGTAGAGTGCTATGGTGTCATAGCTCACAGCAATCTCAAATTTGGGGGCTCAAGCTATCCTCTTGCCTCAGCCTCCTGAGTAGCTGGAACTACAGGCACTCGCTACAATGCCTGGTTGTTTTTAGAGATGGAGTCTTGCTTTTGTTCTTGCTCAGGCGGGTCTGAACTTGTGCGCTCAGGAGATCTACCTGCCTCGGCCTTCCAGAGGCATGAGCCACTGTGCCTGGCCTTCTAAATTGATTTTAGTTAACTCCAAAGAGCAGTGTTTTCAAAAATGCCTTCTATTTTTTTCTGGCATTATAAATACACTAATTATCTACTTGATCTTAGTTTTGGAGTTGTAAATCACTATTGATAACATACCAGTCTGTATTCCTTATACATTTACCACTGTGTACTCGGTGCTTGGCACACACAGTCCATGACCAGAATTGGGCAAACAAAATATAGTTTTAGAATAAGTGAGGACAAAAATAATTTTTATTATGCTTAACATGGTGGTTTTAAATTCTCCTCCAAAGTTACATGTATGTATAAGAGTAAATGCTATCTCCATGTTTAAAAATTAGATACTGTTATCTTAACTAAATTAATGCAGTATACTTGGTACATATGGGATGCCAGTTTAATATTTATTTCTTGGATTATACTGGTTTAAAAGGTCTGCATTGGGCTACAATGAATCTTGATATGTTTTTTAAAAAATTGGTCAGTTATGAACCGTGGTTTAAAGTGCCTACATTTTGCCAGCTTTATACTCGCATTTTAAACCACTAATAGTGACCCATTGAAGAAACTTATTATTTTGTAGGTCATGAGTAATTTAAGAAACATGAGGGGCGGCACCTGTGGCTCAGTCAGTAAGGTGCCGGCCCCGTATACCGAGGGTGGCGGGTTCAAACCCGGCCCCGGCCAAACTGCAACCAAAAAATAGCTGGGCGTTGTGGCGGGCACCTGTAGTCCCAGCTACTCGGGAGGCTGAGGCAAGAGAATCGTGTAAGCCCAAGAGTTGGAGGTTGCTGTGAGCTGTGTGAGGCCACGGCACTCTACTGAGGGCCATAAAGTGAGACTCTGTCTCTACAAAAAAAAAATTAAAAAAAAAAAGAAACATGAAATAGGAAATATTAGAATGGTATCCCATTAATAAAGGGAATTATTACTTATGTATCGGTGTTTGTATCTATGTAATGGAATTCCAGATAAATTTTTAAAAATTATTTATTTTTATTTTTATTTTTTATTTTTTTTGAGACAGAGTCTCAAGTTGTCACTCTGGGTAGAGTGCCGTGGCACCACAGCTCACAGCAAACTCAAACTCTTGGGCTTAAGCGATTCTTTTGTCTCAGTCTCTGCAGTAGCTATGACTCCAGGCTCCCGTCACAACGCCTGGCTATTTATTTTTGTTGCAGTTGTCATTGCTGTTTAGCTGGCCTGGGCTGGGTTGGAACCTGCCACTCTTGGTGTATGTGGCTGATGCCATAACCGCTGTGCTAGAGTCGCAAGCTGCCGCCTTGGGTAGAATACTGTGTCATCATAGTTCACAGCAACCTCACACTGTTGGGCTTAAGCAATCCTCTTGCCTTAGTTTTTCTATTTTTAGTAGAGACAGGGTCTCACTTTAGCTTAGGCTAGTCTTGTACTTGTGAGCTGAAGCATTTCACTCACCTCGGCCTCCCAAAGTGTTGGGATTACAGGCGCGAGCTACTGCGCCTGGCCTAAAATTATTTATTTATTCATTCATTTTGCTTTTGGTTGTGGTCATGTGTTTGTAGAAAGCTAGCAGCTTTAAGTCCTTTATTGGCCTGTAGAATTTTCTACTTGGACAAAGATCTCAGGGTAAATTCCTAGAAAGGTGCAATTAATGGAGCACAATCTTCTCTATAAATACAGGATTTTATTAAGGAGAGTTACTATTTATTGATTCATTTATTTGTGTTTGTTGAGTACCTGTCCTATGCCAGACACTGTTGTTTGTGTTGGGTATACAACAGTTAACAAAGGTAACAATCCCGGCCATTGTGTTCTATGGGATGGATGATAGAAAAGAATGAGGATAAGTAGATGATAGTGTGTTAAATGGTGATAGGGCTTGAAGGTGAAAAAGAAGGGAAGAGCGATTAGAAATGTAAATTACAGGTCAGTTGGAGCCTCACCAAGAAGTGTACTTTAAATAGAGTCCTGAAGGCAGGAGGAGCCAGCCATGTAGGCTGAAGATCATTCATGCTAAAGGGAGCAACATTCCTAAGCAGGACAGAGCTTAGTGTGTTCAAGAAATGGGAGGTTTGTGTGCCCAGGCGAAGTGGGTGGGGGAGAGGGGTGTGAAGTAACTGTGGGGCAGTATGTGGGGTTGGAAGTATGGTCTTCTAGGAATTGGAAAGACTTGGCTTTTTACCTGAGCTAGTGCAAGAGCCAGTAGAGGGTTTTGAGCTGAGGGTGATGCAGTTTGACTTGGTTTAACAGAATCTCTCTGCCTGTCATGGGGAGAAGAGACAGGTGGACTGAAATAGGAAGCACTGTTGTATGTAAGTTCAGTGGGGAAGTCAGGGCTGGAGGGAGAAATTTAGGAAACATGAGTGAATGGCTTATAATTAAGGCCACATGTTGAGGTGAGATTATCGGGAGAGTTTACTCCTCATTTGCCTGCATGTGGTAAACATGTGGCCTTGCACTGTGCTGTTGTTGGCTGTGTGAGTACTCTTGCTCTGTAAATTTGATCCTCTTCTCTATAGTTAGGAAATTAGTATTATGGATCAATTGAGATATGTACATTGAATATAAATTTTTGTCCAGTTCTACCCCCAAACAAGCTGCCATTAAATAGTTGGTGCTTTTTCTGTTGTTGTTGTTTTTTTTTTTTTTGTAGAGACAGAGTCTCACTTTATGGCCCTCGGTAGAGTGCCGTGGCATCACACAGCTCACAGCAACCTCCAACTCCTGGGCCCAAGCGATTCTCTTGCCTCAGCCTCCCGAGTAGCTGGGACTACAGGCGCCCGCCACAACGCCTGGCTATTTTTTGGTTGCAATTTGGCAGGGGCTGGGTTTGAACCCGCCACCCTCGGTATATGGGGCTGGCGCCTTACCGACTGAGCCACAGGCGCCACCCAGTTGGTGCTTTTTCAAAGTGGCTGTCAGAGGGGCCGGTGTGGTTTGTCACATCTGTGACCCTGAGGCCAAGGCAGGAGGAGTGCTTGAGGCCAGGAGTTCAAAACCAGCCTGAGCCAGAGTGAGACCCTGTCTCCACAAAAAAATGGAAATATTACCTTCACAGTGGCACACACCTATAGTCTCAGCTACTAGGGAGGCTGAGGCAGGCAGGAATCGCTTGAGGTCAGGAGTTTGAGGTTGCTGTGAGCTATGATGACACCACTGCACTCTAGCCCGTACAACTGAGCAAGACTCTGTTGCAAAGAAATAAGAATTTTTGCTTTTAAGATAGCAAAACACATTTAAAAGTAAAGGACTTGCTAAATAACATGCTGTTAGTATGTGGCAGACTAAATTCCACCTTAATTTACTCCAACTCCACAGTTTGTTTCTTTTTTTTGGAGACAGAGTCTCAAGCTGTCAATCTGGTTAGAGAGCTGTGGCATCACAGCTCACGGCAACCGCAGACTCTTGGGCTTAAGCGATTCTCTTGCCTCAGCCTCTGGAATAGCTGGGACTACAGGTGCCTGCCACACCATCTGGCTATTTTTTTGTTGTTGTTGCTGCAGTTGTCCTTATTGTTCTAGCTGGCCCAGTCTGGGTTCAAATCTGCTAGCCTGGTGTGTGTGGCTGGTGCCCTACCCACTGAACTACGGGTGCTTGCCACCACAGCCTATTTCTAAATGTTGTACAATTATGCCTTTGTAAAAATCTTATCCTTTTCATATAATTTTGCCTAGTGATTAGATATTGGAGTTTGTTTTGTTTTGTTTTAATGGAAGAGATCATAATCAGTATAGGGCAAAACTATAATTGTACAGTCATAGGGACCAGATCTTCTTTCATAGGTTTTAAACTGTGATTTGTCATCTTTTTTTTTTTTTTTTTTGTAGAGACAGAGTCTCACTTTATGGCCCTCGGTAGAGTGCCGTGGCCTCACACAGCTCACAGCAACCTCCAACTCCTGGGCTTAAGTGATTCTCCTGCCTCAGCCTCCCGAGCAGCTGGGACTATAGGCGCCCGCCACAACGCCCGGCTATTTTTTGGTTGCAGTTTGGCAGGGGCTGGGCTTGAACCCGCCACCCTCGGCATATGGGGCCGGCGCCCTACCGACTGAGCCACAGGCGCCGCCCCGATTTGTCATCTTTGAGTCTCAGTAACTTTGCCTGCAAAATAATAGTGTTTATAACTACTTGAATGTTTTAGAGGAGAATTAAATAAGACAATGCATTTTTCTGTACTTACTGATATATAGTGTGTTTGTACTTAGGTGGCAGTTTATATAAAGGAAGCCCTGGGACTTGTGGCCACACCCTTCAAGAATCAAATAGAAAATGGAACAACCATATATCTTTTTTTTTTTTTTTTTGTAGAGACAGAGTCTCACTTTATCGCCCTCGGTAGAGTGCCATGGCATCACACAGCTCACAGCAACCTCCAACTCCTGGGCTGAAGCGATTCTCTTGCCTCAGCCTCCCGAGTAGCTGGGACTACAGGCGCCCGCCACAACACCCGGCTATTTTTTGGTTGCAGTTCAGCCGGGGCCGGGTTTGAACCCGCCACCCTCGGTATATGGGGCTGGCACCTTACCAACTGAGCCACAGGCGCCGCCCGGAACAACCATATATCTTATGTGAGGAAGAAGAAGAGCCAGAACCACAGAAGAACATAGAAAAAACCAAACAAGTAGATGATGAAGACGCCGAGCTAATCTTTCTTGGGGTGGAACATGTAAATGAAGATGCCAGGCTGATCTTTGTAGGGGTGACTTCAAATTCAAAACCAGTTGTTTCAAACATCTTGAAAAGAGTCACCCCAGGTTCATATTCAAGGAGAAAAAAGCATGGTCACCTTAGAAAAGATACTGCTCACAAATTGCGGCCTACAAGTCATGCATTGCCTAAATCAGGAGCAGTAACTGTCTTGCCAACTTCTCAGTCTGAATCAAGATCAACAGATAGTCCTATTATTATTATTGAGTCTTTATCTAAACCTGATTGTAAAGATAGTTCATCACAAGTTGTGCCTGATAGATCTTCAGAGTCGTGTTCTCCTTTGACTACCTTCACAAGCTCATTGCATCACCCAGTGAGAGAAGCACTTTCAGTAGGAGGTACGAATGAAAGTCCACGGGTGTCAAAGCGACGACTTTCCACGTCTGAAGTAGACAGCGTAAGTCCCAAAAGGACTAAATTCAGGGATGGAATTACAGAGGAATGTTCTTCAGCTGTGTCCCCTTCAGGTGTCTTTCATACAGTGAATACTCAGCAGAACACATCCTCAAACAGTGTTCACACCTCATTAAGCCATGTTCAGAATGGACCACCTTTTCCAACAGCTTTTTCAAAGGACAGCGTCCATTGCAAGCCTATAAATGCAAAGCTTGATAGGGAAAGTGAATCAGCACAAACAGACTTTGCAAGTCTAGCAAGTCAAAACAAGAACTTAGACCCCAAGAAAGGAAATCTGGTCGTGCTACTTAGTGACTTTTACTACGGACAGCATAAAGGAGATGGGCTGCCGGAGCAGAAGACGCACACAACCTTTAAATGCCTCAGCTGCTTGAAAGTTCTGAAAAATGTTAAGTTCATGAATCACGTGAAGCACCATTTGGAACTTGAGAAGCAGAAGAGCGATAGCTGGGAAAACCACACCACCTGCCAGCACTGCCACCGGCAGTTTCCCACTCCCTTCCAGCTGCAATGTCACATCGAAAGTGTGCACACTGCCCAGGAGCCCTCTCCCGTCTGTAAAATCTGCGAATTGTCATTTGAAACAGACCAGGTCCTCCTGCAACACATGAAGGACAACCATAAGCCCAGAGAAATGCCCCATGTCTGTCAGATTTGCCATTACAGATCGTCGGCCTTTGTTGATGTGGACACACATTTTAGAACGTGCCACACTGACACAAAAACTTTGCTTTGTCCATTTTGTCTCAAAATTTTCAAAACTGCAACACCATACATGTGTCATTATAGGGGGCACTGGGAAAAGACTGTACACCAGTGTTCTAAATGCCGGCTACAGTTTTTAACTTTCAAGGAGAAAATGGAGCACAAGACCCATTGTCATCAAATGTTTAACAGGCCTAAACAACTAGAAGGATTGCCTCCAGAAACAAAAGTTGTTATTCAAGTGTCCCTGGAGTCTCTTCAGTCAGAGTCAGTGGAATTAGCATCGATTACTATGAGCACATCTGATTCTAAACTGTCACATCCCAAGTCTAAAAGCAGAATTTCAAAAAAACACAATTAATTCTAGTTTCAGTAAATCTAAAATATTTCGAACCAAGCAAAACTCCCATAAAGACAAAAAATACAAACCAGACATTCATTTTTCAATAGCACCAAAAATAGTTTATGGATTATATGTTTTTAAAAAATTTATACAATATTATTTGGTCTGAATTTTGAGGTGTTATTTTAACACATCTGGTGTTAACTATATCTGGTTTAACACATAAAAGGTGTTTGTGTTATGTGTGAGAGAGAAAAACAAATCTATTTATTTTTTTGGTATTTCATATCACTCCTAAGTTTGAAAGCTCTTCCTCCTATATATAAAATTGTTAGAGTTTTTGAAATGATTTTAGCTTTTTCTGTGTGTTGAAGATTTCACTGTTTAGTCAGACTGGAATGGACTTGTTATGGCCTGGCCCATTTGCTGCTAAACTCCTAGAAGTGCCTCTGTTGTGCTGGCACAAAATGATCTGGTTCTGAACGCCTGGGTGTGGAGTTGAGGGAGAAGCTGTGGTGTGAACAGACATCAGGAAGGTGAGGTTAGTCTAGACAACGGTGTGAGGTCCCATTTAGGGATAGATGTGTATTCATGCTGGTCTTGGAGCTAGTGCAGAAGGAAGACTGCTTCAGAGTGTCTTTACCTAACACAAGAACATCTAAGGAAGCAAAACCATTCAAAATGCCTATGTTTGGTGAGGGCCTCTGCAGATATCAGCCACTGTGCATGACTGGTTTCAGATGAAGAAGTAATAATTTAATAGAGTGAGGCCTGCTGCTAGCATTCTGTCCTCCGTGAAGGAGAATTAACTGGCCATATCCTTCTCTGCCACAGCAGTAAAGCAAGTTAAGTTTCCCAAGGGAAAAGAGCCCTGGTAGCCATACTTTGAATCCTACTGAACCCATAGTTTTGACTGAAAAGGGCAAAACAGTATGTCCAAGCTGGGTGCCCATAGCTTACTGGTTACAGCGACAGCCCTATGCACCAGGGGTGGTGGTTGGAACCCAGCCCAGGCCTGCTTAACAAAAAGAAAGGAAAATCCTATCCAGTTAACGGACTGGGCTAAATTTAGTTCTGTCACTGCCAAACTAGAATTGGATTTGTCTAAGAACAGTAGGTATAGTGGACAAAAATAGTCCAGGGTGATTGTAAAATTAAACCCCAAGACAGGGCTTTATATTTTTCTGTGTATGTGTATTGTACCCTAATTGAAGATGTGAAGCTTGCAGTTTTATAGCTTGTCTTGGATGTGAATGTATTACAGCTAACAGTCTTTTGTTGTACATGTAACTTTCCAGTTTATTACGGTAATACTGGTTGGGTCTTACTTGATATACACTAGTGTGCAGGATATCCCATTTACTTCAGTGAGCATTCAGTCTTAGAGTTAAAATTCTTTATCTAATCTATCTTGTCTAACCTATACCACGGGGGAACATTTTTTGCTTGCCCTCTCCAAGGGGTTTTTGACGGAATTGCAGAGTATGTTTTTAAGTATTGGTTCCCAAACATCAGTGGCCTTGACAGCCTCTGTGGTTCCAGGGTTGTCTCTCTGGATGTGTTCTAGCACCATCCTTGGTTCCTCTGCCCACAGCCTCTGTTCACCAGTTGAGGGAGGAATCTGTCATCTTGGCTGTAGGCCAAAGTCTGGAGAAACGTCTCCTTTTTTCCTTGGTTACTTCTTTTTTTTCTTTTTTTTTTTTTTTTTTGTAGAGACAGAGTTTCACTTTATTGCCCTCGGTAGAGTGCCGTGGCGTCACACAGCTCACAGCAACCTCCAACTCCTGGGCTTAGGCGATTCTCTTGCCTCAGCCTCCCGAGTAGCTGGGACTACAGGCGCCTGCCACAACGCCCGGCTATTTTTTTTTTGTTGCAGTTTGGCCAGGGCTGGGTTTGAACCCGCCACCCTCGGTATATGGGGCCGGCGCCCTGCTCACTGAACCACAGGGTTACTTCTTAAGGATACCTTCTCTCTCCTCTCAATCTAGTTAAATTTCCTAAGCTTTCACAAAAAGCTGGGAAGAGATAATCATAAAGTGTATAATTTCTCTCTTAGAACCAGGGGAGAAGGTACTAAGGACAACAAAGACATTGTGAGTATGTTGTCCACATTTTAGGTAATTTCCTGACTGTAGATTGTTTTATTTATTTGCCCGATGCTTGCTTGCTTGATTGATCAGCACCTTGAACATTTCACTAGGCTTTTCCAGTTCCTTTACTTGGGGCAAGACAGTTTGCTAAAATTTTAGGAGGTGTAGAAAGGGTGATGTGTCTGTGTGTATTTATTCTACTTGTTCTGGTCTCAGGTGGGTAGTCCTGCTGTGTATAAATAGATATGCAGATTTTTGCATACTTACCTCCCTTATTCTGTTTCTGTGGTGAAAATACGAAATGCTTTAGTTCTCTGGTTTGGTGATTGCTTAGTATTAATACTATTAATGCTGTTTGCTGTTCCACTAACGCATGCTCCTAAGGAGTACAAATTTCATTAATTGCCAACTGTAGGTTCCAGTAACCTGGCTCCCGCCTACTCCTTTTCACTTTCTGCCGTGCTTCACTGCCATTTTCCCCATGGGTGCACTATTTTTCAACACACTGGACACACTGGCCTTGCTATTCCTTAATCAAATCATATTTCTTCCTGATCCAAAGACTTTGCACATGCTGTTCTCTTTCTTAGAATGCCCTTCCCCAGGCCTGCATGGCTTGCTACCTCATGTGTTTGACATTTCCTTTGGCTCATTGAACTTCACCGAGGTTCTTAGAATGACTCAATGAAATCTCCTTTCTTCCTTTTTTTTTTTTCCTGACCTTACATTCTACTCCTCTTTAAAGGCACTTTACCCCTCCCCACTGTTTTCTTCCTTCTCCAATCTAGTTAAATTTCCTAGGTTTTCATGGAAAAGCTAGGAAGAGAGAGATCATCATCAAGGGCTTTGCTTCTGTCTTAGAATTAAGCTAGCTTGAGCGTTTCTGTGCCTGCAACCAAAAGAAAATATACTGAGTTGAGTTCTTTCAGGAGCTTTCTCTGTTTTTCTATTGATACCTCTATATTTTTTTAAGGCAATGTCACTTTGTTTTGTTTACAAATATATTGGATATGTCAAGATTACTATTTTGTTATTACCCTCTGTGAATTTCCTTGTCTATTTTCCTTGCTTATTCTTTCAGATACAATTTATTATTTTATTAATGTTGCCAAAAATTGTAAGTAAAATAGAAATTATAATAAAATGTTTTGTGAAAGAATATTTTTACTGTATTGTCCTTCCATCATTAACATGATAAGTTTTATTTTTAATTAAATTAATTTTTTTTTTGAGACAGAATCTCAGTGTGTCACCCTTGGTAGAGTGCCATGGCGTTACAGCTCACAGCATCCTCAAAGTCTTGGGCTTAAGTGATTCTCTTGCCTCAGCCTTCTAAGTAAATGGGACTACAGGCACCTGCCACAACGCTCAGCTATTTTTTGGTTGTAATTGCCATTGTTGTTTGGCAGGCCTGGGCTGGATTCAAACTCGACAGTTCCTGTGTACATGGCTGGTGCGCCAGCCACTAAACTACAGGCACCGCACCTATTTTAAATTTTTATTTAGTGCCACCATGTAAACTCTGCTGCCTTTTTTTTTTTTTTTTTTGAGACAGAGCCTCAAGCTGTCGCCCTGGGTAGAGTGCTATGGCATCATAGCTCACAGCAACCTCAAACTCCTGGGCTTAAGTGATTCTCTTGCCTTAGCCTCCTGAGTAGCTGGGACTACAGGCACCTGCCACAATGCCTGGCTATTTTTTGGTTGTAGTTGTCATTGTTTGGCAGGCCCAGGCCGGATTCGAACCCGTCAGCTCTGGTGTATGTGACTGGCACCTTAGCTGCTTGAGCTACAGGCACTACCAAAACTGCCTTCTTGACGATTGTGTTTTTAGTCTAATTGCATGGACCAGAACTTATAAACAGCGGTATGTGGGATGGAATTAATGGGTTTTCTTGTTTTTCTTGTTTTTATTTTATTTTATTTTTATTTATTTATTTTTTGCAGTTTTGGCTGGGGCTGGGTTTGAACCCGCCACCTCCAGCATATGGGGCCGGTGCCCTACCCATTTGAGCTACAGGCGCCTACCTTTTTGTTTTTATTTTTAATAAGAAATGATTTGCCATTAAATGTAATAAGTATATTGCTTAAAGACTTAATGTTTCCATTTTTAGAATCTTTTTTTAAAGAGTATTGCTTAATTTTATTGGATAATTTACAACATCTATTGAGACAGTTGTTTACTGACCCACATTTTTACTTCGCTGCATTCACAACTCTTCTGTTAGAAATCCTTAATTCCTAAAGCAAAAATAGTTCCACTTGGAGCAGAATATTATTTTTATTACTCATAATCCCATTCCTTCTCATTCTAATATTCAAATGTATTTCCTCTTCCTCTCATTAGATTTGTCCTGGTTTTATCAATGTTTCTGATTACCTTTTCCAAGAAGTAACCTCCAATTTGACTTATTATTTTTTATTTTTATTTTTTTTTGAGGCAGTGTCTCACTTTGGTGCCCATGGTAGAGTGCCAAGACATCATAGCTCACAGCAACCTCAAACTCTTGGGCTGAAGCGATTATCTTGCCTCAGCCTCCTGAGAAGCTGGGACTACAGGCATCTGCCACATTGCCTGGCAATTTTTAGAGGTGGGGTCTTGCTCTGGCTCAGGGTGGTGTCCAACTCCTGAGCTCAGGCAATCTGCCCGCCTAGGCCTTCCACAGTGCTAGGATTACAATTGTGAGCCACTGTGCCCGATTTTTTGTTTTAAAACTTCTTTTTTTTTTTTCTTTAATAGAGGATTTAATATGGCCTATTTTTGTTTACAGCTTTGCACAAATCCCAAATATTGTGATGCACATTTTAGTTTTGGTTTTCATTTTCAGTACTTTAGTTCCAAAGATTTA
Source organism: Nycticebus coucang (assembly GCF_027406575.1). Classification (NCBI taxonomy): domain Eukaryota; kingdom Metazoa; phylum Chordata; class Mammalia; order Primates; family Lorisidae; genus Nycticebus; species Nycticebus coucang. The sequence continues at coordinate 85,503,374 of NC_069785.1, forward strand.
AAATTTTGCAGGCTGAATGTTTTAACCTTAAGTTTTGCCAAGAATGTTTCTATGGTAAAATAAGAAATATATTTTATTGTAGGCATCTATCCGGATCTCCCTCAAAGGTTGTTTAAAAGATAAAGGTATTCAAATATACATTTGAAAGTAATTCCTAGTTAACAAAACTTGGAAACCAAATGAAGGATCAAAGACATTATTACATACGCACTATAAACAGTGTTACTCATTTATGAAAAGTAATGACTGTAGGAGCTATGGCAGTACAAAATTTTATTTGGCTATAATGCGAAACTGAGGAAGCAACATACGTACTTTGTGTTTGCAGTTATTCATGGTAATATCCATGGAAAAGAATAATACATCCTAAGTGCACAGTGGATTTATTTCTGTGGTCACTTTTTTCTTTCAGTCATTCTATGAATGAGTTATTTTGTCTTTACAAAGCATTCATCATATAAATAGAAGAAAAAAAGTAAATTCCATTTCCCTACCACTTCAGTAAGTCGCCCTCTTATACTCCTTACTAGTTACAAGATCGAAATAAGAACAGTTGGCAATATGCATGCAATAAGCCTGCTGCTGACACAAGAGACTTTTTTTCTTTTTTCTTTTCTTTTCTAGAGACAGTCTCATTTTATTGCCCTCAGAAGAGTGCTATGACCTCACAGTTCACAGCAACCTCTAACTCCTGGGCTTAGGCGATTCTCTTGCCTCAGGCGCCTGCCACAACGCCCAGCTATTTTTTGCTGCAGTTTGGCCGGGGCTGGGTTTGAACCCGCCACCCTCGGTATATGTGGCCAGCGCCTTACCCACTGAGCCACAGGTGCCGCCCCTGACACGAGAGTCTTAGCTTTAGTGCAAGGATTGACAAAACTATGGCCTTTATGGTAAAAGTTTAAATTACTAAAGCATTGTTAGAGAGCCAGAGAATCATGTGCACCCTGCAGATTCTTAAATATTTGCTATTTGCTGCCCCTATTCTAGATCATGAGTTATGAGTTTGACTCATCTGTACATTGCTCTGCATTCCTGCTGGTGGGCTAGTGGTGTAGAAGTACTTTTTATGTGAGTGGGAGAGAGCTGTATATAATTCCTTGATCCTGCCCAGTGATAAAGAGCCCAAAGCAGTAAAAAAGATGACATGTTTAGAAAATGACAAAAGGGTGTGTTTATGTGTGTGTATAAATATGCCGAAGTCTCCATATCTTTTTTCCATGTTTTTTGATGAGTGGGATTTTGTGCTGCTTAAAAATAGAAGAGAATGTATTAGTCATCTATTGCTACATAACAAATTACCACCAAATTAATAGCTTAAATAAACACTGTCTCACAGTCCCTGGGTGTCAGGAATCCAGATTACTTAAGTTCTCTGGCTCAACCCTGACTGCCCAAAATTGCTGTCACCTGAAGGCTTGACTGGGGTGGAGTTGCTTCTTTTTTTTTGAGGCAGAGTCTGTGTCACCCTTGGTAGAGTGCCATGTTATCGTAGCTCACAGCAACCTCAAACTCTTGGACTCAAGCGATCCTCTTGGCTCAACCTCCCAAGTAGCTGGGACCTCACAGGTGCCCACCACAATGCCCTGCTCTTTTTAGACTGTGTCTCACTCTGGCTCAGGCTGGTCTCGAATTTATAAGCTCAGGGAATCTGCTTGCCTCGGCCTTCCATAGTGTTCGGATTACAGGAGTGAGCCACCATGACCGGCCAGTTAGATGAGTTTTTTTTGGAAAAAATATTTGCCAGTAAACTCTTCATCTAGTAGCTTCATCTAGTTCCCTGTGGATTGGAAAAATATTTGGGTTCTGTTTTTCCCAGACCCACATTCTCCCAAAAGAATGCAAAAGGATCACTCCAGAGGTTGGTCTGAAATGGCCGTGAACCTGGACTTAGAAGTCTAGACCGTGGTGCGGAAGTGCAGAGGATCCGCAGCTGTGACTGGACTCTCTAATTCCTTCATGCTCTCCTCACCTCTTTGGATAAACATTAGGTATTCGTGTGATACATGATGCAGATCTGAGTCTTTTATTTTTTTTTGAGTCGTACTGTGTCGCCGCCATTGGTAGAGTGGGTAGAGTGCTGTGGCGTCACAGCTCACAACAACCTCCAACTCTTGGGCTTAAGCAATCCTCTTGCCTCTGCCTCCCAAGTAGCTGGGACTACAGGTACCCGCCACAAGGCCTGACTATTTATTTTATTATTATTTTTTTTTTTAGTAGGCCCTGGCCTTGTTTGAACCCACCAGCCCAGGTGCATGTGGCCAGCGCCCTAACCACTGTGCTACGGGCACCGAGCCTAGATCTGGGCCTTTTAGCTCTCAACTCTGCCTATTCTGCTCCTTGTCCCAGGGAGCAGTTCTGTTGTCACGGGAGGCTTGGGGTGGCTGTGAGACCTGGGTTTGCTCTGTGGGAGGAAACAGCTGCTGGACCTATCAGCAAGTGTCCAGGGTACATTACATTCGGACCACCTGAATTTCCTTCAGGGTTTGGAGAAGATTCCCAGCGCCCCCTGTGGTTTCTTTGGACTGAGGATTGTGGTACCCCTCTCATTAACTTTTGACATTTCCATTGTATTTCTCAGGCCAACTTGCATTCACTGCTTGTGTCTTTGGTCAGGGCTGTTTGTACTTCCTCCTGTATTTATTATGGAAAACCCACAGCTTATGTGTGTTTTAGTTCCCATGTTTCCTGGTTCTAACTGTTTATCTTGGTGGTTTGAATGACAAAACACTTTGTCATTCAAAGTGTTTGAACCTCACTTTGATTAAACTGCTAGTTAATGATGAGAATTATTTACATAATTTGCTTTACAGTACCTTAAATAGAAAATACAGACACAGCCAAAGACTGACTGTACCACTACAGCACAGACATTAGGCTCTGGGGAGACTGAGGTAGGAAGGGAAATGTGCCAGCCTGAGCAAGTGTAACGCCCCATCTCTACTAAAAATAGAAAAAACAATCTGGACATTGTGGCTGCAACTGTAGTCCCCGCTGCTCAGGAGGCTGAGGCAAGAGGATCACTTGAGTCCAAGAGTTTGAGGTTGCTGTGAGCTGTGATGTCACAGCCCTCTACTCAGGGGACAGAGTGAGACTGCCTCAAAAAAAAAAAGGGGGTGGGGTATGTGGATCACTTAAAATCTGAAAAGCACACATTATAAACAGCTATGTCCTGAATCAGGACAACAGTCATCCCTCCTAAAGATGCTTATTGACAGAAGACATAAGTGCCTTTTTTTTTTTTTTTTTTTGCAGTTTTTGGCCGGGGCCAGGTTTGAACCTTCCACCTCCAGTATATGGGGCCAGCGCCCTACTCCTTTGAGCCACAGGTGCCACCTCCAACATTAGCGCTTTTAATGAAGCTTCCTGTTAAGTTCTGTGCCTTAGTAGCTTTTGGGGTGAACATGAGATCCTGGTTTGTGGATTATTCTATTATCTATTGTTTTGGCAGACACAACTTTGTGAGACTGTACCTTTGTGAGCAGGTCAGTTGATCAGGTTTCATATACAGGGTAAAAAAGGCATCTTTTCTGGGATGTGCATGAACTTTATGCACTGTGGGGGATTTCAGTATAAGTACAAAGCAAGAACTGCCCACACTTTGAGACTTGAGAAATCTCTGAGTTGACTCCTTATTATTATAATTTATTATTTGCATTTAATTTCTAACCATAGCTCTGTGGTAAGAGAATGAGATCTGCAAACACTTTTGCCTGCTTGTTTAGAACCAGAAGTTTCAGCTTAGGAGTTTTTTTCTTTTTTAAGAGAGAGAGTCTCACTTTGTTGCCCTCAGTAGAGTGCTGTGGCATCACAGCTCACAGCAACCTCCAGCTCTTGGGCTTAGGTGATTCACTTGCCTCAGCCTCCCACGTAGCTGGGACCACAGGCACTCACCATAACACCTGGCCATTTTTTGTTGCAGATTGGCTGGGGCTGGGTTTGAACCTGCCACTCTTGGTGTATGGGGCCGATGCCCTACTCACTGAGCCACAGGCACTGCCCCAGGTTAGGATTTTTTACAAGGAAATGACTTGCTATATCACTATAAGTAATTTGAACAAAGTCAACAACATGCAGTTCATAATAAGAGAAGCATGTAGAATCCCTGCAATACTATGAAGTGAGGCACTTCCAGGTTCCTTGGCCTGTTAGGATGCTTGAGTCCTACCACTGAGCTACAGGCGCTGAGCCACTAGGTACATTTTTAAAAATTATCTGTCCTGATTGTTAGGTCTAGGCTAAAGTAGAAAAATACCAGTTAACTCCAGACAAATTCCTGGGCTACAAGCCCTCAACAAAATGGAGTAAGTCTGATTCACTCCCAAGATAGATGGGAAAGTGCTCACTAACTTCTTGCTTGACTGACTCCTGGGCCTGGGTAACAAATGACTAACTTTTAGACAATACCAGGTGGAGAGAATGCTGGGACAAAGATGTATGGAGGAAAAGCACTGGAACTAAGATGTACGGGGAAATATTAAAATAAAGATGTGTGATGTATGGCTAACCCCCAAATTCTGCTTCTGTACAATGCTTCCTTGCTACCCTACCCAGATGCACTTGGACAGACTGCGGGCCAACCAGGATGCAGACCAAGCCCTAAAAACCTGACCCCTTAAGCACTAGGGGCTGCTCTCAGAAACCCCATGTTGGGACACTGAGGCAGTCACCGGCCGGCTCTTCAATAAAGACTGTGCTGTAAATTTGGGTTGTTTGGCACTATGGTCTTTGTGGAACTCCTGGACATAAAATTTGGAGGCCCCAGTGAGCTTCTCCAGATGCTGGCACTGCTGATCCTCATCCAGCCTCTAAGACAGGCTGTGGTCCCTCTGAGGGGAGGCAGTGCCTGGAAACATTCCATGGCCCCTGGAGGACCCAGTGCCCTCAGAAGATCAGCTGACCATCACTCCTAAATTCACCTGTGAGTCCACATCCGTCTGGAGGTAAGCCATTTAAACATCTATTTTTGGCTAATGTCTGCAGACATTTAGTGTAACTATTATGTTCATTTTTTGCTGTGCTTATTTGTTGTTATGGACTGTTGTGAAAATATATAACTGTTTGTTGTATTGTTTGTTGTGAATTGTGTAGTGACCTTAGGGACCTCGGAGGGGAGGCCAAAGGGACAGAAGCTTTGGACAGGAACCCCAGGATGCTGGGCTATCTGCCTGTCAGAGGCTTTCATAGGCATGTGTTGTAATGCAACCTGTCACTAGAAACACAGGAAATTCCGGTGGGAAACTTCTGCCCTGTCGAAGACCTTAGGGCAGTCAGGCTGCCAAGACACTGGTGCTTTAGCCTTGGGCCTCAGAGTAATTGGGATGCAGGGGGCAGGTGACAAGGGACTTTGATTTCTCACCTCCAGTGTTATGCCTGAGGTTAGTCCTGTAAACCTGTAAGATAGGAACCTCAGACTCCTGGGCTATCAGCCTGTCAGAAACAGGAGCCCTGGGTTACTGAGCTATTGGCCTGTGAAGGGGGCTCCAAAGACTGGGATGCCAGTGGGGGCCCCCGGCCTCAAATGCACAATGTAGATTCATATACTTTTGTTCATTTGTATTCTATGTTGTTTACAACATATTATGGTTTGTGCTTCTGCTCCATTGCCAGCCTTTGGTGTGGGCTGGCCCCCTACAAGTTTCTTTGATCCCCTCTTATGCTGACAGGTTTGGAAAGCAGTCACACAGGAAAACCTGGCCACCCTGACATTGATGTATGAAAGGAGTTAGTGAATAACCCCCCCAGCTCGGCTCTGTGCCTGTTCTCTGCATCGAGAAACTACAGCTTTAGTACTGTCATTCCAGCCTGTTTCTCCCTCTGGTTTGGGTCCCCGGTTTAAGTCCTTCTCGTATGGATCCCTGGGCTGGGTCCCTCTGGTTTGAGTCCCTGGATTGAGTCCCTATAGTTAATCTAGTTAATTTCTCTGCTTATCAGTTTAGTTTTTATTGGTCCATTGTGGGGCTGTCATTGTGCCTTTTTGTGCTTCTCTGTGCTTCACAGATGCTTTTGGTTCTTTTTTAAAATACATTCCTCCTCTTCTAAGGGAAATACCCCACTGGGTTATTTATTAAGACATTTTAAAGATATTTTCTCTACAAGTAAGAGTGACAAAAATCAGGTTTCTAAAGAACATTTTTAGCTATCTCACTTCTCAGAAAAAAAAAAAAAAGTTCAGGCTGCCAATTGGGCCACATAGGAAGTATTCCCCCAAACCAGTAAGACTTTTAAAACCCCAATTGTGTTAAACATTAAATCTGTGCCAAAGAACTGTCCCTTTGAAACAGTGACTCTCAACCTTCCTAATGTCGCGACCCTTTAATACAGTTCCTGTGGGTTGCCGCCCACAGGTTGAGAATCGCTGCTTTAAAACCTCCCAGCAATTGTTTTAAAAAAAGGAAGGTTGAGATTGTGTACACGTAAGTGGTGAAACAATAACAATATGTGGGCTTTCGCCCCCGCACCCTTCACAGGGTGAAACGATTGTGTGAATGGCCCCTGTCTGTAGCTCAGTTTTTATCCCAGCTGAAATTTGTCAGTAGTTTATTTGAGGGAAGAGAAAGGAAAACAGAGAAACCCACCCCACTGAAAACTGTACTGAAGCGTTAAAAAAAAAAAAGACCTTTGATTGTTCAAGCAACTATAGTTTCCTTTAAAATAAAATTAGTTTTGAGCCTGTTATTAAAATCCAAATGTTTAAAAATTATGAAACTGCCACCTCTGTAATATTTCTAAGATTACTAGATTCAACTGTAAACTTATCTAGAGAATATAGTTTGCAGGGTGCAGCCCACATGTGCCTAAAGATAAATTCTGAAAAAGAAAGCAAGAGTCAAATTTCTAAGTTCACCTGAGCCTAAAAATGAGAAAGATCCCTATCTAGCCCTAAATGAGAAAATCCTGTATTGATATTATATAAACTCCCTCATTTGTAAAATGTAGTAGTTTGGTTTAAATTGTTTGAGAAATTGAATCTTTGTCAAAAAAAGAGACTCTTTTTTGCAGTTTTGGCTGGGGCCGGGCTCAAACCCACCACCCCTGGTAGATGGGCCTGGCACCCTACCTTTGAGGCACAGGCACCACCCCCCCAAAAAGAGATTCTTACCTTTTAAACTTTCTAATTGTCAGTCTGGTATACTGCGGTCTTGTTTTGTAAAAAAACGAGTTTGTGAAAGTGAAAAAAAGTGAAAGTAAACAGAAAAATGGAAACTCATAAAAGAAAATTTATGAAGAAATTTACCTATGATCTAGTTAACTATGTATTGTCTTATATATATATATATATATATATATATATTTTTTTTTTTTTTTTTTTTATTTCTTATTTTTTGCAGTTTTAGCCAGGGCTGGGCTTGAATCCACTATCCCTGGTATATGAGGCCGGCGCCCTACTCCTTGAGCCACAGGCGCCGCTGTCTTTAAAATAATTTAACTTGTAATCTTACTTAAGGAAATATTTTAAACCTTTAATATTTGACACACCTTCCAAAGTCAAACTCTTAATTTAGTCCTTTTGAAATATTAAAACCATTAAAAACCTGACAAGTACAAATTAGGCTTATTTGACTTATTAAAAATATATAGAAAACATTGTCAAATATAAAATGGTGATTAATTTTGTGTAAGTTATGATTATATATATTCCTATATTATAAAACATTGATCTGTCCTAACATATAAGACATTGGTCTCTCTTAACATAATGTCAGTAATAATTTTAATTCATCTAAAAAAAAAAAAGGAAAAAAGGAAAGTGGTTTTGGTAATTGGCTGAGTCCAAAGTTTGTCCTAAAAAAAAGAAAAAAAAGGGCAGCGCCTGTGGCTCAGTCGGTGGGGCGCCGGTCCCATATACTGAGGGCGGCGGGTTCAAACCTAGCCCTGGCCAAACTGCAGCCAAAAAATAGCCGGGTGTTGTGGCGGGCACCTGTGGTCCCAGCTGCTCGGGAGGCTGAGGCAAGAGAATCGCTTAAGCCCAGGAGTTGGAGGTTGCTGTGAGCTGTGTGAGGCCATGGCACTCTACCGAGGGCCATAAAGTGAGACTCTGTCTCTACAAAAAAAAAAAAAGAAAGAAATATTAATATTATAAGAAATATAATATTATCTGACAAATGCTCTCAAATTCAAAATCCTGATGTCTTTGAAAATTAAGTACCTAGAATTTGATTGAAAAATTAACATAGTTATGAGTGTTGCTAACCTAATTTCAAACAAAACAGAAATAAATTACATGAAACTGAGTTAATTTGTTATGGCTTTTTGTTTGAAATATTGCTGATTCTTTTTGTGTTCTGTTTTCTAGAAGTTAAGAAAATCTATTTGTAGCTTTTTGAAAAGCTACAAAAGCTATTTGTAGCTTTTCAAGCTATTTATGTGCTTATGAGCAGAATTTGAAACATGTATTTTCTCTCTCTCCTTGATTTCTCCAGAATTTGAAAGCCATTTGTAAGTATTCTTAGTTTCTGACAATACAGTTATTTGCATAAGTTCGATAAGAATCTGTTTTGTTCTCTAGGACATGATGAAGACACTGATTATTTTACCAAGGCTTTGGCTGGAATAGCATTTCCAGAGGTGTCCAGACTGCGTTAAGGAATTCAGGTTGACTTTATAAGGCCAATAAAAAAAAAAAAAGCCCTTTGAAAAACTGGCCAAATACTCATCAATAACATTTCCTGATCTGTGGTAATTAACAAAGGTCACTTTTTAACAGGTCTAGGAATTGACATGTACTTCGGGACCTCAGGAAGAGAGAAATTTACCCCATGCATACAGGTATCTAATGGCACAGATGAAACCTGGGTTGATGAAAGGCTTCAGTCTAACCTGAAAATTCCTTATAGAAGGTTCCAGTAAAGCCAATTTTAAAAAAGAGCTAAATAGCTAATAATTAATCATTCTTACTTCACTTTATGCAAATAATTAGGCCCAGTACACTGACAGTACAGTTTATTTTGGTAACCAAGTTAGTCCTGGTATAATTTGTCTTTAGTAAAGAGAAACATTGTAGAGAGAAATGATTCAAAAAAGGCTGTGGCCCACCTGTATTAAATCCCAGCCTTATCTTTATGAGTTGTAATGTCAATTCACAAAATAAAACATAACTATTTTACTAAACTACTCTGTTAAATGAAATTAAGAAACTAGCCAAGAAGTATAGAATTGTATACAGTAATTATATTTACTCTGAAGCCTTAAGAGTCAACAAAGGTCGCCTACTGGCCACACTAGAAAATTTCTACAGCATTAAATGTTAACAATTCTATAAAAACTCTTAAACTATGTATTATCTTAAAAATTATGCTAAATTGGGGTCCCATATGCCGGAGGTGGTGGGTTCAAACCCAGCCTTGGCCAAAAACCAAAAAAAAAAAAAAATTATGCTAAATTTATAAATAAAAATACTTATGTTCTCATTATATAAACCTTAGCCTCAAAATCCAGAACTTATAAATGTTTGTAAATAACTGTTAAATAGTTTCATACTCTTTAACATGTTTTTTTTTTTTTGTTTGTTTGTTTTTTTGTAGAGACAGAGTCTCATTGTACCACCCTCAGTAGAGTGCCGTGGCGTCACACGGCTCACAGCAACCTCCAGCTCTTGGGCTTACGTGATTCTCTTGCCTCAGCCTCCCAAACAGCTGGGACTACAGGCACCAGCCACAACGCCCAGCTTTTTTTTTGTTGCAATTTGGCCAGGGCTGGGTTTGACCCCTCCACCCTCGGTATATGGGGCCGTCGCCCTACTCTCTGAGCCACAGGCACCGCCCACTAAATAGTTTCATACTCTTAAAACGATCAACATGCTCTGCTCCAGCCACATACTGGAAGCTGACTGGTCCATACATGGCTGAAGCCTGAGGAAACTCCTCATGAGAATTATCTACTTTAGGAAAAGAGGAAAAAACATAATCTATGTACCCACACCACTCCTTCTCCTCCTCCTGGCAGTAGGCCCTTGCATTTTGAATGTTAAAAAGTGAATGAGCGTTGTCAAACTTATGGTAATTAACAATCAATATAACCCTGTACCCAACCTTGTACCCACCACTGGGTCAATGATTTGACCCCCAAGAGAGAAAAAAGGGGGGAGTTGTTAGGTCTAGGCTAAAGTAGAAAAATACCAGTTAAATTCCTGGGCCAGAAGCCCTCAAGAAAATGGAGTAAGTCTGGTTCACTCCCAAGACAGATGGGAAAGTACTCACTAACTTCTTGCTTGACTAACTCCTGGGCCTGGGAAACAAACCAACTAACCTTTAGACAATACCAGATGGAGAGAATGCTGGGACAAAGATGTATGGAGGAAAAGCACTGGAACTAAGATGTATGGGAAAATAATAAAACAAAGATGTGTGATGTATGGCTGGCTAACTGCAAAATTCTGCTTCTGTACAATGCTTACTGGCTGCATCCCCAACCAAGATGCAGACCAAGCCCTAAACACCTGACTCCTTAAGCACTTGGGGCTGCTCTCAGAAACCCCATGTTGGGACACTGACGCAGTTGCCGACCAACTCTTCAATAAAAGGACTCTGCTGTAAATTTGGCTTGTTTGGCAGTGTGGTCTCTAGGGAACTCCTGGGCACAAAACTGATCGCATACAAAGCTTCTATTTTATTACATATAAAATATATTTCAAAAAATTGTCTAAAATTTACAGCTTCCTTGCATCTGGGCACCGTGAGTCTGGGGATATAGGACTCCAGGCATCTCTGGCTGGTGGGATCTGCCTACCATCACCCCTAAGAGGATACAGGAAGTCAGCGAGAGACTTCTGGACCCCAAGAGGAGGACTAAAACAGTGGAAAACTGGCAAGTGGTCGCGTGTGTTCAATCCGTCTAAACCCGCCCGCAACTGTAAGTTCAGTAGCAGCGAGACTGCAAACCAGAAAGGCCTTACCTGTGAACTGTTTTGGTGTCTTTGGACTTGGCACTCAGCTGAACTGCCTTGGGGAGAGCCTGAGCGGGAGTGCGGAGAACTTTGGCCTTTGTCTAGGGCCCCAGTCTGAGCCACTGAGCCAGACGGAGCTAATAGTGTTTGGCTCTGGGTCACAGGAAGACATTGTGAGCGATCTGCCCAGGCAAGCTCCGCCCTCAGGGTCGCAGAGATGGAATTGGGTGGGAGCTGGTAACCCAGCGACCAAGTAGCCTAAGGGCGGGGTCTGAGCCGCCTTGCAGCCCTAACGCTCAGGGGCAGAGGGAGACACAGGGTAAGTGGATAGCCACTTCAGCAGTGATTCCAGCGACAAGCACTTCCCTGAGAAAGCTTCTGCTCAGTAAGTGAACAAGTTAAAAGTGCCTTTTAAGTGGGCTGAAGAGAGATTTAGGGTGTCTACCTGCTGGTAGACAGTTTGAGAAACTAGCAGCCTCCAGTCGTATCAGAACTGTGATTAACATCTCATACCCCAGAAGACCATGTGTTGCCCAGACAATATTCAATAACATATACATACTGCTTTGCTTTTGGTTGTGTTTTTTTTTTTTTCTTGGTTTGGTTGTTCTTTTTTTGTTTATTTTGATGTTGTGGATTGTTGTTTTGTTTTTTAAGTTCAACCTTTTCCATACAGATCCTTTTTCTTTCTCAATTTTTCTAGTTTAATTATATGTTCCCATTGCTGCCTATTTCAATAATTAGAACTTCATTTTTGTTAGTGTTTCTACCGCTATTATTTGGTTTTTCCAGCCAATTTTATCCCGTAAAGGTTTCTGTTTGCTTGTTTTGGTTTGATTTATAGCATTTTTGTCTTTCCTCCCTACTTGGTGGAGGTGGGGTACTGTGTCTGATCAGGTTAGCAAAGAGCTGCTGACCTCAAGGGAACCACCCAACTGGGCACCCCCAGAAGGTGTTTTTTTTTTTTAAGGTTGTATCAAAGTACCCTACTGTACACCTATATTGCTCTGTCTCCCTCTTTCTGTGCCTCTCTTCTTTTTGTCAATATTCCCTTTACCCACCCCCTCTCCTTTCTCTATTTTTCTTTTTTTTTCCTTATCACTCAGTCCTCCTTTCTTTCATCCCTTTTTTGCTCTTAAACCTTCTCACTCTTCTGGTCCTGTAACCCTTAGTCCACAGGCACGAGAACTTAAAGAGCAAGAGGAAGTGAAAGGAAAATTAGGGCAAGGAAACAGATAAAAGAAATCACTCATGAGGAAGAATCAGCAGAAAACTCCAGGCAACATGAAGAACCAGTCCAGAACAACCCTGCCAAGGGACCATGAGGTAGCTACTGCAGAGGATTCCACCTATACAGAAATGTTAGGAATGACAGAAAGGGAATTTAGAATACACATGTTGAAAACAATGAAAGAAATGATGGAAACAATGAAGGAAACTGCTAATAAAGTGGAAAATAACCAAAAGGAAATCCAAAAACAGAATCAAATCAGAGATGAACGATATGAAGAATATAAAAAGGATATAGCGGAGCTGAAGGAAATGAAACAGTCAATCAGGGAACTTAAAGATGCAATGGAAAGTATCAGCAACAGGTTAGACCATGCAGAAGAAAGAATTTCAGAGGTAGAAAACAAAGTTTTTGAGATAACTCAGATAGTAAAAGAGGCAGAAAAGAAGAGAGAGAAATCAGAACGTTCACTGTCAGAATTATGGGACTTTATGAAGCGTTCCAACATACGAGTTATAGGAATCCCAGAAGGGGAAGAAGAATGCCACAGAGGAATGGAAGCCATACTAGAGGATATTATAAAAGAAAATTTCCCAAATATCAGCAAAGATTCTGACACACTGCTTTCAGAGGGATATCGGACCCCATGTCGCCTCAACTCTAACCGAGCTTCTCCAAGACACATTGTGATGAACCTGTCCAAAGTCAAGACAAAAGAAAAGATTCTGCAAGCTGCCAGGAGTAAGCGCCAGTTGACCTACAGGGGCAAATCCATCAGAGTGACCGCAGAATTCTCTAATGAAACTTTCCAAGCAAGAAGACAATGGTCAACTACCTTTAATCTACTTAAACAGAACAATTTCCAGCCCAGAATTCTGTACCCTGCTAAGCTAAGCTTGACCTTAAAACAGCATTTACTAACTAATGCCTAGATGTATTTCATCTTGTTGATGATCACTAGACTCTATTGTATTTTATATTTATTCTAATAATGTCTGTGATATTAAAAAAAAATTGTCTAAAATTTAAAAATAAAACTAATAGAAAAAAACACACCTGCATCAAGTATTTCCCAATTAGCCAGGAACACTCTTGTTTATGCTGACTTTACTGGTATAATTCTTAGGTATGTCCTCAATAAATATTTGCCAAATGAATAAATTGATGAGGGTGATAAATATCTTTAGTCATTGGAAGTTAAGAGGCTTTTATTTTTTACATTAGAGTAAAATGGAAAATTATCTACATATTCACCCTAAAGGGAATATTTAAATATGCTGGGGTGTATCCATTTGACATAGCTTTGAAAACTCTGAAGAATATTCATTGAGAATGTAAAACAGGCCAGGTGCAGGGGCTCACACCTGTAATCCTAGCACTCTGGGAAGCTGAGGTAGGTAGATTGCTTGAGCTCAGAAGTTTGAGACCAGCCTGAGCAAGAGTGAGACTCCATCCCTATTAAAAATAGAAAAAATAGCCAGGCAGGCAGTGGGTTGGGTGGGGGGTGCCTGTAGTCTCAGCTACTTGGGAGGAAGACTGAGGCAAGGGGGTCTCCTGAGCCCAGGAATTTGAGGTTGCTGTGAGCTGTGATGACCCCACAGCACTCTACCCAGGGTGACAGAGTGAGACTCATTCTCAAAAAAAGAAAAAATAAGAGATACTGTAAAACAGTCTCTGAGCCTAATAAGCAAATAAATCAGGATAGTGGTATCCATCTTTTTCTTTCTTTCTTTTTTGAGACAGAGTCTCACTTTGTCGCCTTCAGTTGAGTGCTATGGTGTCATAGCTCACAGCAACCTCAAATTCTCAGGCTTAAGTGATTCTCTTGCCTCTGCTTCAAGAGTAGCTAGGACTACAAGCTCCCACCACAACGCCCGGCTATTTTTAGAGACAAGGTCTTGGTCTCCATCTGGCTCAGGCAATCTACCTGCCTCGGCCTCCCAAGTGCTGGCATTACAGGTGTAAGCCACCACATCTGGCAGCTCCTTCAGGTCTTGCACGGTCTCCTTCTCTGTCTGGATGCCCTCTGTTCCTGCCAGACTCCTGGCTGTCCCTGTGGCCAGATCCCCCAGATCCCTAGCTGCCCTTGAAGGTGGTGGAGCAGGAAGTGGAGATCTGGGAACTTGAGCCCCTGGCACCTGCATAGACACTGACCGTGCTGCTGGCAGGCCAGACAGGGACTGGTGGAGAGGGCAGTGGAGCGAGCAGTGAAGGTCATGATGTCTTAGGAGGAAGACAAGAGGACAAGACTCAGGGTTAAGTTTGGGCTGTGAGTTAGGATTCAGAGTTGCCCAGCTGGGTGTCTCTGGCTCAAGACAGCTCAGTTAGTTGCAGACAGGCTGTCAGCAAGAGTTAACATACCTCTGAAGGCTTGTCTGGGGTGGGAGGATGGTCTTACAAGCTCATTCACATGACAGTTGGCAAGTCTTGGCTCCTCCTCAATAGTGCTTCTCCACCGAGTTGTCCTAGGACTGAGTATGCACCTCCCCTCCTGCCCCAGGGCAAGCAGTCAAGAGAAAGCAACCCAGGCAGACCAGTCTTCAAGTCCTAATCTCAGGAGGGATGCCTGTGTTAAATGCTCTACCTGTCAGAATCCAGTCATTATACAGATAGGTTGGTCTTTGTATATTGGCTCCCATGGTGCGGAGTTCTTCACAGGAGGCTGGGACCATTAACTTAAGTCTGCTGGTAGCAAAATCAAGTGATCTCCAAATACTTTACATGTAGACCAAGTGATCATATTTTCAGTCTTGTAGAGCCACCCATGGCACGGCACTCAGTTCTGTGAGAAAAGCACTGTGACCCAGCCTGCTGCTGACCCTCTTAGCTCCACAACCCAGAGGTTCCTGGCTGTGCTACCAGGTGACATCTCCTAGACTCACGAAGCCCTTCTCCCCAGAAACTTCCCTTCCCTCCACCCTTGCTGGGTCGTGGCTCTGTGCTGCTGTCTCTGGAAGGTCTCTGGCTGAGAGAAACTTCCCCTCTTAGCAGCCTCTGCAAGGGGAGCCCATAGAAAGCTGCCTATGTGTTTCTGCCCTCTCCTACTCACACCTTTTCGTGATCACCCCCTAGTCTTTGCAGTCACTCAGGACAGCCCACCTCTGGGTGGGGCCTACAGGGGGCAGGCGTGTGGGGAGGTGGAGTTATGGGGCGTCTTACTGGCTGCCTACCACTGATCACTCTCTGGCTCCCAAAGATTCATCTCCCTCTCAGAAGCCATGATACCAGAATTTCATCTTCAGTAGCTTCTTGGTCTCCGGTGATTCGAAGAATGAATCTGGGGACCACAGATCAGTGGTAAGACAGGATTTATTTACAGAAAAGAATACAAAAACATCAAAGCTCCTGGCAGAGAGAGAAAACCCAAGTCAGGAGAGAAAAGCTCCCTCTCTCTCTGTCTCCGGGCTCTTTGTCCAGGGGTAAATAAAGTCACATGGGGCCCTCTGTAGTTACATTTAGCTGTCTGGGTGGCAAGTGAATGGCTATAATCCCTTTCATTCTCAGGCCTAGGAAATTTGCGTGAAATTGACGAGGCCTAAGAAATGGGGGTTTCCTGTTCAGCCACAAGTGCAAGGGGAGGGAAACCTAAGGTGCTGATGTCTCCCCAGCAGTTGTCTGGCCCCTCCATCTACTGGAGCCTCCTGTGGGCCCCCCTGCTTACCCTCCAGCCAGCTGGTTCCTCTGCCGGCTGCCACCGCACCAACACCGCCAAGGCAGAGGCAGCAGGCTGGGGAGGCAGCTCCACTGAGCTGGCTGGGGCGCCACCTGTGCTGTATCAACCAGACATATTTGCTAGGACTTACGTTCATCTTTGTACACAAGGACAGGGCAGTGCTCAGGAGCATAGGGTGAGGCCGAGGCTGGGTGATTTGGTCTCACTTCCCCGTTGGCATCTGTCGCTGTGGAAATGGTTGCTGTACCACAGGGCACAGTAATACAAAGCCTCATCCTCAGGCTGGGCCCCCATGATGGTGAGGGCAGCCTTGTCTCCGAGTAGGGAGCCTGAGAAGCGGGCAGAGATGCCTGGGTTCCGGTTGCTGCCATTATATATCAAACCCCGGGGTGACTGGTAGGGCTTCTGTTGGACATAGCTGGGCATAGTTGCTGGTGGTCACGGCCCCAGTGCTGGAGCCACAGGTGAGTGTGACCGTCCCTCCAGGATTTGTGGACAGGGAAGTTTCCTGAGTCACCACAGCCTGGGAAGTGGCTCCTGAAAATGGGGAGTGTTGGGGGGGACCAAATGTTCAGGAGAAAAGGCAGCACGAAGGTTCAGAGTCACCTTCCCCATGCCCAGCCCAGAAAGTCCCCCCTGACCTGTGCAGTGAGCCAGAAATGTGAGCAGGAGAGGAGCCCAGGCCATGGTGTAGATGGTCCAGGGCTGAGCTGTGCAGGACTGTTCCACACAGAGTCAGCCCCACACTCTCATTTTAACTCCTAACATCGTGGGGGAGGGGGCGCAAGGGTGTCATGCAAATGACCCCCCAAGGGGGACACTGGGTAACGTGGTCAGGTCATAGTTACTGAGTTTTCACCCATCAATGACTCCGTGTTAAAGGGATGGGGGCCAGGAGGACCGTTTCCCAGCTGATTCTCTGTCCCAGGCCCAGGCCTATAGCGTGCAAGGTGGAAACACCACCGAAGGCTGGACGCCCTGCTGGGGGTCTTTCCCTGTGTGCAGCCCTCTCGTCTTAGGCCGGGAGTCCTCACTTCTCTCAGAAGGTAAAACTCAGTGCCTGTGATTCTCCAGGCAGGAACCTGGATGGAGGAATGTTGGGAAGGAGAGGCCAGAATGAGTCACTGCCTCTCTTCTTTAGTCCAATACATGCACTTCAGCGTCCTTATTGAGTAAAGGAGCTAAGATCTTGGGTTCTCTAGAACCCACCTGATCATGTGTGTCCCTAGCTACGTAGGGAGTTGACTATCCCGCGGCTGGATGCTGAGTTTCTACCAGGACCTGGTAGCATTCCACAATTCCTTTTTTTTTTTTTAGAAAGAAGATGAAGCAAGAAATCCACAATTTATTTATTTATTTTTTTGTAGAGACAGAGTCTCACTTTGTCACGTAGGGTGCCATGGTGTCACACAGCTCACAGCAACCTCTAATTCCTGGACTTAGGCAATTCCCTTGCCTCAGCCTCTCGAGTAGCTGGGACTACAGGCACCCACCACAACGCCCGGCTATTTTTTTGTTGCAGTTTGGCTGGGGCTGGGTTTGAACCTGCAACCCTCAGTATATGGGGCCAGTGCTGCCTGGAATCCACAATTTATTTATGAAGAATGATTCAGTTCTCTGCTGCTCCAGAAAACTGAAGAACTATCTTGTGGGTTTTCCCTTGGGATTTGCCAAATACTTGGGTGGGGGGTGTATCTCTGTCTGCTGGTAGTGTGGCTCCTGTGTCTGGGCCTATGTAGCATGGCTGCAGAGCTCATGCCTTCTCTGCGCCCCCTTTAAGCTAGAACTCCCTCAGTCACCTGATAATTTGGTGGACCCATGTCCCATGGGTGGAATACAGGCTTGCAGAGATGAAGAAGCCTGCTAAGTGTGTTCCTCTCTCTTAAAGGGGGGATTATGAGATGCAATCATTTGTTTTGCTCTGGAGGGAACAGCATGTCATGTCACAGACTTATGGCTGCTAGAAGCCTCACTGGTACGGTGGCCCCTGGAGACGTCACAGAGTTGTCTCTCATCTACAGCACTTGTTACACCAGGGGCTTTACAGTATTTGCCACCCCTTGACCATCTGGTTTGATAGACATGATTTCTTCATGGTGTTCTATGGAATATCCAGGTATCTTGGGATATGTAGACAATAGTGGAAGAGCTAATGGATCTCTGGGACAAAATCTTAAAAGCATGCCCTAGTCCACTCTATGAGTTTGAATTGCTTTTAACCTGTTTTCCTGATAGGAATGAGAAAGTATGCATTCTCCAGTGGCCATAGAGGCTGTCCCCAGGTTACAAACAGGACGGGGGCTATAGGCTTGTTTTTAAGTTGAATTGGTATGTGAGTTGGAACAGGGGCAGTTACCTATTACCTGTAACAGCCCATGTTTGTAAGTATGAGTCACACATCCTCACTCAGATGTCTGTAGCACGTGGACTGCCTGTATACAGTGCAACTCTCCTATTATGGGCTCCTCAGAAAACAATCTCTGACTTGTTTTCCTGTAGAGATTTCATTGGAAAAGGCCTACAAAGAAGGGAGGAAGAGGATGGCAAAGAGGGAGGAATTGATCTGCATCAGAGTTGTAGTGGAGATCTCAGGCTGGCCCACGTGGATTTGGAGAGCTGGGAAGTTTCTCCAGGCTGGTTACACATTGTGGCAGGGTCTCTGTTATACTCTTGCAACGAGCAGTTTTCTTATGTGGCTGCCCCTGGGGAAGGGTGTAATTTGGGGCAGGTCTTTTCACTGAACCCAAGGGAGTTCTCAGAGCGTTACCAACACCTAACATTCCTGGTAGCTGGAGGAAGGAGAGTCTTGGTCTTGAAGGAAAGAACTTAATGTCATCCTAGCGTATAGGTTCCTGGAGGGAAAGGATAGGCAGGGCTCTTTTCCTCCCAAGTATGTGGAGAGCACAGGGACAGGCAGGCCAAAACATTGTCTCCTCTGGTTTTTCTAGAAGTCTTAAAACTTTTTTTTTTTTTTTTGAGACAGAGTCTCACTATGTAGCCCTCTATAGAGTGCTTTGGTGTTACAGCTCACAGCAACCTCCAACTCTTGGGCTTAAATGATTCTCTTGCTTAGCCTCCCAAGTCGCTGGGACTACAGGCGCCCGCCAGAACGTCTGGGTACTTTGTGGTTGTAGTTGTCATTGTTTGGCAGGTCCAGGCCAGGTTCAAACCTGTTAGCTCTGATGCATGTGGCTGGCTGGTGCTCTAGCCGCTGAGCTACAGGCACTGAGCCAGAAGTCTTAAAATTTTAACTCTCCCATTTAGGACTATGACCCTTTTGGATTAAGTTTTATGTGTGGTGTGAGATAAGAAGTTAGGTTCATTTTTTTATGTGTATGTACAATTTTTCCCTCATCCTTTGTTGAAAAGATACCCTTTCTCCCATTGTCTTACTTTGGTAATTCTGTTGAAAATCAGTTAACAATTAATGAAAATTGTTTTTATGAAAAAATTCTGTATCATGTTCTTTTGATTTCTATGTCTGTTGTTACACTCGTTCATGGGTTGCTGTGAGCTGTGATGCCACAGCACTCTACCCAGGGGGACAGCTTGAGACTCTGTCTTAAAAAAAAAGAAAAAATAATAAAAGCAAGCAATAAGATGGGCATAGTGGCTCCCACCGGTAATCCTAGCACTCTGGGAAGCCAAGGCAGGTGAATTGCTTGAGCTCAGGAGTTTGAAACCAGCCTGAGCAAGGAGACCCGTCTCTACTAAAAACAGAAAAATTGGTCCCGCATTGTGGCAGGTACCTGTAGTCCCAGCTACTTGGGAGGCTAAAGCAAGGGAATCACTTGAGCCCAAGAGTTTGAGGTCGCTGTGAGCTGTGACACAAATAAAGAAAGAAAAGCATGCAGGAGCTTGGGTTGGATTCACATTGCAATCCAACTTCTTAGTTTGTAGGTCAAATCTCATTTAGTTCTTTATTCTTTTTTTTTTTTTTTGGCTGGGGCTGGGTTTGAACCCACCAACTCCGGCATATGGGGCCAGCGCCCTACTCCTTTGAGCCACAGGCGCTGCCCCTCATTCAGTTCTTTAGTCTTTATTTAGGCTTTGTGGGGACTGCCTACCACACGCATGGTTCAGAAATAAGGTAGGCATTTAGGCAGAAATTATACGCAAAACTTCAGGTCCCTCTGTGTGGCTGTCTACCCCATGGGATCCCTTCCTTCCTTTCCAGTATGTGTCGTTTTTCTGAACTCTGTGGCTTTCTTCTTCAAGCCAGATACCTGTGCATTTTCTTTAGGAGTTATTGCCATGCCAATTTATTTATTTGTTTATTTATTTTTTCTTTAAATTAGGGTCTCTCTCTGATTACCAAGGCTAGAGTACAGTGGTTCGATCATAGCTCCCAGCAACCTCAAAATCCTGAGCTCAAGTAATCATTTTGCCTCAGCCTCCCAAGTAGCTGGGACCACAGGTGCATGGCATGGCACTGTCCTGGCTACTTTTATTTTATTTTATTTTTTGTAGAGACAGGATTTCACCATGTTGCCCAGGCTAGTCTTGAACTTCTTGCCTCAAGTGAACCTTCCTTCTCAGCCTCCCAAAGTTCTAGGTGCTGGGGTTGCAGATGTGAGTCACCGCATCCAGCCTTAGCCAGATTTTACTGATTCCAGGTTACAAGCCATAAAAATTGGGAAGCTCGGTTCCACCACACCGTTCTTCAAAGTATCACTTTCTATCCAGGATCTTCCCCACATCCTGGTTATTCAGATAGCTGCTTTCTAATATTTTATTCAGAAGGTATAGTTGATTTCTGAGTAAAGTTCTGTCCAAGAGGGGCTTGTACAAACATACCCAAATCAGAGCTACTTTGACATTGAGAAGTAGACTCCGTAAGCCCAACACAGCAGTGACGGTCACACTTCATTTACTAGGACTTTGTCAGATGTCCCCTGATAGGGCCGTGGGGAACGCAGCCACAATTCTGCACGGTAAAGCAGGTAAAGCAGAGTTATCTTCCTAAGGAGGAGGAATACTGGAAGAGAGCCAGAGTGCCTTCAACACAAGAGAGAAAGGGAATAAGTTGTTCTCTTTGTTCAGCAGTTCAGTCTTTTTTTTTTTTTTCTATTTATTGTTTGCAGGTTTTTTTTTTTTTATTATTGTTGGGGATTCATTGAGGGTACAATAAACCAGGTTACACTGATTGCATTTGTTAGGTAAAGTCCCTCTTGCAATCGTGTCTTGCCCCCAAAAGGTGTGGCACACACCAAGGCCCCACCCCCTCCATCCTTCCCTCTCTCTGCTCTTCCTTTCCCTACCCCTCCCTCCTTTTTCTCTCTCTGCTCTCCCCTTCCCCCACCCCCACCCCCACCGTGACCTTAACTGTCATTAAATGTCCTCATATCAAAATTGAGTCCATAGGATTCATGCTTCTCCATTCTTTTTTTTTTGTGGTTTTTGGCCGGGGCTAGGTTTGAACCTGCCACCTCCGGCATATGGGACCGGCACCCTACTCCTTGAGCTACAGGCGCCGCCCGCTTCTCCATTCTTGTGATGCTTTACTAAGAATAATGTCTTCCACTTCCCTCCAGGTTAATATGAAGGATGTAAAGTCTCCATGTTTTTTTAATAGCTGAATAGTATTCCATGATATACATATAGCACAGCTTGTTAATCCATTCCTGGGTTGGTGGGCATTTAGGCTGTTTCCACATTGTGGCGATTGTAAATTGAGCTGTAATAAACAGTCTAATACAAGTGTACGTATGATAAAAGGATTTTTTTCCTTCTGGGTAGATGCCCAGTAATGGGATTGCAGGATCAAATGGGAGGTCTAGCTTGAGTGCTTTGAGGTTTCTCCATACTTCCTTCCAAAAAGGTTGTACTAGTTTGCAGTCCCACCAGCAGTGTAAAAGTGTTCCCTTCTCTCCACATCCACGCCAGCATCTGCAGTTTTGAGATTTTGTGATGTGGGCCATTAGCGCTAGGGTTGGATGGTATCTCAGGGTTGTTTTGATTTGCATTTCTCTAATAGATAGGGATGATGAGTATTTTTTCATGTTTGTTAGCCATTCATCTGTCTTCTTTAGACAAGGTTCTATTCATGTCTCTTGCCCATTGATATACGGGACTGTTGGCTTTATTCATGTGGATTAATTTGAGTTCTCTATAGATCCTAGTTATCAAGCTTTTGTCTGATTCAAAATATGCAAATATCCTTTCCCATTGTGTAGGTTGTCTCTTCGCTTTGGTTGTCTCCTTAGCTGTACAGAAGCTTTTCAGTTTAATGAAGTCCCGTTTATTTATTTTTGTTGTTGTTGCAATTGCCATGGCAGTCTTCTTTGTGAAGTCTTTCCCCAGGCCAATATCTTCCAGTGTTTTTCCTATGCTTACTTTGAGGATTTTTATTGTTTCATGCCTTAAATTTAAGTCCTTTATCCATCTTGAATCAATTTTTGTGAGTGGGGAAAGGTATGGGTTCAGTTTCAGTCTTTTACATGTGGATATCCAGTTCTCCCAACACCGTTTATTGAATAGGGAGTCTTTCCCCTAAGGTATGTTCTTGTTTGGTTTATCAAAGATTAGGTGGTTATAAGATGTTAGTTTCATTTTCTGGTTTTCTATTTGATTCCAAGTGTCTATGTCTCTATTTTTGTGCCAGTACCATGCTGTCTTGACCACTATGGCTTTGTAGTGCAGCCTAATATCTTTTATGGTGATGCCCCCAGCTTTATTTTTATTACTAAGAACTGTCTTAGCTATATGGTTTTTTTTCTGGTTCCATACAAAATGCAGAATCATTTTTTCCAAATCTTATTTTTTTTTTGTCCAGGGCTGGGTTTGAACCTGACACCTTTGGCATATGGGACCGGCGCTCTACCCCTTTGAGCCACAGGTGCCGCCCCATTTTTTCCAAATGTTGAAAGCATGATGTTGGTATTTTAATAGGAATGGCATTGAATAGGTAGATTGCTTTGGGAAGTATAGACATTTTAACAATGTTGATTATTCCTATCCATGAGCATGGTATGTTCTTCCATTTGTTAATATCCTCTGCTATTTCCTTTCTGAGGGTTTCCTAATTTTCTTTATAGAGGTCCTTCACTTTCTTTGTTAGGTATATTCCTAAGTATTTCATTTTCTTTGAAACTATGGTAAAAGGAGTTGTGTCCTTAATTAGCTTCTCATCTTGACTGTTATTGGCATATACAAAGGCTACTGAGTTGTGGATATTAATTTTATATCTTGAAACATTACCATATTTTTTGATGACTTGTAGGAGTCTTGTGGTTGAATCTTTGGCATTCTCTAAGTATAAGATCATGTCGTCAGTAAAGAGGGAGAGTTTGACCTCCTCTGCTCCCATTTGGATTCCCTTTATTTCCTTTTCTTGCCTAATTGTACTGGCTAGAACTTCCAGCACTATGTTGAATAGTAAAGGTGACAGAGGACAACCTTGTCTGGTTCCAGTTCTAACAGGAAAAGCTTTCAGTTATACTTCGTTCAGTAAAATATTAGCTGTGGGTTTGTCATAGATAGCTTCAATCAGTTTTAGAAATGGCCCACCTATGCCTATATTCTTCAGTGTTCTAATTAGAAAAGGATGCTGGATTTTATTGAATGCTTTTTCTGCATCTATTGAGAGGATCATATGATATTTATTTTTGCCTCTGTTAGTATGGTGGATAACATTTATGAACTTGCGTATGTTAAACCAGCCTTGCATTCCTGGGATGAAACCTACTTGATCATGATGTATGACTTTTTTGATGATAAGCTGTAATCTATTGGCTAGGATTTTGTTGAGAAATTTGCATCTATATTCATGAGTGAGATTGGTCTGAAATTCTCCTTTTTGTTTGGGTTTTTTCCTGGTTTTGATATCAGGGTGATGTTTGCTTCATAGAATGTGTTGGGGAAGATTCCTTCTTCCTCAATTTTTTGGAATAATTTCTGCAGTACAGAAATAAGCTCTTCCTTGAAGGTTTGATAGAATTCTAGTGTGAAGCCATCTGGATCAGGGCATTTTTTGGTTGGAAGCTTTTTTTATTGTTTCTTTAATCTTGGTACTTGAAATTGGTCTGTTCAGGAGCTCTATTTCTTCCTGGCTAAGTCTAGGGAGAGGGTGTGATTCCAAATATTGATTCATTTCCTTCACATTTTCAAATTTCTGGGCATAGAGTTTCTGGTAGTATTCAGAGATGATCTCTTGTATCTCTGTGGGATCAGTTGTTATTTCTCCTTTATCATTTCTGATTGAGCTTACTAGAGATTTTACTTTTCTATTTCTCATTAGTCTGGCCAATGGTTTATCTATTTTATTTATTTTTTCAAAAAACCAACTCCTTGTTTCATTAATTTTCTGAATGATTCTTTTGTTTTCAATTTCATTGATCTCTGATTTGATTTGGATATTTCTTTTCTTCTACTGGGTTTAGACTTAGATTGTTCTTCTTTTTTCAATTCCATAAGATGGCTTGCGAGTTTGTTGATATGCTCTCTTTCTGTTTTTCGAATGTAGGCATCTAAAGTGATAAAATTTCCTCTCAAAACTGCTTTTGAAGTATCTCTCAGGTTTTGGTAGCTTGTGTCTTCATTATTGTTATGCTCAAGGAAGTTAATGATTTACTGTTTTATTTCTTCCTGCATCCATCTGTTATTCAACAGAAGTTTTTTTTTAATTTACATGCCTTTGTGTGGGGTCAAACATTTTTCTTAGAGTTGAGTTCCATCTTTAGTGCCTTATGGTCTGAGAAGATACAGGGTAAAATTCCAACCTTTTTTAGTTCTATTGATATTTGTTTTGTGTCCCAGGATATGATCAATTTTGGAGAATGTTCCATGGAGTGATGAGAAGAATGTATATTCTTAATTTTTGGGATGGAGTATTCTATATGCGTCTATCGGGCACAGTTGTTCTAGAGTCTCATTTAAATCTCTTATACTTTGTTTAATTTCTTTTTAGAGGATCTGTCCAGCTCTGTAAGAGGAGTGTTAAAGTCCCCTGTTATGATGGTATTATCGGATATCATACTGCTCAGACTCAGTAAGGTCTGTTTCAAGAATCTGGGAGCATTTAAATTGGGTGCATAAATATTTAGAATTGAAACATCTTCTTGTTGTATTTTTCCCTTGACCAATATAAAGTGACCATCTTTGTCTTTTTTGACTTTAGTTGCTTTAAATCCACATGTATCTGAAAATAATATTGCAACTCCTCTTTTCTTCTGAATTCCACATGCCTGAAAAGTTGTCTTCCAACACTTGACTCAGAGTTTTAATTTGTCTTTTGAAGGCAGGTGTGTTTCTTGCAGACAGCAAATGCATGGCTTGTGTTTTTTTTTTTTTTTTTTTTTTTGTAGAGACAGAGTTTCACTTCGTGGCCCTTGGTAGAGTGCCATGGCATCATACAGCTCACAGCAACCTCCAACTCCTGGGCTTAAGCGATTCTCTTGCCTCAGCCTCCCAAGTAGCTGGGACTACAGGCGCCTGCCACAACGCCAGGCTATTTTTTGGTTGCAGTTCAGCCAGGGCTGGGTTTGAACACGCCACCCTCAGTATATGGAGCCAGCGCCTTACCAACTGAGCCACAGGCGCTGCCCAGCTTGTGTCTTTTAATCCAGTCAGCCAATCTATGTCTCTTCAGTGGGGAATTAAAACCATTAACATTTATTGAGATAATTGATAAGTGTGGTAGTATTCTATTCATCTTATTTTGTGAGAGTCCATTGCTTAGTTTTATCTTTTGCATCGGTATGGAAGTTAGGTTCTGTCCTTTAATTTCTGAAATCTTACTTTGCTGCTTATGCATTGTGATGATCAGTGTGTAGAACAGGTTGATGTATTTCCTGTAGAGCTGGTCTTGTTGTGGCAAATTTCCTTAATGTGCGTATATCCGTAAATGATTTGATTTCTCCATCAATTTTAAAGCTTATCTTAGCAGGGTATAGAATTCTGGGCTGGAAATTGTTCTGTTTCAGGAGATTAAAGGTTGATGTTCATTGTCTTCTTGCTGGAAAGTTTCATTAGAGAAGTCTATAGTCACTTGGGTGGATTTGCCCCTGTAGGTCAACTGGGGCTTACTCCTGGCAGCTTGCAGAATCTTTTCTTTTGTCTTGACTTTGGACACGTTCATCACAATGTGTCTTGGAGAAGCACAGTTAGAGTTGAGTCGACCTGGGGTCCAATATCCCTCTGAAAACAGTGTGTCAGAATCTTGGGTGATATTTGGAAATTTTTCATTTATAATATTCTCTAGTATGGCTTCCATTCCTCTGTGGCATTCTTCTTCCCCTTCTGGGATTCCTATAACTCGTATGTTGAAACACTTCATAAAGCCCCATAATTCTGACAGTGAATGTTCTGCTTTCTCTCTCTTCTTTTCTGCCTCTTTAGCTATCTCAGTTATTTCAAGAACTTTGTCCTCTATCTCTGAAATTCTTTCTTCTCCATGGTCTAACCTGTTGCTGATACTTTCCATTGCATCTTTAAGCTCCCTAATTAACTGCTTCAGTTTCTTCAGCTCCACTATATCCTTTCTGTATTCTTCATAACATTCATCTCTTATTTGATTCTGTTTTTGGATTTCCTTTTGGTTATTTTCCACTTTATTAGCAGTTTCCTTCATTGTTTCCATAATTTCTTTCATTGTTTTTATCATGTGTATTCTAAATTCCCTTTCTGTCATTGCTAACATTTCTTTATAGTTGGAATCCTCTGCAGTAACTACCTCATCGTCCCTTGGAGGGTTGCTCTGGACTGGTTCTTCATGTTGCCAGGAGTTTTCTGCTGATTCTTTCTCATGAGTGATTTCTTTTATCTGTTTCCTTGACCTAATTTTCCTTTCACTTCCTCTTGCTCTTTAAGTTCTTGTGCCTGTGGACATTTCCCTGCATCCCTGTTGTCCCAGCATCCTCCTTATGGATTTTTTTAGTACTTGCAGGTCACAGCACTACTGAGCATGTGGCACACACACCCAGACTTACCATAATGAAGAGAAAAGAGCAATGAACTTGGTTTGACCTTGGTGGGCAGATGCACCTTTTTTTTTTTTTTTGAGACAGTCTCAAGCTGTCACTCTGGGTAGAGTGCTGTGACATCACAGCTCACAGCAACCTCCAACTCTTGGGCTTAAGCAATTCACTTGTCTCAACCTCCCAAGTAGCTGGGACTACAGTGCCCAGCTATTTTTTTTTTGTTGTTGTTGTTGTTGTTGCTGTTGCTGTTGCTGTTGTCATTGTTGTTTAGCAGGTCCAGGTTGGTTCGAACCCTCCTGCCTCAGTGTATGTGGCCAGTGCCCTAACCACTGAGCTACAGGTGCAGAGCTGCCCTGGGCTTTTTTCCTGCAGTTTTTGGCCAGGGCTGGGTGTGAACCTGCCACCTCTGGTATATGGGGCTCGTGCCCTACTCCTTTGAACCACAGGCACCACCCTGCCCTGTGCTTTTTAAACAGGCATTCCTCTTTCCTCCTTCCTGCCAGAACCTGACAGCCACTTATTTGGTTTTGTGTGTGTTGTGTGACCCGAGACGCAAATGAACAGCAGCTTTGTCGTGGGTGTAAACTTGGTCATGTAATCATTAAATTAAGAAACAGACTACACGAGATGAGATCGCGTGTAGTGAAGATCTTCATTTAGGGGTTTGATTTTACACCTTTCTAGTCACGTACACACTTAATCTATTATCTGTTATTTTCACTATTACCTCAATTTACCTATCTGAAATCAACTAAAAAGGAAATATCCTGTTACCACATCAACATAATCACTTTTGCAGTAAACATCTTCTTCTAAACACTGACTAATCTCTGGGCAGGTGTGTAAACAAAATCATAGAGAAGAAAGTAGTCACAGGGGAACAGAGTTAATGGGAAAATATCTTCAAGCTTTCACTCAGTTTACTCAGTATGAAGTAATGACTGTGTCTTCTCCTCATGGCAGAGCACCTATAGACCTCTGACAATATGTTGTTAACATAAGTCAACCCTCTGGCCCTTATTTCTGAGGAAGGTCGGCATTCCCTTTGCTCTCAGGCTTCACAGGGTTTACAGCTTCAGAGAAATGGCTTAAGGAATTTATAACTCCAAGGAAGCCAACTCTGCATGTAGCCCAGGGGGGTCCAGGTCCCTTAAGCCTCTGGAAGAAAAGCAAGTCATTTTAAACTCACACTTAATTCACTTTGTGTGTTTGATGTAGGATATGTTTATTTCTAAATATTATCCTACAGTGTGTATGGAGTCACCTGCTCTAGATACTTAATACAAATGGAAACATATAAGATGTGGCTTTTGTGTCTGGCTTCTTACACTTCGCAGAATGTTTCCAAGGCTTATGCATCTCGTAGCTCGTATCTGTGCTTCATTCTGGTTAATGTTGGAATAGTGTTCTGTCTTATGGATATACTATATTCCTCATTTATCTACTTATCAGTTTACAGACTTTTGGCGACTTTTTGGCTAATGTCAATATTGCTGCTAGGAACATTTGGGTACAAGTTTTTGTTTGAATACATGTTTTCACTGCTTTTGATTATACACTTAGGCATGCAATTGCTGGGTCATATAATACCTCTATTTTTAATTATTTTCTGCCATATTGTTTTTCTTTTCTCTCTCTCTCTTTTGTTTTTTAGAGACAGAGTCTCATTATATTGCCCTCAGTAGTGTGCTCTGGTGTCATAGCTCACAGCAACCTAAAACTCTTGGTCTTGAGTGATCCTCTTCTTTCAGCCTCTAGAGTAGCTGAGAACACAGGTCCCTATCACATTGCTTAGCAAGTTTTTTCTTTCTCTTTTTGGTAGAGATGGAAGGTCTCACTCTTGGTCTGGCTGGTCTAAGCTCAGGTGATCCACCCACGTTGGCCCCCCAGAGTGCTGGGGTTACAGTCAGGAGCCACCTCGCTGGCCTATTTGCATTTCGTGCAATGAATAATGATGCTGAGCATCCTTTCACGTGTTCATTGTCCACTTGTCCATCTATTTTCTTTCCCTCTGACTTCTTTTTTTTTAATTATTATTTTTTTTTATTGTTAAATCATAGCTATGCAATTAAGGGGTACAATGTGCTCGTTTCATATAGAATCTGAAATAACCTCATCAAACTGTTGAACGTAGCCTTCATGGCATTTTCTTAGTTGTTGTATGTAGACATTTGTATTCTGCATTTAGTAAGTTTGCCTGTACCCATTCTAAGATGCACTGTAGGTGTGGCCCCATCCATTATTCTCCCTCCACCCTAACCTCCCCCCTCCCTGCCCCTCCTTTGGCCCTTTCCCCATATTCTTGTGCTATAGTTGGGTTATAGCCTTCATGTGAAAGCTATAAATTATCTTCATAGTAGGGCTGAGTACATTGGATACTTTTTCTTCCATTCCTGAGATACTTTGCTAAGAAGAATATGTTTCAGCTCCATCCATGTAAACATGAAAGAGGTAAAGTCTCCATCTTTCTTTAAGGCTGCATAGTATTACATGGTATACATATACCACAATCTGCTAGTCCACTCGTGGGTCGATGGGCACTTGGGCTTCTTCCATGACTTAGCAATTATGAATTGGGCTGCAATAAACATTCTGGTACAGATGTCTTTGTTATATTGTGATTTTTGGTCTTCTGGTATATACCTAGTAAAGGAATTATGGGCTCAAATGGCAGGTCTATTTTTACATCACTAAGTATTCTCCAAACATCCTTCCAAAAGGAATGTAGTAGTGTACATTTCCACCAGCAGTGTAGAAGTGTGCCCTTTTCTCCACATCCACTCCAAAATCTCTGGTTTTGGGATTTTTGTTATGTGGGCTACTCTTCCTGAGGTTAGGTGATATCTCAAAGTAGTTTTGATTTGCATTTCTCTGATGATTAAGGATGATGAGCTTTTTTTCATGTGTTTGTAGAGTGTGTGTCTGTCTTCTATGGAGAAGTTTCTCTTCAAGTTCTTTGCCCACCCTGAGATGGGATCACTTGTTCTTTTCTTGCTAATATGTTTGAGCTCTCTGTGGATTCTGGTTATTAGACCTTTATCGGAGATATAATCTGCAAATATTTTCTCCCATTCTGCTTGCTTTACTTACTATGTTCTTGACTGTGTAGAAGCCTTTTAGTTTAATCATGTCCCAGTAATGTATTTTTGATACTGCTTCAGTTGCCTGGGGAGTCCTCTTCATAAAATATTCACCCAGGTCGATTGCTTCAAGAGTTTTCCCTGCACTTTCTTCAAGTATTTTTGTAGTTTCATGTCTTAAGTTTAAATCTTATATCTAGTAAGCGTCTATATTAGTTAATGGTGAAAGGTGTGGGTCCAGTTTCAGTCTTTTACAGATCGCCAGCCAGTTTACCCAGCACCATTTGTTAAATAGAAAATAGTCTTTTCCCCACTGAATGTTTTTAATTGGCTTGTCAAAGATCACATAAAGGTAACTAGCTGGATACACCTCTTGGTTCTCTATTGTGTTCCAGACATATACGTCTCTGTTTTTGTGCCAGTACCATGGTGTTTTGATCACTATCGATTTATAGTATAGTCTCAGGTCTGGTAGCATGATTCCTCCTGCTTGTTGTTATTGCTGAGTAATGTTTTGGCTATTCGATGTTTTTCTGATTTCATATAAAACGAAGTATTATTTTTTCAAGATCTTTAAAATATGACTGTGGAGCTTTAATAGGAATCACATTAAAAGTATATATTGCTTTGGGTAGTATAGACATTTTAACAATGTTGATTCTTCCCAGCCATGAGCATGGTATGTTTTTCCATTTATTAACATCTTCAGCTATTTCTTTTCTTAAAGTTTCATAGTTCTGTTTGTAGAGATCTTTCACGTCGTTTGTTAGGTATACTCCCAAATATTTCATCTTCTTTGGCACTACTGTGAAAGGAATAGAGTCACTGACTTTTTTTGCTTGGTTATTGTTGGTATGTATAAAGGCTACAGATGTATGGGTGTTGATTTTGTAGCCTGAGATGTTGCTGTATTCCTTGATCACTTCTAAATGTTTTGTAGTAGAATCCCTAGTGTTTTCCAGATATATGAGCATATCATCTGTGGAGAGTGAAAGTTTGATCTCTTCTGACCCTATTGCCTTTTCTTCCCTATTTGCAATAGCTAAAACTTCCATTACAAGGTTAAAGAGCAATGGAAACAATGGGCAACCTTGCCTGGTTCCTGATCTAAGTGGAAATGATTTTCATTTAACTTCATCCAATATGTTATTGGCTGTGGGTTTGCTATAGATGGTCTCTATTAATTTAAGAAATGTCCCTTCTATACTGATTTTTTTTTTTTGAGACAGAGTCTCACTGTACCACCCTCGGGTAGAGTGCCGTGGCATCACACAGCTCACAGCAACCTCTAACTCTTGGGCTTACGGGATTCTCTTGCCTCAGCCTCCCGAGCAGCTGGGACTACAGGTGCCCGCCACAACGCCCGGCTATATACTGATTTTCTTAAGTGTTCTGATCATGAAGTGATGCTAGATATTATCAAAAGCTTTTTCTCTCTCTGGTCTCAGCGGTAAGATGGCGGCTGCCACGGAGTGCGATGTGGTAATGGCGGCGACTGAGCCAGAGCTGCTAGACGACGAAGAAACGAAGAGAGAAGCAGAGTCTTTCAAGGAACAAGGAAATGCGTACTATGCCAAGAAAGATTACAACGAAGCTTATAACTATTACACAAAAGCCATAGATACATGTCCTAAGAATGCTAGCTATTATGGTAATCGAGCAGCTACATTGATGATGCTTGGACAGTTCCGAGAAGCTCTTGGAGATGCACAACAATCAGCGAGGTCGGATGACAGTTTTGTCCGGGGACATCTACGAGAGGGCAAGTGCCACCTATCTCTAGGGAATGCCATGGCAGCTTGTCACAGTTTTCAGAGAGCCCTAGAACTTGATCATAAAAATACTCAGGCACAACAGGAGTTCAAAAATGCTAATGCAGTCATGGAATATGAAAAAATAGCAGAAACGGATTTTGAGAAGCGGGATTTTCGGAAGGTTGTCTTCTGCATGGACCGAGCCCTAGAATTTGCCCCTGCCTGCCATCGCTTTAAAATCCTCAAAGCAGAATGTTTAGCAATGCTGGGTCGTTATCCAGAAGCACAGTCTGTGGCCAGTGACATTTTACGAATGGATTCCACCAATGCGGATGCTCTATATGTATGCGGTCTTTGCCTTTATTATGAAGATTGTATTGAGAAGGCAGTTCAGTTTTTTGTACAGGCTCTCACGATGGTTCCTGACCATGAAAAGGCCTGCATTGCCTGCAGAAATGCCAAAGCACTTAAAGCAAAGAAAGAAGATGGGAACAAAGCATTTAAGGAAGGAAATTAAAGCTAGCATATGAACTGTACACAGAAGCTTTGGGGATAGACCCCAACAACATAAAAACAAATGCTAAACTCTACTGTAATCGGGGTACGGTTAATTCCAAGCTTAGGAAACTAGATGATGCAATAGAAGACTGCACAAATGCAGTGAAGCTCGATGACACGTACATAAAAGCCTACTTGAGAAGAGCTCAGTGTTACATGGACACAGAACAGTATGAAGAAGCAGTGCGGGACTACGAGAAAGTGTATCAGACGGAGAAAACGAAAGAACACAAACAACTCCTAAAAAATGCACAGCTGGAACTGAAGAAGAGTAAGAGGAAAGATTACTACAAGATTCTGGGAGTAGACAAAAATGCCTCTGAAGATGAGATCAAGAAAGCTTATCGGAAACGGGCCTTGATGCACCATCCAGATAGGCACAGTGGAGCCAGTGCTGAGGTTCAGAAGGAGGAAGAGAAGAAGTTCAAGGAAGTCGGAGAGGCCTTTACCATCCTCTCTGATCCCAAGAAAAAGACTCGCTAAGACAGCGGACAGGACCTAGATGAGGAGGGCATGAATATGGCTGATTTTGATGCAAACAATATCTTCAAGGCATTCTTTGGTGGTCCTGGGGGCTTCAGCTTTGAAGCATCTGGTCCAGGGAATTTCTTTTTTCAATTTGGCTAATGAAGGGCAGCCACCCAGCACCCAGAAAATAGTCACTCAGTTTAACCTTGAATGTGGACACAATTCACCTCCTCCCTTCATCATGTCTCCGTGTACTTAGAGCAGTTTCATTTCCTGGTTGGATACCCTGTGTCTGAGAGGGGTGAAGGAAAGGGAGCCAGTGCCGAAGACTGCGGGTAAGGGAGGGAGGTGGGGGGCGGACAGGGAGGCAGCTTGTGAATTTTTGTTGTACTGTTTAACTTTATTAAAAAAGAAAAAAAGAATAAAATGGTTTGACCCTTTCTGGCCCTTTGCTCTGGCAGCTGCTTTACGTCACTCCAGAGTCAGTGGGTCAGATTTGAACCCCCAACTTGAAAAAAAAAAAAAAAGCTTTTTCTGCATCAATTGAGAGAATCATATAGTCTTTATGTTTTAGTTTGTTTATGGCTTAATTACATTTTTAAATTTACGTATGTTGAACCAGTCTTGAGACACTGGGATAAATCCCACTTGGTCATGGTGTATAATTTTTTTGATGTGTTGTTGGATTCTGTTTGTTAGGATCTTATTGAGTATTTTTGCATCAATATTTGTTAGTGATATTGGTCTATAATTTTCTTTTCTTGTTGGGTCCATCCCTGGCTTAGGGATCAAGGTGATGTTTGCTTTGTAGAATGTGTTGGGTAGTATTCCTTCTTTTTCTATATTTTGGAAGAGGTTTAGTAATATAGGTACTAGTTCCTCTTTAAAGGTTTCATAGAATTCTGACCTAAAGCCATCTGGCCCTGGGCTTTTTTTTTTTAGGGAGACTTTGTATAGTTGATGCTATTTCAGAACTTGATATAGGCCTGTTCCACATTTCCACTTCGTTCTGGCTAAGTCTTGGTAGGTGGTGTACTTCCAGGTATTGGTCGATTTCTTTCAGATTTTCATATTTCTGAGAGTAGAGTTCCTTTAATAGTTGTTAAGGATTTTTTGAATTTCTGATGGGTCTGTTGTTATTTTATCTTTACCATTTCTGATTGATGAAATTAGAGGTTTTACTCTTTTTTTCCTGGTTAGGTTGGCCAAAGGTTTATCTATTTTATTGATGTTTTCAAAAAACCAACTTTTGGATTTATTGACCTATTGTATAATTCTTTTGTTTTCAATTTCATTTCATTCTGCTCTGATTTTAGTTATTTCTTTTTTCTGCTGGGTTGGGGTTAGAATGTTCTTCCCTCTCCAGTTGCTTGAGATGTCCCATTAAGTTATTAACTTCCTCTCTTTCCGTTTTCTTGAGGAAGGCTTGCAGTGCTATAAATTTCCCTCTTAGGATTGCCTTTGCAGTATCCCAGAGGTTCTGATAATTTGTGTCTTCATGTTGCTTTGTTCCAAAAATTTGGTGATTTCCTTCTTAATCTTGTCTATAACCCATCTATCCTTATGCATAAAGTTATTTAGCTTCCATGTTATTGTATGGGTATGCAGATTCCTGTTGTTATTGAGTTCAACTTTTATTCCATGATGGTCTGAGAAGATGCAAGGAATAATTTCTATTTTTTTTTTTAATTTGCTGAGGTTAGATTTGCAGCCTAGGATGTGGTCAGTTTTGGAGTATGTTCCGTGGGCTGATGAGAAAAATGTGTATTCAGTTTTGTTGGGATGAAATGTTCTGTAGATGTCTTTTATTTCCAGATGTTGAATGGTTAAATTTAACTCTAAAATTTCCTTGTTTAGCTTCTTTTTTGGAGGATCTATCCAGCACTGCTAGAGGGGTGTTAAAATCTCAAACTACTATGGAACTGGAGGAAATCAAGTTGCTCATGTCTGTTAGAGTTTCTCTTATAAATTGAGGTACATTCTGGTTGGGTGCATAAATATTAATAATTGAAATCTCATCATATTGAATATTACCTTTAACAAATATGAAGTGTCCATCTTATCCTTCCTTATTTTGGTTGGTTTAAAGACTATTGCATCTGCAAATAGGATTGCAACACCTGCTTTTTTCTGCTTTCCATTTTCCTGGAGTATAGATGACCATCCCTTCACCTTGAGTCTATATTTGCCTTTTAACATAAGCTGAGATTCTTTTATGCAGCAGATATCGGGCTTGAGTTTTTGTATCCAGTCAGCCAACCTGTGCCTCTTTTTTTTTTTTCTTTTGTAGAGACAGAGTCTCACTTTATGGCCCTTGGTAGAGTGCCATGGCATCACAGAGCTCACAGCAACCTCCAGCTCCTGGGCTTAAGCGATTCTCTTGCCTCAGCCTCCCGAGAAGCTGGGACTACAGGTGCCCGCCACAACACCTGGCTATTTTTTTGTTGCAGTTTGGCCGGGGCTGGGTTTGAACCTGCCACCCTCAGCATATGGGGCAGGCGCCCTACTCACTGAGCCACAGGCGCTGCCCCAACCTGTGCCTCTTTAGAGGACAATTTAAACCATTCACATTCATTGAGAATATTGATAAGCCTTTCGAGGATCCGGTGGACATTTTTAATCCTTTTGTGACTGTGGAAGTTGGAATTTGATCCAAAGTTTCTGGGTAGGTTTACTTTTGTGGGGGAGGATTATGCTGGTCTTTATGGAGGGTAGGTCTGAGAATACCCTGGAGAGCTGGTTTAGTTATGGCAAATTTCTTCAACATGTGAATGTCAGTAAAGTATTTAATTTCTCCGTCATAAATGAAACTCAGTTTAGCTGGGTACAGGATCCTGGGTTGAAAGTTATTTTCTTTTAGGAGATTAAAATTCGATGACCATCCTCTTCTAGCTTGAAAGGTTTCAGCAGAGAGATCTGCAGTTATTCTAATATTCTTGCCTTTGTATGTTACAATTTTTTTCGTCTGGCTGCTTTCAGAATTTTCTCCTTCATATTAACTTTAGTGAAATTGATTATGATGTGTCTGGGGGATGTCTTATTCGGGTTGAGTTGTGCTGGAGTTCTGAAACTGTCTGCTATCTGAATTTCAGAATCTCTTGGCATGTCTGGACAGTTCTCTTTCATACTCTCATGGAGAAGAGACTCTGTGCCTTGTGAAGCCACTTTGTCGCTTTCGGGGATCCCTATAAGATGAATATGATTTTCTTTGAATTATCCCAGAGCTCTCTGAGAGAGTGATCTGTTTTTGCCCTCCATTTCTCTTTCTCTCTGAGCATTTGTGATTGTTCGAAAGCTTTGTCTTCAATGTGAGAAATGTTTTCTTCTGCTTGCTCCATTCTGTTACTGAGGGATTTGACTGTGTTTCTCAGATCTTTGAGGGCTGCAACTTCTTGTCTCAATGTGTCAAAATCTTTGGTCATTTGGTCTTTGAATTCGTTGAATTCTTGAGATATCTTTTGGGTTACTGGTTGGAATTCTAATTCCATCTTAATTGCTATCCAGATTCTGAATTTGATTTCTGACATCTCAACTATTTGTTTGTGCATGGGATCTTGTTCTGTTTCTGCCCCATTGATCCTTGGGAGAGTTGATCTACTCTGATTATTCATATTGCCAGAGTTTTTCCCTTGATTTTGCCTCATGATTGTTTTTCACCATTGCCTCTGGGCATCCTTAGAGTTGGGGAGGTGTCTCTCCAGGATTATACCCTAGCACGATCACTCTATTTTTGCTGGGTCTTTGTAGGGAGTGACCCTGTGTAGCTCCTCTGGGTCTTCCTCAGCCAGGGAGTTCTGGTTGTGGGAGCAGCTCCGGAGTGTGACATACCCGGATCCAGCAACAGGGCGGGAGGTGGTGCACACTGTTCCAGGAGTGCCTGGTGCCCAGTGACTTTGGTTCAGAGAGCCCAAGGCTCCAGCAGTCTCTGGCCAGGAGAAGGGCTCTGCACAGAGGTAGGGAGGGCTCCGGAGGACATGGTTACCTGAGTCACTGACCAGATGTGTGGGCCGGTGTGGAGGCAGGGAGGCTACAGGATGGAGGACGAGGGATTACTTGGCTCCCAGAGTTCCTGGTCAGGGTGTGCGGAGACCCAGTGGGTGCAGCTCTTACCTGGGTCCAGGCAGGCATGGTTCACGGTTCCCGGCATGGCTTTTATTGAGTTCCGGGCTGGGGCAAATCTTAGATCGCAGTGCAGCTGTTACAGAGGTCCAGGTGGGCACCACTTTTCTCTGACTTCTTGTAAGAATCTTTTCCTGAGATCAACTGGTACATCAAGTGCAGTCAGGTGACATTGGGTGCATGGGGTCTGCAGGCATTGTGCTCTTCAATTGGGAGATGGGGATGTTCAATCCTTCCCCACAGGGTGGTGAAGTGGCAGAGCGCCTGTCACATACATTCTGTTCACCATCCCAGTCTTCTTTCTTGCTGTTGGATTCCAGGCAGGTCGAGTAGCCTGACTGAGCCTTGATGTCTTCATCTACAGTTGGGAATGATAATCCTTAACTCAGCTCAGGGTTATGAGAGCTTTAGAGACAGCTGGCACAATGGCTGACACCTCCTAAAAACTGTGGCTATTATGATTACTTTTGTTTTCTTCAAAGTCAAGGAATGTGATGAAATAGTAAGTCTCTCAGGTGTCACTTTGATTCTGCAAGAATCCATTCAAGTGAGCGTGTGGCAGCCTCGTTTCCTCTTCACTCTCCAGGAATGTCAAGTGCACCAGCTTCCAATCCCTCCGTGGGGTGGGCTCTGGAGCAGCTCGGAATCCTAGGCTCGGAATCCTAGTCCAGTGTAAACTCAGGACTCTCCTCCTAGTCCAGTTGCTGCTTCCCAAGGACTCGCCGAACACACCTTGAATGCCTCGCCAGAGCGCAGCCCAGAACTGCAGATCCGCGGTTCAGGCCAAGGTCGGGGGTCGTTTGTCTCCAGTCCTACTTGTGTGTCTCTTTTTGGAAAAATACCCATTCAACTACTTTGACCATTTTTTGTTGTGTTGTTTATATATATATATATATATTTTTTTTTTTGTAGACACAGAGTCTCACTTTACCACCCTCGGTAGAATGTTGTGACATCACACGGCTCACAGCAACCTCCAGCTCTTGGGCTTCCACTATCCTCCTGCCTCAGCCTCCCGAGCAGCTGGGACCACAGGCGCCCACCACAACGCCCGGCTGTTTATTGGTTGCAGTTCAGCCGGGGCTGGATTTGAACCCACCACCCTCGGTATATGGGACCGGGGCCCTACTCACTGAGCCACAGGCACTACCCAGTGTTGCTATTTATTGTTTTGTTGTTGAGTTGTAAGAATTTTTTTATATGTGTATGTATATTTCATATATATAAATATACACACACATATATATGTATATTTTGGGTACTAGACCATTATAAGTTATATGATTTGCAAATATTTTAACCCATTTTGTGGGTAACTTATCACCTTTCCATGGTGTCCTTTGATATACAAATGTGCTTTATTTTGATGAAGTCCAGTTTTATCTGTTTTTAGTTTTATTGTTGCACAGGCATTTGGTGTAATATATAAAAAGCCATTGTCAAATCCAAGGTAAATATACATATACTGTATGCTTTCATACAAAAGATGTGTATTTTTAGCTCTTATATTCAGGTCTTCCATACATTTGAAGTTAATTTTTATATATGGTATAAGGTAAGTGTCCAGTTTCATTTTTTTGCATATGAAATGTGGTTATCCCAGCACCATTACGGGCTCTGGGGACTCTTATAGATATTCAATTAACATGACATACGTGGGTTTATTTCTAGACTCTCAATTTTATTCCATTTTTCTATATATATATATATATATATTTTTTTTTTTTTTGTAGTTTTTGGCCAGAGCTGGGTTTGAACCCACCACCTCCGGCATATGGGGCTGGCGTCTACTCCTCTGAGCCACAGGCACCACCCCCATTTTTCTATATTTTTACCTTCTGCCAGTGCTACACTATTTTGATTACTGTCACTTTGTAATAAATTTTGAAATCAGGAAGTTTGAGTCCTCTAATTTATGTATTTATTTATTTTCCCAAGATTGTTTTGGCTGTTCAGGATCCCTTGCAATTCCATGTGAACTTGAAAACTAGACTTTGCTGATTTTGCACAGAAAGGTCCCTGGGATTTTGGTAGACATTGTGTTGAATCTATAGATCACTTTTTGTAGCACTGAGATCTTAACAATACTATGTTTTCCAATCCATGAACAAGAGATGCTTTTCTATTTCTTTATGTTTTCTTTAATTAGTTTCATCAAAGGTTAACAGTTTTTAGTGTACAATGTACAACTTTCTAAGTTAAATTTGTTCCTAAGTATTTTATTCTTTCTTTTGCTTCATAAATGAAATTGTTTCCTTATTTTTATTTATATATTTAGTTTTTAGTCAGAGTCTCATTCTGTTGCCCTCTGTAGAGTGCTTTGGTGTCACAGCTCAGAGCAACCTCAAAGTCTTGGGTTCAAGCAATCCTCTAGCCTCAGCCTCCCAAGTAGCTGAGACTACGGGCACCTGCCACAATGTCTACTAGTTTTTCTATTTTTGGTAAAGATGGAATCTTGCTCTTGCTCAGCTGGTCACTCCTGAGTTCAAGCAATTCACCTCTTCAACCTCCCAGAGAGCTACGATTATAGGCGTGAGCCACTGCGCCGGCCTGAAATTGTTTCCTTAATATACCTTTTCTTTATTTTTTATTGCTAGTGTATGAAAGTACAACTGATTTTGCCTATTGATAATGTATTGCGTAACTTTGCTGAAATGAGGACTTACTGTATGTGAAATCCTGTCATCTACCAGTAGTGGTGGTTTTCTCCTGCCTTTCCTTTGGGCACCTGATTACTCCCCTTCTTGGCGGATTGACTGCAAGTCTTTTTCTTCCACTCTCCCCCATAATTTAACTTTCTTCCTTTTGGAATTCTGAGTTTGGTCTTAAAACTTTGTACATTCTTAGCCTTGGTAACACTTTGATCCCACTAGAGAGGTTGAGAGTGGTCTGCTTAGAACCTAAATGCTCATTTTTTTACACCATAGAGGGAGCAGTGCCACAAAACAGAGGCAGATACCAGTTGCTTCAGAGGGATTTCTTTTTTCTTTTTGACACATTTTCCAGTTGTGTATACTGCTTGCTTCTTGACTAAGCTTTATAAGTTCTCCCACCTTGGGGTGTCTTTAAAGGACCTCTTTTTTTTCCTTTAACACATATAATAAATTAAGTTTATATTTTAAAAATATAGATATTATTTACTAAAAAGGGTACCTTTAATCCTATTCTTTACAGAAATAATGAATTGGGATGTACGATTGCAGAATAATTTTGTGTGCACATGTATTTATACAAGATTCCATGCTGTTCAAGGTTATTCATGCACCTCTGTTAGTCTGAGGCAGGCAGATTGCCTGAGTTCACAGCTTCCAGACCAGTCTAAGCCAGAGTGCGACCTTGTCTCTGAAAATAGCTGGGTGTTGTGGTGGGCAGCTGTAGTCCCAGCTCCTCAGGAGGCTGAGGCAAGAGAATTGCTTGAACCCAAGAGTTTGAGGTTGCTGTGAGCTGGGATACCAAAGAAAAAAAAAAGAAAGAAAAAAGAGTCCAATTTGTCTATACCGTTCTGAGGTATGAATTTCTCATTCCACGTTGTATATCATGAATATCCTTCCATAATTGTAGATGTAGATCAAGATGCCCAGATATGAAAAGCAGATTTATTCATTGAGGACAGTTACAAATAAAAATTGCAGAGTCTCGCTGAAGAACTGGATGAAGAACCACAAGGTGAAGTCTGTGTAGAGAGGGCAGAGTGCTGTCATATATTAGGAGCAACTGAGAAAGAGGTGGACTATGCAAGGCACTGCCTCTCGGATGTCTGTTCATCATTCCTGATGTGCATGAGGGTCTTCCTCAAGTTACTGTAAAGTGTCTTTACTGTGGGGACATTTGGGGATAGGACTGGCTACATTTATAAAAGTAGATTCTGTCCCCTTATTTATAAAATGAGATTAAAAATAAAACCTACTGTTGAGTGTTGTTATGAAAATTATAGCAAATAAAATGATGTATATAAATGTACCAGCTTATTGTAAGTGCTCAGTCAATGCCAGTGATGGGTTTATAGTAGGTAGAATTTAATATCACTGATCATATTCTAAATACAGTAGAACCTCCACAGTTGACCACCTCTGTACACTGACCCCCTCCTTAAGTTGCCCTGATTTTCATAGACCAGACATGTACCACATGTACATACCAGTACCATAGGCCTAGAACCTTATGTTGAACACCTCTCTCTATTGACCAGTTTGTTACAGTCCTAATCGCAGGGTGCTGGGATTACAGGTGTGACCCTCCCTGCCCCACTAAGGGATGCTCCTCTGTGGAAGAAATGTGTTTGACCTCAACCCTTTAATCTGATCTAGTATCTACTGTTTCTTCTGGATTATAAAACAATTGGGTTCTGCTTTTCCTGAACCAGTTCCCCATAAGTCATTCCCACGTTTCCTCCATTTCAGGCCTCAAGGTGGTATTGGAGTCAGTTCAGACCCTTCCTGTCCCCTGTCTATTGCTGGTCCACATGGAGGCTGCCTGAAGCACTGGTGTGCCTGATCATGGGATCTGCACATCCCAAGGGCCAGGGAAGGTTTATGTCTTGGTTCCTCCTTGGGGTCTGTCATTGTACTGAGCACCACTGTAGAGCAGCCAGCAGTAGTACTCAGCCTGGTCCTCGGGCTGGGCACCTGACAGGGTCAGGGCAGCTTTGGCCCCAATGAGGGAGTCTGAGAAGCGGGGAAGGGTCCAGGACACTTTGTGCTTTTATCATAAATCAGTGTTCTGGGAGCTTGGCCAGATTTCGGTTGGAACCAATGTGGATAATGACCAGTAGTGACTGCTCCAGTGCTGGAGCCACAAGTGAGGGTGACTGTCCCTCCTGGGGATACAGTCAGTGAAAGCTCCTGCGTGACCGCAGCTTGAGAACTGGACCCTGAAACCAAAAAGAAAGGTATCAGGAATGAGCAAAAAAGGCAGAGGGATCCCTCCGAAGGCTGGTGTTTGAAATCTCTAGGAACCTGGGCAGCAGGTAAAGAGGAAGAGGAGGAGGGTG
Source organism: Nycticebus coucang (assembly GCF_027406575.1). Taxonomy (NCBI): domain Eukaryota; kingdom Metazoa; phylum Chordata; class Mammalia; order Primates; family Lorisidae; genus Nycticebus; species Nycticebus coucang. The sequence goes on from NC_069785.1 coordinate 85,545,048, forward strand.
GGGAGGAGGAGAAGAGTCCACGCCATGGTGCAGCCCTTGGAAGGAACCCCTGCCCTGAAGTGGATGCTGGATTCTCCCATGGCTCCTTATTTCCTACTGAGCTTTCTGCACGGAGGGTGTGTGTTGTATGATGCTTTATGCAAATCCGAGCCCTTTCCCACCCCCTTCCACTGCCCAGATCCTCGGCCTTGAGAGCCGCTGCACGGTGGGGTAGGCCCAGGGTGGCTGTGTGCTGTGCATTTGCCCCATGGCAGAAAGTGGTTGCTGTAATGTTTTCTATGAGCCAGGGATCAGCCATGCAGGGTCTATTAAATTTGAACCACCAGGGCTTCTTTAAGTCCTTTGAGAAGATCCCCATCGCCCCCTGGAGGCCTGCATGGGCTGAGGCACGTGGTTGCCTCATTCATTTAGCAAGTAACACTTGGTTTGTCTTTGTGCTTTTGTATTTCTCCAACAAACGACATTCACTGCTTATCTCTTTTCCTTGGTCATTCTTTTTCATATCTTTTATTTTTAGTTTTTTTTTTTTTTTTTTAGACAGAGCCTCAAAGCTGTCGCCCTAGGTAGAGTGCTATGGCATCACAGCTCGCAGCAACCTCCAACTCTTGGGCTTAAGTGATTTTCTTGTCTCAACCTCCCAAGTATCTGGGGCTACAGGCACCCACCACAATGTTCGGCTATTTTTTGTTTGTGGTTGTTATTGCTGTTTGGCCGGCCCGGGTTGGATTTGAACCCACCAGCTCTGGTGTATGTGGCTGGCGCCCTAGCCTCTGAGCTATAGGCACCAAGCCTTTATCTGAGTATTTTTAATGACTAAAGGAATTGTTTTCAAATCCACTGACTCTATTGAAATTATTTACTTTGGATTTTATATCGAATAAATATCTGGCTTACATGAGAATTATTTCATTTATTTTATTTATTTATTTTTAAGACGGAATCTCACTATGTCACCCTTGGTAGAGTGTCATGGTGTCACACTTCAGAGCAGCCCCAAACTCTTGGGCTGAAACGATTCTCTTGCCTCAGCCTCCCAAGTAGCTGGGACTCCAGGTGCCCACCAAAACACTTGGCTATTTTTGTTGTTGTTATTGTGATTGTTGTTTAGCTGGTCCAGGCTGGGATCTAACCCACTGATTCTGGTGCATATGATCGGTAATTTAACCACTGAGGTATGGGAGGCTAGCCTATTTTATTTTATTCATTTATTTATTTATTGAGACAGAGTTTCACTTTGTCTTCCTTGGTAGAGTGATGTGGCGTCATAGCTCACAGCAACCTCCAACTCCTGGGCTCAAGTGATCCTCTTGTCTCAGCCTCCTGAGTAGCTGGAACTATAGGCACCCACCACAATGCCTTGCTATTTTTTTAGGGACAGGTCTCAGCTTGTTCATGCTGGTCTCGAACTCCTGAGCTGAAATGATCCACACATCTTGGCCTCCCAGAGTGCTAGGGTTATAGGCGTGAGCCACCAAGCCCTGCTGGAGAATTATTTTAATTTACTTTAGAAAATTTAAAAACAAAAATGATTAAAGACTGAAGGTTAAAGGTTTTACTGCCAGTTTGGTAGAGACCAAAGTCAGCCATGCAGGTGATCAACCAGGTTGACTTCACTGAGCCCCTCAAGAAAAAGCACTGGACACTAAGCTTGGGTAGACGTACCATATTGCATGCATTGCATCACCCAGTGCTGCCAGAAGAAGGTACTACTGTCCGTGAGTATCCTGGGAGCTAACAACCAAAACCTGGTGCTTGTAATTCTACTGGCCCTTTCCTATGTGCTTTTTCCTTGGATTTTATATCTCAGAGATAAATCATATCTGTGAATATAACACATATTATTGAGTTATATTTAATCCAGCTAGGAATTATCAAAACTGAGAGGGTCTTGGGGAACCTTGAACTTGCAATTGATATCGAAAAAGATACTTTAGTGACCATTGGACTTAGCAAGTTCCAAACTCACATTCTGAGTCACCTATGATAAGGCGCCTCTAAATATCATACCTTGTTAGGATGCTGCAGGCCTAGTGTGAAAGGAAGGGTATGGTAGCAGAAAATAACAAAATCGATAAAATAATGGATAAACATTTTTATTTTATTTTTTGGTAGAGTCATGGTTCCACTATAATGTCCTATCTGGTCTTGAACTCCTAGTCTCAAGTGATCTTCTTGCCTTGGCCACCCAAAGTGCTGAGATTATAGAGAGCCACCACACCAAGACCTGTAAAATTATTTCAAGAGGTTTATTCTGGCTGGACGTAGTGGCTCACACCTGTAATCCTAACACTCTGGGAGGCCTAGGCGGATAGTTTGCCTGAGCTCACAGATTCAAGACAAGCCTCAGCAAGTGTGAGAACCTGTCTCTAAAACATAGCAGAGCATTGTGGTGGGTGCCTGTAGTCCCAACTACTTGGGAGGTGAGACAAGAGAATTGCTTGAGCCCAAGAGTTTTAGGTTGGGAGGTTGCTGTGAGCTATGATGTCATAGCACTGTACAGAGGGCAAAAATGTGATTATCTGTCTAAAATAAATGAATAAATAAGTTTATTCTGAGCCAAACTCTGTCACAAGTAAATAAATAAACAAACAAAGAAATAAATAGGTCTAATCTGAGCCAATATGAAGGACCATAGTCTGAGAATCCAGACTTACTTACTGGATTCACAAAGCCTTGAGTAAGTAATTCTGAGGTGGTCAGGTTCCAGTTTTTTTTTTTTTATTTTTTTATTAAATCATAACTTTGTACATTGTTCCATTTATGGAGTTCAGGGTACTACTTTGATATACAGTGTGAAATGCTTACATTGAACTAAGTAACACATCCATCACAATTGTACTCATTTCTTATAGTTTTGAAATGTACCATTGCCTCATGCACATTGGGTGAAGTTCCCCCAAATATCCTCCCTCCTCCCATATCCGCTCTCCCCTCCCCTCTCTCTCCTCTTCCCTTCTACTTTCTGGACTATAGTTATGTTTTGCTGTTCATATGAGTGTGTAGGTGATTATATATTGATTTCATAGTAGTATTGAGTACATTGGATACTTTTTTCTTCCATTCTTGAGATACTTTACTATGAAGAATATGTTCCAGCTCCATCCGGGTGAACATAAAGATGTGAAGTCTCCATCTTTTTTTTATGGCTCCATAGTATTCCATGATGTACATATACCACAATTTGTTAGTCCATTCCTGGGATGATGGGCACTTGGGCTATTTCCATGTCTTGGCTATTATGAATTGGGCTGCAATAAAAATTCTGGTGCAAATGTCTTGGTCGTAAAATAATTTTTGATCATCTGAGTATATACCTAGTAGAGGAATTGCAGGATTGAACAGTACGTCTACTTTTAGTTCCTTGAGTGTTCTCCAAATTTCTTTCCAAAAAGGTTATATTAGCTTGTGTTCCCACCAGCAGTGTAGAAGTGTTCCCTTCTCTCCACATCCACACCAACATCTGTAGTTTGGGGATTTTGTGATGTGGGCTAATCTTACTGGAGTTAGATGATATCTCAAAGTGGTTTTGATTTGCATTTCTCTGATGATTAAGGATGAAGAGCATTTTTTCATGTGTTTGTAGGCCATGTGCCTACCTTCATCAGAGAAGTTTCTGTTCAAGTCTCTTGCCCACATAGAAGTGGGTTATTTATTCTTTTCTTATTGATTAGTTTGAGTTCTCTGTAGACTCTAGTTATCAGACCTTTGTTGGAAGCATAAACTGCAAAAATCTCCCATTCTGAAGGTTGTCTGTTTGCTTTATTTACTGTGCTGTTAGCTGTGCAAAAGCTTTTTAGTTTGATCAGATCCCAGTAATGTATTTTTGGTGTTGCTTCAATTGCCCCTGGAGCAGGGTCCACCTCATAAAATAATCTCCAAGGCCAATTTTTTCAAGTGTTTTCCCTGCACTCTCTTCTAGTATTTTTATTTTATTTTATTTTATTTTATTTTTTGTAGGGACAGAGTCTCACTGTACCGCCCTCGGGTAGAGTGCCGTCGCGTCACACGGCTCACAGCAACCTCTAACTCTTGGGCTTCCGCGATTCTCTTGCCTCAGCCTCCCGAGCAGCTGGGACTACAGGCGCCCGCCACAACGCCCGGCTATTTTTTTGTTGCAGTTTGGCCGGGGCTGGGTTTGAACCCACCACCCTCGGCATATGGGGCCAGCGCCCTACTCACTGAGCCACAGGCGTTCATGTCTTAAGTTTAAATCTTTTATCCAGTGAGAATCAATTTTTGTTAATGGTGAAAGGTGGGGGTCCAGTTTCAGTCTTCTACAGGTCACCAGCCAGTTCACCCAGCACCATTTGTTAAATAGGGAGTCTTTCCCCCACTGAATATTTTTGGTAGGCTTGTCGAAGATCAAATGACAATAAGTAGCTGGGTTCATCTCTTGGTTCTCTATTCTGTTCCATAAATCTATGACTCTGTTTTTGTGCCAGTACCATGCTGTTTAGATCCCTATAGATTTATAGGATAGCCTGAAGTCTGGTAATGTGATACCTCCTGTTTTTTCTTATTTTTGAGTAATGTATTTGCTATTCTAGTTTTTTTCTGATTCCATATAAAGTGAAATATTATTTTTTAAAGTTCTTTCAAGTATGGTAATGTGTCCTTTAATAGGGATTGCATTAATTCTGTAGACTTCTTTGGGTAGTATGGACATTTTAATCATGTTGATTCTTTCCAGCCATGAGCATGGTATGTTTTTCCATTTGTTAATATCTTCAGCTATTTCTTTTCTCAGAGTTTCATAGTTCTCTTTATAGAGATATTTCACATCCTTTGTCAGGTAAATTCCTAGATTTTTCGTCTTCTTTGGCACTATTGTAAAAGGAATAGAGTCCTTGACTATATTTTCAGCTTGACTATTGGAATATATAAAAGCTACTGATTTTTCAGCATTGATTTTGTATCCTGAGACACTGCTGTATTCTTTGATCACTTCTAAGAGATTTGAAGCTCAATCCCTAGGATTTTCCAGGTATAGGATCATTATCATCAGTGAAGAGTGAGAGTTTGATCTCCTCTGACCCTATTTGGATACCCTTGATCACCTTCTCTTGCTTGATTGCTATGGCTAAGACTTCCATTAGTATGTTGAATAGCAGTGGAGACAATGGGCATTCTTGCCTCATTCCTGATCTGAGTGGAAATGATTTCAATTTTACACCATTCAATATGATATTGGCTGTGGGTTTGCTATAGATGGCCTCTGTCAGTTTAAGCAATGTCCCTTCTATTCCTATTTTCTTTTTCTTTGTTTTGAGACAGAGCCGCAAGCTATCACCCTGGTTAGAGTGCTGTGGCCGCACAGCTCACAATAACTTCCAACTCCTGGTCTTAAGCAATTGTCTTGCCTCAGCCTCCCAAGTAGCTGGGACGACAGGTGCCCGCCACAATGCCCAACTATTTTTTTTGGTTGTAGTTGTCATTGTTTGGCATATCCGGGCCGGATATGAACCTGCCAGCTCTTGTGTATGTGGCTGGTGCCTTAACCGCTTGAGCTATAGGCATCGCCAAACTATTTTCTTTCTTTTTTAAGAGACAGAGTCTCATTTTATTGCCCTCTATAGGGTGCTGTGGCATCACATGGGTCACAGCAACTTCCAACTCCTGGGCTTAGGTGATTCTCTTGCCTCAAGCTCCCAAGTGGCTGGAACTACAGGCACCCACCACAATGCCTTGCTATTTTTTGTTGTTGTGGGTTGTTGCATTTGGGCTGGGGCCAGGTTTGAACCTGCCGCCCTAAGCAAATGGGGCTGGCGCCCTACCCACTGAGGTACAGGCGCCACTCTATGCCTATTTTCTTAAGTGTTCTGATCATGAAAAGATGCTGGATATTATCAAAGCCTTTTCCTTTGTCAATTGAGAGAATCATATGCTCTTTGTTTTTTATTTTGTTGATGTGATGTATTATATTTATAGATTTGCATTGTTGAACCAACCCTGTAACCCTGGAATAAAACCTACTTGATCATGGTGCATAATTTTTATGATGTGTTGTTGAATTGTGTTTGCTAAGATCTTATTAAGTATTTTTGCATCAATATTCATTAATGATATTGGTCTATAATTTTCTTTCTTTGTTGGATCCTTTCCTGGTTTGGGCATCAAGGTGATATTTGCATCATAGAATGTGTTGGGAAGTATTCCTTCTATAGTGTTTTCTATGCTTTGGAAAACATTGTATAATATAGATACTAGTTCCTCTTGAAAGGTTTGCTAGAATTCAGATGTGAAGCCATCTGGTCCCAGACTTTTCTTTTTTGGGAGATTTCATATTGTTGATGCTATTTCAGTAATTGATATAGGTCTATTCAAGATTTCTAATTCTTTCTGGTTGAGTTTAGGAAGGTGGCAAGCTTCCAGGTATTGGTCTGTTTCCTTCAGATTTTCGTATTTCTGGGAATAGAGATTTTTGTAGTAATCATTGAGGATTGTTTGAATTTCTGAAGTGTCTGTTGTTATTTCTCCTTTATCATTTCTGATAGACGATATTAGAGATTTTACTTTTCTATTTCTGGTTAGGTTGGCCAAAGGTTTATCAATTTTGTTAATCTTTTCAAAAAACCGCCTTTGTGTTTTGTTGAGATTCTGAATGATTCTTTTGTTTTCAATTTCATTTAATTCTGCCCTAATTTTGGTTATTTGTTTTCTTCTGCTGGGTTTGGGGTTGAAATGTTCTTCCTTTTCCAGTTGCTTGAGATGATCCATTAAGTTGTTGGCTTCCTCTCTTTCTGTTTTCTTGATGAGGGCTTCCAATGCTATAAATTTCCCGCTTTGGACTGCCTTTGAAGTATCCCACAGGTTTTGATAATTTGTGCCTTTGTTATCATTTTGTTCCAAAAATTTGGTGATTTCCTTCTTAATCTCGTCTTTGGCACAGCTATCATTCAGCCTAAGATTATTTAGCTTCCATGACTTTGTTTGAGTATGAACATTCCTGTTGCTGTTGAGTTCAACTTTTATTCCATGATGGTCTGAGAAGATACAAGAAATAATTTCTACACTTTTAAATTTGCTGAGGTTAGACTTATGTCCTAGGATATGATCTATTGTGGAAAATGACCTGGGGGCTGATGAGAAGAATGTATATTTAGTTTTATTAGGGTGAAATATTCTGTAGAGGTCTATAAAGTCCATTTGTTCTAGGGTCAGGTTTCAGTCTAATATTTCTTTGTTTACTTTCTTCTTGGAGGATTTATCCAAAACTGTCAAAGGGGTATTAAAACTCCAACTATTATAGTGCAGGAAGATATCAAGTTGTTCATATCCATTAGGGATTGCTTTATGAATTGAGGAGCATTCTGGTAGGGTCCATAAATGTTAATTATCGAAATCTGTTCATGTTGGATGTTTCCCTTGACAAATATGTAGTAACCTTCCTTATCTTTCTTTATCTTTCTTAGTTTAAAGTCAATTGTATCTGCAACTAAAATTTGAACCCCTGCTTTTTTTCTGGTTTCATTTGCCTGTATTATAGAAGTCCATCCCTTCACCCCAAGTCTGTTTTTATCCTTTAACATAAGGTGAGATTCTCATATATGGCAGATATCCGGTCTGAGTTTATGAATCCAGTCAGCCAACCTGTGCTTCTTTAGAGGACAATTTAAACCATTGACATTAATTGAGAGAATTGATAAGCCCTGTTATGTTTGGGGTGTCATGAATTTTGGATGTCCAGTGGACATTTTCAATCCTTTCACCACTGTGGAAGTTGGGTTTTTTTCAAAAATTTCTGGAAGAGTTTACTTTGGAGGTAGAGAATTGTGCTGGTCATTGTGGAGGATGGGTCTGAGAATATCCTGGAGAAATGGTTTAGTTATGGCAAATTTCTTCAACATGTCTATGTCATCAAAGTATTTGATTTCTCCATCACAAATGAAACTCAGTTTAGCTGGATACAGGATCCTGGGCTAGAAGTTGTTTTGTTTTGGGAGATTGAAGGTCAATGACCATCTTGTTCTGGCTTGAAACATTTCAGCTGAGAGATCTGCAGTCATTTTGATACTTCTCCCTTTTTAGGTGATGCTTTCCTTACGTCTGGCTGCTTGCAGAATTTTCTCCTTCATCTTAACTTTGGCAAAGTTAATCACAATGTGTCTAGGAGATGCTTTATTTGGATTGAGTTTTGCTGGGGTTCTGAAACTATCTGCTATCTGAAGTTCTGTATCTCTTGCAATGCTTGGGAAATTCTCCTCCAAAATCTCTTGGAGTAGAGCATTTGTACCTTTAGGACTATCCTCTTCTCCTTCAGGAATTCCTATAAGATGAATGTTTGATCTTTTGGAGTGATCCCACAATTCTCTCAGGGAATGATCAGTTTTTGCTCTCCATTTGTCTGCCTCTTTCAGTGTTTGGGAATGTTCAAAAGCTTTATATTGAATAAATATAAAGCTTTCTTCTCCTGGTCAACTCCATTACTGAGGGATTCTACTGTACTTTGGAGCTCCTCAACTAACTTTTTTATTTCCTTGAGCTCTGCTATCTCTTTTCTCATTATGTCCATATCTTTGGTGGCTTAGTCTTTAAATTCATTAATTTCTTGAGACTTTAAACTACTCTTTGGAATTAAATTTCTATATTATCTTCTATTCCATTCATCTTATCTGCCATTCATATATTGATTTCAATTTCTGACATTGCTGCCATTTCTCTATGCATGGAACCTTCAGTTGTATCTCTTTTGTCATTTCTTGGGGTGTTTGATCTACTCGGGTTATTCATGTTGCCAGAGTTCTTCTGTTGGTTCCACACCATGTTTATTTTCCACTGTTTGGTTATTAGAACTGGTAGGGTGAAATTGAATTGGGGTTCCCCTATAGTAGAGATAGCCTTTTACCAAAGGTCTAGGCTTTGTAATTGTGGCTTATCTCCTACAACCTTACAAAGGCCCCTTTCAGAGTTTTGGCTGGAGACTCTGTGGACCTACTTGGTGAGATACCCCAAGCTGGCTCTGTTTTGATATTAGCCAACATCTACCCTATCCTAAGAACCCACAGTATTAGGTTTAAATCTCGACTCTGAAGAGATACAAACAGCTGTGGTGTCCAGCCCCCACCCTTCAGTTATTTTCTGCTACAGAACTTTGAAAGTCAATCTCAGAATGTTCCTGAGTGGACAGCCCCAGACATGGGTTCCAATTAAATTGTCTCAGGCAGTGCAAACCCTGCTCAACACTGTGGGTGCCATCAGAGCCGGGGTCCTCTCTGTTCAAGGGTCTCCAACAGCACAACTGGAGCCAGAGATACACACTCCCACCCACCAGAGTCAGTCCACAGTGTTGTCTGCTTCTCTGCTCACAGGTTGAATTAGTGCCAGGGGCCAAGCCCCTGCCCAGTGGTCTCAGTTCACACCCAGCTAGCCTCTGCTTGCCAGACCAGTTGGATTCAGGGGCCCATGCCCCCACCTGCCAGTCTCAGTCCACTGCCACTGTTCGCAGACTCTGTTCAAATCACGGCAGCAGACCCCGCCCTCTGGTCTCAGACCACACTCAGCTAGTTTCTGCTTTCCAGCCCATTTGGAGTCAGAGGACCACGCCCCCACCTGGCAAGCCTCTGTTTGCAGGCTCTGTTAGAGTCAGGGCACCACACTCTGCCCGCACGTCTCAGTCCTCACCTGGTAAGCCTCTGCTCACCAGCCCCACTGGAGACAGGGGACCATGTCCTAGCCCTCAGGTCTTGGTTCCCACCCACTAAGCCACTGGAGAAGGTTCTGTTGGAATCAGAGGACCACACCCTTGCTCTCAGGTCTCAGTCCACACCTATCATGCCTCTACTTGCAGGTCCAGCTGGGGCTGGGGACCAGCCCTGTCTGCTGAACTCAGTCCACATGGGGTAACCACTCTCCCACTGTGGGTGCCGTCACAGCTGGTGGTCCTGCACCTTGTCCCAGGTCAGACACAGACTGAACCGAGGGTCAACAACACCACTGGCTGGACATAGTTATAACCAGGGGAGTGCTTCTCCTCCCACCAAATGTCCCTTTCTTCCCACACCCTCTTTCTTCCCCATTAGTCACAGATTCCGTCCCAATTGTTGGTGGTCTGCACTATGCCCAGATTTCTTAGGACACAAATGCTGTGTTCTGCAGGGGCAGAACTTCAGACTGCCATTCAAGGAAGAAAGAGTGGACTGGGAGTTTGGACTTGTGGGGGAAATATCTGTTCAATTTTATGCCTGGCAGTGTGATGTGTAGGGTCATAAGTGGGACCTCCCTGGAGCAAAAGACCTTGAGTTTAGTGGCAGTCTCCAGCCAGCTAAAATGAGATGTCTTTTGCTCCCTTCTCCTTCACAGAAAGCCTGCGGCAGGCCTTCTGCTTGAGGGAGGGATCTCCAGTCCTCTGGTTGATAGGCTTTGAACCTGTAATTTGTTTTGTTTTCTTTCTTTTCTTTCTTTCTTTCTTTCTTTCTTTCTTTCTTTCTTTCTTTCTTTCTTTCTTTCTTTCTTTCTTTCTTTCTTTCTTTCTTTCTTTCTTTCTTTTTTTTCTGTAGAGACAGAGTTTCACTTTATTGCCCTTGGTATAATGCTGTGGCATCACTCAGCTCACAGCAACCTCCAACTCCTGGGCTTAGGTGATTTTCTTGCCTCAGCTCCCAAGTAGCTGGGACTACAGGCTCCCACCATAATGCCTGGCTATTTTTTGGTTGCAGTTCGGCTGGAGCTGGGTTTGAGCCAGCCGCCCTTGGTATATTGAGCCAGTACCCTCCTCACTGAGCCACAGGCACCGCCCATAATTAGTTTTCTTACTTGGTCTTGCTTGGAGTTACAGCTTGCCGAACTTTTTGACTCAGCTCCCCAGCTTTGGCTTCATGGGGTCTAATTCCATCCAGTTTTTCTTCCACTGCTCAGGAGCCTTTGCTTCTACCAAGTGTTGCTACCAGTTGGCCATCTTCCCAGAATTCCTCTGGTTTGGTTTTATAATTTTTTTTTTTTGAGACAGAGTGTCACTATTTTGCCCTCAGTAGGGTGATGTGACATCTCAGCTCCTCAGCAACCTCCATCTCTTGGGCTTAAGCAATTCTCTTGCCTCAGCCTCCCAATTAGCTGGGACTATAGGCTCCTGCCACAATGCCTGGCAATATTTTGTTCCAGTTTTGATTGTTCCAATTGTTTATCAGGCCTGGGCCAGGTTTCAAACCCACCAGCCTTCTCTAAAAAAAAAAAAAAAAGAAAGAAAGAAAAGAAAAGAAAATCACTGTCCTTTTGTGTTGTGGTGGGTGCCTATAATCCCAGTTATTTCAGAGGATGAGGCAAGGGAATCACTTAAGCCCAAGACTTGAAGTTGCTGTGACCTGTGACACCACGACACTCTACCAAGGGTGACATAGTGAGACTTTGTTTCAAAAAAAAAATCAGTGTCCATTTGTGGTAGGATTGCAGGTGTGAGACACCACACCACTCACCTGAAATCTTTCTTTTCTTTTGGTAATCACACTCTAGTGGTTGGGAAATGATTGCTAACCCTTGTTTTGATGTGAATTTTCTTAATGATTAATGATGTTAAGCATCTTTTTGTGTGTGTTATTGGCCATTTGTGTATCTTCTTTGTACAAATGAGAGAGGATACCTGGGAAAGTGAGGTCTAGGAGAACAGAGGTCTTCTCAAGGAGACCACAAGATACACCTGCAGAGTCCTCTCCATGGTGACTGAGCTCTTAGGAATTTGTAAACTTAATTTCCTGGGACCTAGAAATTTCCACTTCTATGAAATCCTATAGTTCTGTGGGGCTAGAACAGCTTCCCCTGCTTGATTGAAACTGACCAATGAGAAAGGTACCTGTGGGTTGGAACTTTTTGACTAGAGATAAAAAGGGAAAGGCCAAGCCAGTTGGGGAGTCTGGCCATTTTGAATTCCTCTATGCCATTACCCTCACCGGCTGAAATAAAGTTCTTCCTCTTATAAACATGGTGTTTGGGTGCTCTTTCTCTCCATCAGGCCTTGTCTTCCTACAACACAAATACCTGGACAAGTCCTTTGCCTATGTTGTTGAGATGTGTGAATTCTTTTTATAGCTTGATGGAGAAGCATGGTGTTTCTAGGCAGTCACTGAAATAATTGAAATAAGTGGGAGGTTAGCAAGAGAGAGCTTATTAATGAGCTATATAACAGGCCAGCCCCTCCTAGTGACTGCATGCTCTGTGTAAAACACTGCTTTTAGATTTTATGCATCATTCCAAGGAAGTATTGTCTGTTCCTTGGAAATTCTCCTATTCTATTTTTTACTATTTTTTTGATTGGTCTATCCCCCATCTTGATCAACCCTATTTCTAGAACAGCCCAGGTCAACGTGACCATGCCTATCTGTAATAGAAAGTGCCAAGGGCACTGATCAACCTCTTTCTCAGAACAGTCCAACTGTAGGGTCTTAATGAGCCCCATTCCTGGGTCAGTCTGACCTCCTTGCCCTGTTTATGTCTAGATAACTGCCTAACAAGCCCAGATATTGTGTCCCTTCTCAGATATACCAGCCTTGAATAATGAGATTCAAAAAATATGATTATATCAAGTGGCGCCTGTGACTCAGTGAGTAAGACATTGGCCCCATATACCAGTGGTGGTGGGTTCAAACCTGGTCCCGGCCGAACTGCAACAAAAAATAGCTGGACATTGTGGTGGGCACCTGTAGTCCTAGCTACTTGGGAGGCTGAGGCAAGAGAATCACCTAAGCCCAAGAGCTGGAGGTTGCTGTGAACTGTGACACCAAGGTATCCTACCAAGGGTGACAAAGTGAGACTCTGTCTCAAAAAAGAAAAAATATATATAGATAGTAATTAACAGAGTATATATATATGATTATATAGAGTTTATTCATGCCCCTAAATTATGGATGGTGACCTGTGAGCATAGATTCAAGATGCCCTGCTTATACACTCCTGTTGGCAGCTGTTACAAGTGAGTTTTTAAGGAAGAAATAAGAAGACATTTCTAAATTATTTACCAATAATTTATATTAAAGTAACATAAGCTAATAATTTTCTATGCATTTTTATTTGTAATCACAGATTCCAAATACATGAAGAAGACAGGGGAGGCAGCTAGCTAGTCTGGAACAAAATTGCTTTTGAACAATTGCCTCTGGCATGGGAGCAGGAGTGGGAGGGTGGTGTGACTGAAGTCCTATGTTCTTGTCTTTCTGGGCTTGATAAATTTTATAGACCTCACAAAGCTCTTTTAGCTCTGAGCTATTTGCTTTCCTTTTAAAAATTTTTCTTTTCTCATAAAGATTTGTGAATATTTTCTCCCATTCCATACATTGCCTTTTACTCTGCTGATAGTGTTGTTTGATACACACAAGATTTTAATTTTGAAGTCCCTTTCTTTTCTTTTCTTTCTCTCTCTCTCTCTCTCACCCTTCCTTCCTTTTTTCTTTCTTTCTCTCCTTCCTTCCTTTTTTTATTTTGCCTGTACTTGGTGTCATTTTCAAAAAAATGTTTGCCAAATCCAGAGCTGTGAAGACTTTCAAAAATGTTTTGTTTACATTTTTTGTGGAAACAGGAGCTTGTTCTGTTTCCTGTTACAATGTACAGTAGCATCATCAAAGCTAGCTGCAGGTGCTGGAAAAATTGAATACCACATGCAGACAAATGGAACAGGATGTGATAGTCAAATAAAGGGCCCACCCAAATAGAATGTGCTCACACCCACCCTTCCAGATGTTCCACCCAGAAAAGGGGATGTGCCAACCCCCACCCTTCCCACCTTTAAAAGCCCTGTCCACCATTACCCATGTGCTGACTTCCTTCTCAAACTCAGATCACCCTCACTGGGGTGGAAATAAAGGCTTCTGTTGCCCATCCAGAAACTGAAATCCATTATCCTTTCATTTCTCATCTCGGAATAATTTTTATTTTGGTCTTTGACCTCTCAGGATCCATATCTCTCTTCACTCAGAGAAATCAATTCAAGATGGTAGAGAACTTAAATATAAGGCATGAAACCATAGAATTCTAGAAGAAAATATTGAAAAAACTTGTTTAGGTATTGGCCTAGGCAAAGAATTTATGAAGAAGACCCCAAAGGCGATCATAGCAACAACAAAAATAAATAAATGGGACTTAAATTAACGAGCTTCTGTACAGCCAAGGAAGTAATTAACAGAGCAAATTAGACAACCTACATAATGGGAGAAATCATTTCTAAGCAATACATCTTATAAAAGACTAATAACCAGAATCTACAAAAGACTTGAAGAAGCTAAGGAAATTTAACCCCAAAATAGGACTACTTAAAATAAAGAATATTTGAATTAAAGCTATTCACAATCAGAAAGCACTGGAAAGGGCTTTCCTTTCTCTTCATGAAACCAGATTGAGCTGATCAGGGGCTCAAAGGGTGCCACTGACTTCTTTTTCTCCCCCTGAATGCTATCAGACCTGGCCTAAATCATTTAAAACACAATACCTGTCTCTCAGGTTAATTTACAAGTCAATCTGTTCCCCCATCTATTCATCCTCTCTAGCGACCACTTGCTGCACCCATACTCCACTTTCTCCCCGCTTCCTTTAAAAAGTCATCTATGAAGGTATCTGACCATCTTTGAGACATTGGGTAATTGTTCTTGTGGTTCCCTGGGTGCATGGTATTTGGAAATAAACTTTTTTGTGTGTGAGACAAGAGTCTCACTTTTTAGCGCTCAGTAGATTGCTGTGTCAGTCACAGCTCACAGCAACCTCAATCTCTTGAGCTTAAGCAATTCTCTTTCCTCAGCCTGCCAAGTAGCTGGAACTACAGGCGCCCGCTACAACACCCAACTATATTTTTAGAGACAAGATCTCACTGTTGCTCAGGCTGATCTGAAACCTGTGAGCTCAGGCAATCTACCTGCCTGGGCGTCCCCAGTGCTGGGATTACACGCATGAGCCACCATGCGTGGCCCAAACCTTTCTCTTATTAATCTATTATAATTGTGAGTTGCTCTTTCAGCGAAGCAACCAAGAGAAAAACGGGTAGTTCCGCCATGATCACTACAGACTCAAGCAAATCAGCAAGCAAAAGTCAAACAGTGCCATCAACGTACCCTATAAATGCATTAATGTATACATGATCTATGTGTTTATGATTTAATAAAAAAAATGGGCAAAAGAAATAAAGAGATGCTTCTCAAAAGAAGATAGAGAATGGCCAATAAACATATGAAAAAATGGTCAATGTCACTAATCATCAGGGAAATATGAATCAAAACCGCAAGGAGATATCACACTACCCCAGGCAGAATGGCTTTTATTAAGAAGTCCTAGCTCAGTTGTTAGGGTGCTGGTCACATAGACGGGGGCTGGCAGGTTTGAACCTGGCCTGGGCCTGCTGAACAACAATGAGAACTGCAACAACAATAAAATATCCGGGCATTGTGGTGGGCACCTGTAGTTCCAGCTACTTGGAAGGCTGAGGCAAGAGAATCACTTGAGCTCAAGAGTTTGAGGTTGCTGTGAAAGGACAAAGCTAACTTCATTTTGTTAAAACTAACTCCATTTTGTCTCACAGCCTTCACTGACCCCACTTTGCCCCCAGCCTTCAATTTACAGCTGCGTACCAAAGGTGATAGGCAACCTGCTTCCTCCCCCATCCCGGCTCCAGTGTGTTTGCCCCGAGCAATAACGGCACCCACCCTCGGCTCCAGTAGTAGTAAATCTTTCCCCTTAGTCCCTATTCGTCCCCCCACCTTTTCTTTTCTGTATCCTTAAAACTGCTCTTCCCTCTGCAATAGGGGCTTCTCTGCCCTCCTGCT
Organism: Nycticebus coucang; assembly: GCF_027406575.1. NCBI lineage: Eukaryota > Metazoa > Chordata > Mammalia > Primates > Lorisidae > Nycticebus > Nycticebus coucang. Next base: position 85,560,779 of record NC_069785.1, read on the forward strand.
GAGGCAGGAGAAGCCCAGATTCGAATCTGTGAATAAAGGGCTCTATTGTTTTTGCATCGGACTCGGCTCCTTAGTGGTCTTTGTGGGGGATTTCAAGATCTGGGCACAACAGCTGCAAACTGTGATGCTACAGCACTCCACCAAGGCTGAAATAGTGAGACTCAGTCTCAAAAAAAAAAGTCCTCGCATGGATGCAGTGAAAAAGAAACCTTTATGCATTGTGGGTGGGACTGCAACTTAGTGCAACTTCCATAGAAAAAAGTTTGCAGATTTCCTAATGAACTAAAAGTCAACCTACAGTTTGATCCAGACATCCCTCTACTGGATACCCACAAAGGAAAAAAAGTCACTTAAAAAATGTTATGCCAGGAGTTCCCCCAAGACCACATAACAAGACAAGTCAAATTAAAGCGGGGTCCTTTATTGAGGAGCTGGCTGGGGACTGCCTCTGTGACCCAACAAGGGGGTTTCTGAGAGCAACCCTGAGCTGTTTGAGACTCTGGCTTTTATAAGGCAAAATATTCCTAGGGGCAAGTAAATATAATCAACATAATCACAAAAGCAAAAGCAGCAGTTAGGGGAGAACACAAGGGTGGGGTGGTTAGTTTACACAATGCTATAATCCTGAGAGCAATTAGCAGTTTTTCCTTAACAAAGCAGGTATAATCTACAATGTCCTAAGGAAATGTAGGGAGGGAGGCTTATAGGTGGGGGTCATAAAGCAATAATCACCAGGGACATCATCACAAGTGCTGTCAGTAATTTACACCACTAACAACTTTAGTTGAATTTAATCACCATTCTACAATGGGAGGGCAAGCAAGGAGGGACCAGTTTTGAAGGTAATGAAATGGGGCAGCGCCTGTGGCTCAAGGAGTAGGGCACTGGTCCCATATGCCGGAGGTGGCGGGTTCAAACCCAGCCCCTGCCAAAAACCACAAAAAAAAAAAAAAAAAGAAGGTAATGAAATGTAACAGAAAAGGAGTCAAAACAACAGAGTGGAATCAGGCTTGTTTTGCCACTCCCCTGACTCTCAGGAACAGGAATTGTAACAAAATGGAGTCAGGCTTGCTTCTCTTTCACCTTAACGAAAAGACACCTGCACACAAATGTTTATTACAGCACATTTCACAATTGCAAAGATGTGAAATCAATCCAAATGCCCTCCAATTAATGAGTGGATTAACAAAATGTGGCATATGTATACCATGGAATACTGTTCAGGCATGAAGGATGACTTAATGCTTTTGGCAACAATTTGGGTGGAACTGGAGACCATTATCCTAAATGAAGTATGTAAAGAATGTAAGAAACAAATACCAATGTACTCACCATTAAAGTGGAATTAACTGATGAGCACACCTGTGCATAGAGGGAAGTCAATCTCAGGAAATCAAGGAAGGGGTGGGGGTGGAGGAGACGGGTGAAAACCTACTTAAAACGAACACTATCTGGGTGATAGGCATAGTTTTAAGCCTGACTTGACCATTAAGTGATTCATGTAATCAAAACCTTTTGTATCCCTGTAATACTTTGAAATAATCATATAATAAAAGCTTCCTCAACCTCACATGCCCAGGCTCCAGTGATTTTCCTGCTTCAGCCTCCCAAGTAGCTGGCTAGTTCTTTTTTCTTTTTTTTTTGCAGTTTTTGCTACTCCGTTGAGCCGCAGGTGCCGCCCATAGTACTTCTATTTTTTATATAGGCAAGATCCCGCTCTTGCTCTTGCTCAGGCTGGTCTCAAACTCCTGATTTCGAGTAATCTTCCCACTTCATCCTCCCAGAGTGCTAGGATTATGGGTGTGTAGCACTGCGCCTGGCCTCTTAATATTTTATTCTAAGATCTTTACAGTTTTATGTCCCTAACTCATTTTGAGATTTTTTTCTTTTTAAAAAATCTAAAGTAAGCCCTTTTGTTTGGAGCGGCTGTGGGAAGGTCCAGGCGGCGGGGGGGCGGGGGGGCAGAGTGGCGAGGCCGGCGGCCTTCCCCAGCTAGCTGGGTACAGGCCGCCCCTTGCGGGGAGTGAGGGGCCACCCCCTGGGCCAGACATCGCCCCAGGTGCCGCCGCCCCACACCAGGCCCTCCTCGTGGGCCTGAGTGCAGTAACCGCCGGGGCCTCCACTGCGGGGCCCTACCACCCCCGGAGTGGCCACCACTGTGATGCCATGAAGACCAAGGATGCCAAGAAACCTTCTATCTTCTGCTGTTTGATCCTGGATGAGATTAGGCGTCTTCAGGTTGGTATGGCGCTGGACTGGCCCTTTGAAAAGCTTTCCGTGGTTTGGCTTGGACATTAGGGGAACTCTAGTAAAGCTCTCATGTTTTGAGCTTATTGATATCACAGCAGAGGACGAACAAGAAGTCGAGAGCTCAAAAAGTATTCGGAAATATTGGACTTCTAATGTAGCTTATGGATTCACTGGCATACGGGATGTACACCTTGAACTGAAGGATTTAACTCTTTTTGTCCTAAGAGGGAACTTGCACTTTGTCAGATTTCCAACCCAGGACCTGCTACTTTTATCCAAATGGGAAGAGATAAAAACTTCTCAACATTACAAATGGTGCTGTAGGAGGTGGTACTTACAAGTTTGAATTCGCACAGTAGATTGGAAACCTCCACCTGCACAAACTCATGAACTTGACTGCCTTGTAAAGGGCTCGCTGTATGTACATAGATTCTGTCAGTTTCAATGGACAAGCAGAGTGCTATTATTTTGCTAATGCCTCAGAACCTGAGCGATGCCAAAAGATGCCTTTTAACCTAAAGGATCCTTATCACTGCTGGTCGTGAATATTGGCTCAGGAGTCAGTATTTTGGCAGTCCATTCCAAAGACAACTATAAACGAGTGACTGGGACAGGCCTTGGAGGGGGTACCTTTCTGGGTTCGTGCAGTTTATTGACTGGCTTTGAAAGTTCTGAAGAGGCTCTTGAAATGAAATCCAAGGGTGACAGCACCCAAGCTGACAAGCTGGTCCGTGATATTTATGGAGGAGATTCTGAAAGATTTGGTCTGCCAGGTTGGGCTGTAGCGTCTAGTTTTGGGAATATGATTTATAAAGAGAGGCGAGAATCTGTTAGTAAAGAAGTTCTCTGGGCGGCGCCTGTGGCTCAAGGAGTAGGGCGCCCGTCCCATATGCCGGAGGTGGCGGGTTCAAACCCAGCCCCGGCCAAAAAAAAAAAAAAAAAACAACAAACAAACAAAAGAAGTTCTGGCAAGAGCTACTTTAGTTACTATCACCAATAACATTGGTTCTGAGGCACGGATGTGTGCTGTTATGAGAAAATAAACTGAGTTGTCTTTGTTGGACATTTTTTACATGTCAGTACTCTTTCAATGAAACTTCTGGCATATGCACTGGATTATTGGTCAAAAGGTCAACTGAAAGCATTGTTTCTAGAACATGGGGATACTTTGGAGCACTTGGTGCACTTCTTGGGCTGCCAAATTTCAGCTAAACCATCAGGTCTCTCTCTGTTAATAAATGTCATCCAAGAGGAGCTGAAACCAGAGGCATTATTGTCTCTTTGTAACTGGGAACCAAAGGATAAAAGATTATCATAAGCTGCTGAATATTACCAGATTAAGAGAGAACTCGGTAACATAAAGTATTTCTATTTGAAATGTTTTCCCTATTGTATATAGCCAGTGTTGAATTCTTAAATGCAATACAGCCTCTCACTACTGAAAAAATAAATAAATAAAATTTGAGGTAAGGGTTCAACTTTTTCCTTTGCATGTTTTCCAGTTTTCCCAGCACCTTTTGTTGAAAAAAGATTGTCCTTTTTTCTATCTTTGCCTTTTTTTTTTTTTTTTGAGACAGTCTCACTTTGTTGCCCTGGGTAGAGTGCTGTGGAGTCACAGCTCACAGCAACCTCCAGCTCTTGGGCTTAGGCATTCTCTTGCCTCAGCCTCTTGAGTAGCTGGGACTATAGGCAACTACCACAACACCCAGATATTTTTTGTTGCAGTTTGGCTGGGGCCAAATTTGAACCCACCACCCTCGGTATATGGGGCCAGCGCCCTACTCACTGAGCCACAGGCACCACCCAAGATTGTCCTTTTTCATTTGAATGACCTTGGCACTATTGTTGAAAATCATTTGACTCTATGTGTAAGGGTTTATTCCTAGGCTCTCAAATCTATTCCATTTGTGTATGTTTGTCTTTATGTCAGTACTGTTCTGTTTTGATTACTGTTGCCTTGTACTATGTATTAAAAGCAGATGTTTGAGATGTTCAATGTGTTTATTCTTTTTTTTTTTTTTTTTGTGGTTTTTGGCCGAGGCTGGGTTTGAACCCACCACCTCCAGCATATGGGACCGGCGCCCCATCCCTTTGAGCCACAGGCGCTGCCCAATGTGTTTATTCTTGTACAAGATTATTGTGTCTATTTGGACACTCGCAAGATTGTGTATGAATTTTGGGATACAATCTTTTTTTTTTTTTTTTTTACTTTTGCAAAACATTTAGGATTTTGGTAAGGATTGCAATGAATCTATAGATTGATTTGGGTAGTATTGATAGCTCAGTAATGTTAAGCTTTCCAATCCATGGCCATGGGATGTCTTTTCATTTATTTGTGTGTTGTTTCAGCCATGTTTTGTAATTTTCAGTGTATAAATTTTTCATTTTTTTGTAAAGTTTCTTCCTCAATATTATATTCTTTTTCATGCTATTTGTAAATTGAATTATTTTCTTACTTTTCTTTTTCAGTTGTGTATTTCTGTGTAGAAATCCAACAGTTTTTGCATATTGATTTTGTAACTTGAAACTTGCTGAATTCTTTTTGTTTCATTAGATTTAGAAGGTACAAGTGTTCTTACATGTGTGAGTTGTATAGTGGTGATATCAGGGCTTTTAAAATCACCTGAGAAGCATGCACTGTACCCAACAGGTAATTTTCATCCCTCATCCCCTTCCCACTGTCCCTACTTATGAGTCTCCAATGTCCATTTTACCACCCCGTATACCCATTGTTTAGCTCCCACTTATAAGTGAGAACATTCAGTGTATGTTTTTCCATTTCTGAGATAGTTCACTTGGGATAATGGCTTCCAGTTCCACCCAAGTTACTGTGAAAGAAATTGTTTCACTCTTTTTGATATAATGACTTCTTTTACTTTTGAGTAGATACCCAATAGTGGGATTACTAGATGGAAAGATAGGTCTACATTTACTGTCTTGAGGAATCTCCATTTATTTTTCATACAGGTTGTACTAATTTACATTCCCACCAACAGAGTATAAGCATTCTCTTTTCACTGTGTCCACATCAACATATACTGTTTTTTGATTACTTTTTAATAATGGCTATGACAGGATTAATGTGATATTGCATTGTGGTTTTAATTTTCATGTTTCTCAGCCATTTCTATATTGTCTTTTGAAAACTATTCATGTACACACACTTTGCTCACTTTATAATGGGTGTATTTTTTTCCTTGCTGATTTGTTTGAGTTTCTTGTAGATTCTAGATATTTGTCCTTTATCAGATGTATAGCTTGCAAATATTTCCCCCTGCACTTTAGATTGTCTGTTTAGTCTGTTGATTATTATTATTATTTTATATATTTTTTGAGACAGAGTCTCACTTTGTCACCCTCAGTAGACAGCAACCTCCAACTCATGGGCTTAAGTGATTCTCTTGCCTCAGGCTTCCAAGTAGCTGGGACTACAGGTGCCCACCACAATGCCCAGCTGTTTTTTGTTGCAGTTGACATTGTTGTCTAGCTGGCCCGGGCCAGCTTCAAACCCTCCAGCCTCAGTGTATGTGGCTGGTGCTGTAACTACTGTGCTACAGGCGTCGAGGGTGCTGATTACTTTTATGCTGTGCAGAATCTTTTTAGTTTAATTAAGTCCCATTTTTTATTTTTATTTTTGTTGTATTTACTTTTAGGGTCTTCTTTTTGAATTCCTTGCCTTGGACAATGTCCAGAATAGTTTCTTTTCAGCTGTGTGTGTGTGTGTGTGTGTGTTTAGAATTTTCATTATTTCAGGTCTTACATTTAAATCTTAAATCCATTTTGATTTAAGTTTTAATTTTTTTTTTTTTTGGCCGGGGCTGGGTTTGAACCCGCCACCTCCGGCATATGGGACCAGCGCCCTACCCGCTGAGCCACAGGCGCCGCCAAGTTTTAAATTTTTTTAAGACAGAGTCTCATTCTGTTGCCCATGCAAGAGTGTTGTAGTGTCAGCCTACCTCACAGCAACCTCAGATGCCTGGGTCCAAGCAATCCTTCTGCTTCAGCCTCCTGAGTAGCTGGGGCTATAGGCACCCAACACAGTGCCCAGCTAATTTGTTCTATTTTTGTTAGAAATGAGTATCACTCTTGCTAAGGCTGGTCTCAAACTCTTAGCTCAAGGGATTGTCCTGCTTTGGCCTGGAGTTCTAGTGTTATGGTGAAAGAGAAGCAAACCTAACTTTTTTGTTGTTGTTGTTGTAACTCTTATTCCTGAGAGTCAGTGGGGAGGCAAAGCAGGTCTGACTCTATTCTGTTGTTTTGTTATATTTTATTGCTTTAAAAAAAAAAAAAAAAAAAAACGGTTCCACTTGCCTCCTCACCCATTGCATGGTATTTTAAATGTACCTGGTTGGAACTGTTAGAATTATTAGTATTGTGTAGAAAGTCACTAACTACCCTTGCCACAGCAACCCTCATGATTATGTTAAGGTGGTCTTCATAGCATCTGTATTGATATTGAAATGTTAAAAGAACAAGCGTAACTCCATTTTACTATTTACTCCCTTTTACCTTCAAAATTAATTCCTCTTGTTTGCCCTCCCATTGTGTAACTGTAAATGCATTTGCTTGTTGTGGCCCTAGTGATTATAGCTTTATGACCCTTACCTGTAAGTTCCCCTCCGTGCATTTCTCCCCAGAAATTGTGGTTTGTACCTATTTTGTAAGGAAGAAAAATCACTAATCTGGTGATTACAGCATTGTGTAAAATGACTAATACCCTACCCCTTTAACTGCTATTTTCACTTCCGTAATATTGCTTACTTGTCCCCTGCAAAAGTTTTGCCCTATAAAAACCAGAGCCACATACCAACTCAGGGCTGCTCTCAGAAAACCCCATGCTGGGACACTGAGGCAGTCACCAGTCAGATCTCCAATAAAGGACTTTCCTGCAAATTCGGCTTGTCTGACTGTGTGGTCTCTAGGGGAACTCCTGGGCATAACACTAGGATTACAGGTGTTAGTCACCACACCTGGCCTTTATTTACTTTTTATATATAGCCTGAGTCTCTATTGAGAACTCTGTTTCATCGATCTTTGTGTCTATTTTTATACTAATACCATGCTTTTTTGGTTACTATAGTCTTGCAGTATAATTTGAAGATTGGAAATATAATGCCTCCAGATATGGATTGCATTGGCTAGTCAGGCTCTTTTATGATTCCATGTGAAAATTAGGATTTCTTTCTCTAATTCTTTCAAAAATGGTGTCGGTATTTTTATGGGAATTGTATTGAATCTGTAAGTCATATTTGGGCAACATGACATTTTAGCAATATTGATTCTTCCAGTGTTTTGTCATTCATGTCATCTACAATTTCTTTCATTGGTGTTTGGTAGTTCTTTTTTTTTTTTTTTGTAGAGACAGAGTCTCACTTTATGGCCCTCAGTAGAGTGCCGTGGCCTCACACAGCTCACAGCAACCTCCAACTCCTGGGCTTAAGCGATTGTCTTGCCTCAGCCTCCTGAGTAGCTGGGACCACAGGCGCCCGCCACAACGCCCGGCTATTTTTTGGTTGCAGTTTGGCCGGGGCTGGGTTTGAACCCGCCACCCTCAGTATATGGGGCCGGCGCCCTACCGACTGAGCCACAGGCGCCGCCTTGTTTGGTAGTTCTTATTTTAGAGATTTTTGCTTCCTTGGTTAAATATACTGCTAGGCATTTTATCTTATTTTGCAGCTATTGTGAATGGTATTGATTTTTTTTATTATTATTATTGTTGGGGATTCATTGAGGGTAAAAGAAACCAGGTTACACTGACTGCATTTGTTAGGCAAAGTCCCTCTTGCAATCGTGTCTTGTCCCAAAAAGGTGTGGCACACCAAGGCCCCACCCCACTCCTTCTGGTTTTGAATGATTTGATGATCAGCTTAGCGTTTATTAGTGTATAAAAATGCTACTGATTTGGTGGTACCTGTGGCTCAAAGGGGTAGGGTGCTGATCCCATATGCTGGAAGTGGCAGATTCAAACCCAGCCCTGGCCAAAAACTGTGGAAAAACAAAAAAAGCTACTGATTTGTGTACATTAATTTTGTAAACTTAGATAACTAAATTTATCTATCAATTCTAGGAGTCTTTTGGAGGAGGCTTTAGGGTTTTCTAGATTTAAGATCATCTCGTTGACAAGCAGGAATAGTGTAACTTTTTTTTTTTTTTCTGATTTGGGTGTCCTTTATATTTTTCTGTTACCTGATTGCTCTGGCTGGGACTTCCAGTACTACATACGTTGAGTAGAAGTGGTGAGAGTGAGCATAGTCTTGTCTCAGTTCTTATTGGGAATGCTTTTAAGTTTATCTCATTCATTAGAGTATTTGAATTAAAGGTCATTCACAATCAGAAAGGATTTGGAAAGGGCTTGTCATTGTGAACTAAGATAAAATCTTAAGTCCCCTCCCCAGCAACTAAATGACTTGACCCCCTTCTTGGCTAAGGGGATTCCTAAAACTGAGTTGCTAGCCATCAGAAAGCAGATCTGACATGTCTTATCATGCTTCCCTTCTCTTATTAGAGATGCCCTCTCTGACTCAGCAACAGCCCAAGGCTATGCAAGACTTACCTGCAGGTCCTCAAGATACAGGAGAAACCAGTTGTGTCTGTCCAGTACTTGGTCTCTGATTAACAAACCCTTTACCTTAAGCATGTCTTTTGCTGACGTCTGGTCTTTTAGTCAAAGTCTAACTCTTTCAGCCAATTATCAGCTAAAAAATTTTTAAACCCACTTATAAACCTGTAAGCCCTACCCCACTTCCAGATGTCACAACTTATTGTGCCAAACCAATATGTTTTCTGCTCATTGATTTATCACTTCACCAGTAATTTCTATCTCCCAAACCAAACTGCAAAGCCATCACTGTGAGTCCACTTGCTCAAGGCTTCTTGGGTGTGGCTCTGGGTCATAGTCTTCAAATTTGGCTTAGAATAAACCTCTTTAAATTATTTTTACAAGTGTGGCTTCTTTGCCATTGACATCATAGGAAGTTTTAGTATGTTGATATATGTATTTATTCTGTCTATGCCTATTTTGTTGAGGGTTTTTATCATTAACACTTGCTGGTGTGGGGGTGAGGGGAAACTTGCCCTTTCCCCCCAAAGGTGGATGAAAGACCAACTCACAATTAAGGCAGAATTATAAGAGAAATGTTTATTTCCAAATATCATGCACATGGGGAGAATTACAGGAGTGATCACCCAATGTCTTAATGATGGCCAGATACCTTTTTAGATGCCTTTTAGAAGGGAGGGGGAGAGTGTGGCGTGTGGGAGCAGCAAGTGGGTGCTAAGGAGGATGAATAGATGGGAGGAAACAGATTGACTTGTAAATTAACCTGAGAGACATTTATTATGTTTTAAACAATTTGCAGTAGGTCTGCTAGCCTTCAGGGTGAAAAAAGAAAGTCAGTTTTGCCCTTTTGATATATATTTTTTTATTAAGTCATTTGTACATAGACCATAAATACATTAACCCCATACATTAATCCCATACATTATGGGATTCCCATACATTATGGGTGGGAATGTATGGGTCATATGTACATAGACCATAAATACATTAACCCCATACATTAATCCCATACATTATGGGATTCAATGTATTGATTATTTGTACAAATTAGCGTGCTTACATCCTACTAATCAACATAGATTTCACCTCATTTACCCAAGTACAGCATTAAGACATTTGTGTTCTACACCTGATAGATCCAATTTGTATTTGCACTATGCTCCATAGGTGTGGTCCCCCTACTAACCCTCCCTCTATCAACCCAATCCCTCCCTTCCCCGCTCCTTCCCCTTCCATCCTTCATCCTAGGCTATAGTTGTGTTTCATTTTTCACATGAAAATGTGAATGATTATAAATTGGTTTCACAGCAGTATTGAGTACATTGGATATTTTTTTTCCATTCCTGAGATACTTTACTAAGAAGAATATTTTCCAGCTCCATCTATGTAAACATAAAAGAGGTAAAGTCTCCTTTTTTTTAATGCTGCATAGTATTCCATGGCATACATATACCACAATTTATTAATCCATTCATGGGTCGATGGGCACTTGGGCCTCTTCCATGGCTTGGCAATTATGAATTGAGGCACAGTGAACAATCTGATGCAAATATGTTTATTGCCAAATGATTTTTGGTCCTTTGAATATACACCTAGAAGAGGAATTGCAGGATCAAACGGCAGGTCTACACTTAGATCCCTGAGTGTTCTCCAAACTTCCTTCCAAAAGGAACGTACTAGCTTGCATTCCCACCAGCAGTGCAGAAGTGTTCCCATTTCTCCACGTGCCTGCCAACATCTGTAGTTTTGGGATTTTGTGATGTGGGCTACTCCTCCTGGAGTTAGATGGTATCTCAGAGTAGTTTTGCATTTCTCTGATGATTAAAGATGATGAGCATTTTTTCATGTGTCTGTAGACCATGTGCCTGTCTTCTTCAGAGAAGCTTCTGTTCATGTCTCTTGCCCACAATGACATGGGATCACTTGTTTTTTTCTTAGTAATAAGTTTGAGTTCTCTATGGATTCTGGTTATTAGACCTTTGTCAGAAATATAACTTGCAAAAATCCTCTCTCATTCTGAGGGCTTTGTTTTAATTAGTGTGTTCTTGGCAGTGCAGAAGTTGTTTAATTTGATCAGATCCCGGTAGTGTTTTTTTTTGTGTGTGTGCCAGTACCATGCTATTTTGATCACTATAGATTTATGGTATAGTCTGAAGTCTGGAAGTGTGATTCCTACCGGTTTGTTCTTATTTCTGAGTAATGTCTTGGCTATTTGAGGTTTTTTATGTTTCCATAAAAAACGAAGTACTAATTTTTCCAGGTCTTTAAAGTATGACAGAGGTGCTTTAATAGGGATTGCATTAAATCTGTAGATTGCTTTAGGTAGTATAGACATTTTAACAATGTTGATTCCTCCCAGCCATGAGCATGGTATATTTTTCCATTTGTTAACATCTTCAGCTATTTCTTTTCTCAGAGTTTCATGGTTGTCTTTATAGAGATCTTTCACATCCTTAGTTAGATACACTCCCAGATAGTTCATCTTCTTTGGCACTATTGTAAAGGGAAGAGTCCTTGATTGTTTTTTCCCCTTGACTATTATTGGTATATATAAAGGCTTTGATTTATGAGTGTTAATTTTGTATCCTGAGACATTGCTGTATTCCTTGATCACTTCTGGGAGTTTTGTAGTTGATTCCCTTTTCTTTTCCAGATATATAATCATATCATCTGCAAAGAGTGACAGTTTGATCTTCTCTGATCCCATTTTGATCCCCTTGATTGCCTTCTCTTGCCTGATTGCAGTGGCTAAGACTTCCATTACAATTTTAAAAAGCAGTGGAGACAGTGGGCATCCTTGCCTGGTTCCTGATCTGAGTGGAAATGATTTTAATTTTACTCCATTCAATTTGATATTGGCTGTGTTTTTGCTGTAGATGGTCTCTATCAGTTTAAGAAATGTTCCTTCTATACCTATTTTCTTAAGCGTTCTGATCAAGAAAGGATGCTGGATATTGTCAAAAGCTTTTTCTGCATGAATTGAGAGAATCATATGGTCTTTGTTTTTTAATTTGTTTATGTGGTGTATTATATTTATGGATTTACGTATATTGAACCATCCTTGGGATGCTAGGATGAAACCCACCTGGTCATGATGTATAATTTGTTTGATGTTTTGTTGGAGTCTGTTTGCTAGGATGTTATTGAATATTTTTGCATTAGTATTTATTAAAGATATTGCTGTATAATTTTCTTTTGTTGTTGGGTCTTTTCCTGGCTTGTGTATCAGGGTGATATTTGCTTCATAGAATGTGTTGGGAAGTATTCCTTCTTTTTCTATGTTTGGGAAAAGATGAAGTAATATAGGTACTAGTTCCTCTTTAAAGGTTTGGTAGAATTCTGTTGTGAAGCCATCTGGTCCTGGGCTTTTCTTTTGGGGGAAATTTCTTATAGATGATGCTATTTCACAACTTGTTATAGGCTTGTTCAACATATCCACTTCTTTCTGGCTAAGTCTAGGAGGGTGGCATGTTTCCAAGCATTGATCTATTTCCTTTAGATTTTCATACTTCTGAGAATAGAGTTTTATGTAGTATTCATTAAGGATTTGTTGAATTTCTGAGGAGTCTGTTGTTATTTAGCCTTTATCATTTCTGATTGATGAGATTAGGGATTTTACTCTTCTACTTATGGTTAGGTTAGCCAAAGGTTTATCTATTTTATTGGCCTTTTCAAAAAACCAACTCTTTGATTGGTTGATCTGTTGTATGATTCTTTTGTTTTCAATTTCATTTAGTTCTGCTCTAATTTTATTTATTTCTTTTTCTTTTGCTGGGTTTAGGGTTGGAATATTCTTCCTTTTCCAGTTGCTTGAGATGTCCCATTAAGTCGTTGACTTCCTCTCTTTCCATTCTCTTGAGGAAGGCTTGCAACGCTATAAATTTTTTTATTAGGACTGCCTTTGCAGTATCACAGAGGTTCTGATAGTTCCTGTCTTCATTATTGTTTTGTTCCAAAAACTTGGTAATTTCCTTCTTGATCTCATCTATGACCCAGCTATCATTCAGCATGAGGCTATTTAATTTCCATGTTTTTGTATGTGTATGAAGATTCCTGTTCTTACTGAGTTCAACTTTTATTCCATGATAGTCTGAGAAAATATAAGGAATGATTTCTATTATTTTAAATTTGCTGAGGTTAGACTTGTGACCTAAGATGTGATCAATTTTGGAGCATGTTCCATGGGCAGATGAGAAGAATACATATTCGGTTTTGTTACAATGAAATGTTGTGTAGATGTCTGTTGGATGCAAATGTTGAATGGTTAAGTTTAAGTCTAAAATTTCTTTGCTTAGCTTCTTTTTTGAGGATGGATCCAACACTGCCAAAGGAGTTTTACAGTCTCTGACAAATATGGTGCTGAAAGAAATCAAGTTGCTCATGTCAGTTAGAGTTTCACTTATAAATTGAGGTGTATTCTGGCTGGATACATAAATGTTGATAATTGAAATCTCATCATGTTGACTGTTGCCCTTAATAAATAAGAAATTACCATCATTATGTTTGCTTACTGTTATTGGTTTAAATCCTAGTGTATCTGATTTTTTTCTGATTTCCATTTGCCTGAATTATAGATGACCATCACTTCAGCCTGAGCCTATGTTTATCTGTTAAGGTAAGGTGAGATCCTTGAATGTAGCAGATGTCTGTCCCGAGTTTTTTAATCCAGTCAGCCAACCTGTGTGTCTTTAGAGGGTAATTTAAGACAGTCACTGTAATTGACAGTATTGATAAGCCAGATAGTGTTTTGGGTATTGAGTTTTTCAGAGTTAAAGGAAGGTCAATGCCCCACAGCCTGGCCACTACCCTCTGCTACCAACCATCTGGGGGAGCTGAGGCCTGCCTGCCTAGGGTACTCAATAGCCACTGGTGAGTGTTCCACTTGGACTCAGTCTAATCCAAGTAGCAAGTCAGCAAATACTTTTCTCCCTCAATCAGCACACCTTTGCCCCTGCCACTCTGCAGCACTGGTATCCCTATAGAATGAGTTCTGGTTTCCTCTGGCAATCCTCTAAGTTGGGGAGGTGTTTCTCCAAGATTGGAGCTTGGTGGGATCACTCTATTGTTGCTGGATCTTTGTGGGTAGTGACCCTGCACAGCTCCCCTGCAACTGCCACAGCCAGGGTGTTCTGGCTGTGGGAGCAGCTCTGGGAGTTGTGCAGGGGTCTGTGATCTGGGGCACACAGATCCAGCAGCAGGGCGGGGTGTTGAGTGACCAGCGACACAAATGAACAGCAGCTTTGCCATGGGTGTAAACTCACTCCTGTAATTATTATATCAAGAAACAGACTACACAAAATGAGATGGCGTGTAACAAAAATCTTTATTTCAGGTTTTGACTTTATATTTTTCTAGTCACGTACACACTTAATCTATTATCTATTAGTTTCATTGTTATCTCATTTTACCTATCTGAAATTAACTTGAAAGGAAATATTTTGTTATCATATCAATACAATCAACTTTGTAGTAAACCTCTTCTAAACATTGACTAATTTCTGAGCAGGTTATCTAAAGGAAGATCACAAAGAAGAAAGTCGCCACAGGGGAATAGAGTAAATAGAAGAATGTCTTCAAGCATTCACTCAGTTTACTCAGTATGAAGTAATGACTGTGTCTTTCCTTCAGGGCAGAGAACCTATAGACCTCTGACAATATGTTCTTAACATATGTCAACCCTCTGGCCTGTATCTCTGAGGAAGGGTGGCATGCCCTTTGATCTCAGGCTTCATGGGGTGTACAGCTTCAGAGAAAAGGCCTAAGGAATTTTACAACTCCAAGAAATCCTAACTCTGTGTGCAACCCAGGGGGGTCAAAGTCCCTTAAGCCTCTGGAAGAAAAGCAAGTCATTTTAAACTCACGCTGAATTCACTTTGTGTGCTTGAGTAGGATATGTTTATTTCTAAATATTATCCTACAGGGAGATGCTGCACATGGTTCTGGCAGTGCCTGGTGCCTGGTGACTTTGGCAAAGAGAGTGCTCGTCTCATGTTTCTGGCCAGGTGGGGCGCAGCATGGAGGCAGAGCGCAGGACCTGCTGGTCTAGCAGGCTCTTGCCAGGTGGGAAGTGGGGCACTTGGTCTACCAGATGAGGGGAGGCACTGCTCATGAGCCTCCTCCCACAGTCTCTGCAGGAGTTAGACTTCTGGTTCTTCAGGTAAGGGAGGAAGGGTGGACTGGAAGTTCAGAATGGCAGGGAAAACCTTAGTTCAATTTTTCTGCCTGGCAAGAGAGTGTTCAGAGTCATATCAGGGTCCCTTTGGGGAAGTAGTCCCCACTTCCTACAGCTCTCAGCCATGGGGTGAGACAAGAGGTCCTCAGTTCACCCATCATATGTAGAAAACTTACAGGAGCAAATGAAGAGAAAAAGGAAAAAAAAAAAAACAAACAAACAAACAAAATAACAACAAAACCCCACAGCTTTCTTGGGAGAGGGGCACAAAAATGTCCCAAAAAGATGGACATTTTTCCTTTTGGAAGAATTTTGTACCTGAAGTTTGCTTTCTTGGAGTCACAGCTTGCCTCAGCAAAGGTGACCTGCAGTTATCACTCTTCTCTCTTGGCTCGGCTCCCAGTCTTCAGCTTAATTGAGTACTTTCTGGATGTTATCCTTCCCTCTGGACAGGAGCTTCTGTCGGAGCTGCCTCCAGTTTGCCATCTTGCCCCTCACACTTCCCTTTGATATTTTGATCAGGTCAGTCAGATATTATGTAGATAGAGAGAAAGCCCCTTCCAAATGCTTTCTGATTGTGAATGGCCTCTAATTAAAAATGTTCTTTATACCAAGTAGTCAATTTTAGAGTAAAATTTCCTTAGCTCCTTCACTGTATTTTAGTGAATGCTCTTACTGTATCTATTGAGATAATCACATGATGTTTGTTTTTAATTCTGTTTATATAGTGAATCACGTTTATTGATTTGCATATGTTGCTCCATCTTTCTATCCCTGGGAGGAAATTCACTTGTCATGGTAAATTATACTTTTCATGTGATCTTGTATTTGTTTTGCTAGTGTTTCTTTTGATTGTTTTTGGATAGATGTTAATCAGGCCTGTAGTTTTCTTTTTGTTGTTGTTGTATTTTTTCCTGCTTTGGTATTAGGTTGATACTGACTTCATAAAATGAATTAGAGAGGATTCCCTCTTTCTTGATCTTATGTAACAGTTTCAGTAGGACAGGTACCAGTTCTTCTTTGTATGTGTGGTAGAAATCACTATGATCTGGTCCTTGGCTTTTTTGGGAGGGGAGCCTGTGTTTTATTACGAATTTCTTCTCACTACTTGTTGTTGGTATGTTTATGATTTCTACTTTTCTCTGACTCAGCTTGGGAGGTTGCGTGATTGCAGGAATTGATTCATTTTCTCTAGAATTTTTAGATTGTGTTCACAGAGGTGTTCATAGTAGTCTCTGAAGATCTTTTGCATGTCTATGATATCAGTTATAATGTTTCCTTTTACATTTCTGATTGACCTCATTTCAATCATTTTCTTCTTTTCTTAATCTACCCAGTGGTCTATCAGTTTATTTTATTTTATTTTTATTTTTTTGTGGCCTATCAATTTTATTTGTATTTTCAAAGAACTAAATTTTCGTTTTGTTGATACATTATATTGTTATTTTTTTTATTCAATTTCATTTAGTTCTGCTCTGATTTTTGTTAATTCTTGTCTTCTGCCAGCTTTGGATTTCATTCGTTTTTATTTTTCTAGATCCCCAATGTGTGACATTAAGTTATTAATTTATGATATTTCTGTCTTTTATTTATTTATTGTTTCTGGAGACAGAATCTCAAGCTGTCACCCTAGATAGAGTGCTATGGCATCATAGCTCACAGCAATCTCGAACACTTGGTCATAAGCGATTCTCTTGCCTCAGCCTCCCAAGTAGCTGGGCCTACAGGCACCTGCCACAATGCCCAGCTATTTTTTGTTTGCAGTTGTCATTGTTGTTTGTCAGGACTGGGCTGGATTTGAACCTGCCAACTCTGGTGTATGTGAGCTAGCCATTGAGCTACAGGTGCTGAGCCTATGATATTTCTGTCTTTTAAATGGAAGTATTTAGTGCTATAAACTTCTCTCTTAGTTCTGCTTTTAACTTACCTCAGAGATTTTGTTAGTTCATCTTTTAGTTAAAAAAAAAGTTTTTTAAATATTCACCTTAATCTCATTGTTGATTTCAAAGATAACTTAGTATCATGCCATTTCATTTTCATGTATTTGTATGGATTTGAAATTTTCTTTTAGAATTGATTTCTAGTTTTATTGCACTGTGGTATGAGATGATTCATACTATTATTTTGATTTTTATCAATTTTCTGATACTTGTTTAGTGCCCTAACATATGATCTATCTTGGATAATGTCCCATGTTCTTATGAGAAGAACATAAATTCTATAGTTCGGGAGTAGAATATTCTGTAAATGTCTGTTAAGTCCACTTGTTCTAGAGTCCTATCTTATTCAGTGTTTCTTTGTTGTTGTCCATTTTTGTCATTCGAATGTTGAAGTCCTCCACCAGTAAAATGTTCTTTGTTTCTTTTCTTAGGTCAAGTGGTCTTTGTTTTATGAATCTGGGACTCTGGTGTTAGGTGCATGTATATTTAGGATTGTTATATCTAATTTTTTAATTGATCCCTATGTCATTATATAATGGCTATCTTTGTCTTTTTTTTACATTAATACAGTTATTGATTTATAATCTGTTTTACCCAATATAAGAGTAGCTACTCCTGCTCACTTTTTTTTTTTTTTTTTTTTGAGACAAAATCTCACTCTGTCACCCTGGGTATTTGCCATGGCATTATAACATTAGCAATCTGAAACTCTTGCACTTGAGCAATCCTCCTGCCTCAGCCTACTGAGTACCTGGGGTTCCAGGCAGCCACCACAATTCCCGGCCATTTGTTTTATTTTTTTACAGACAGGGTCTCAGATTTGCTTATGCTAGTCTCAAAGCCCTAAGCACAGGCAGTCCACCCACTTTGGCCACCCACAGTTTTGAGATTACAGGTGTGGATCATATCACCTGGATGCTTGTTAGAAAAGTAAGTTTGCTTTTTCTGTTGCTCTGTGGGCCAAGCTGTGGTCTCCTCTTCACTGTGGCATCTGTAGGAGGACCCAGGTATCTCTGCTGCAGCTTCTTTCACCTTGGGACATGCAGGTCCTGGGAGATCTGTAGGAATTCGGAGGGACACCCTGGAAACAGAAATGGTCTTGGACGAGAGACCAAGATGGCGGCCAAGTAAAAGCTTCCTTGCATCTGGGAACTGTGATTCTGGGGAGATAAGACTCCAGGCATCTCTGGCTGGTAGAATCTGCCTATAATCATCCCTTTGAGGATACAGGGAGTTAGCGAAAGACTTCTGGACCTCAAGAGGATGACAAAAACAGTGGAAAACTGGCAAGTAATCACGTGTGTTCGATAGGTCTAATCCCGCTGACAGCTGTAAGTGCAGTAGCAGTGAGATTGCAAACTGGAAGGGCCTTACCTGTGAAGTCTTTTGGTGTTTTTGGACTTGGCACTCAGTTGAACTGCCTTGTGGAGAGCTTGGGCAGGAGTGTGGAGAACTTTGGGCATTGTCTGGGGCACCAGACTGAGCCATGAGCCAGATGGATGGAACTAATAGTATTTGGCTGTGGGCTATAGGGAGCCATAGTGAGAGAACTGCCCCAAGAAGGTCCGCCCTCCAAGTTGCAGAGCAAGGACCAGGCGGGAGCTAGTAACCTAGTGACTGAGCAGCCTAAAGATGGGGACTGAGCCACCTTACAGCCCTAACCCTCAGGGGCAGAGTGAGACTGGTTTTGGCACATTGGGTAAGTGGATAGCCACTTCAGCAGTGATTTCAGCGTCAAGAACTTTCCTACAAAAGCTTCTGCTTAGCAAGTTTAGAAGTTTAAAGTGCCCTTTAAGAGGGCTGAAGAGAGATGTAGGGTGTCTACCCTGTGGGGTTTGAGAAATCAGCGGAGGCCTCCAGTGGTATCAGCATTGTGATTAACATCTCATACCCCAGAAGACCACCTGTTGCCAGACGATATTCAACAAGATATACTATACTATATATAGGATAGTATATTGCTTTGTTTTTAGTTGTTTATTGTTTGTTTGTTTTTTGTTTATTTTGATGTTGTTGTTATAGTTTTGTTTTTTAATTTCAACCTTTTCCATACAGATTTTTTCTTTTCTTTCTCAGTTTTTCAAGTTTAAATACAATTTCCCATTGCTGCCTTTTGTAAGAACTAGAACATCATTTTTGCTAGTGTTTCTACACCTATTATTTGGTTTTTCACCCACTTTTTTTATCCCCCAAAGTTTCATGTTACAAAGCTGGACAGATCCTCTAAAGAGACATTAAACGAAGATATAAGAGATTTAAATGAGACCCTAGAACAACTGTGCTTGATAGACGCATATAGAACACTCCATCCCAAAGATAAAGAGTACACATTCTTCTCATTACCCCATGGAACATTCTCCAAAATTGATCATATCCTGGGACATGAAACAAATATCAACAGAATCAAAAGAATTGAAATTTTACCTTGTATCTTATCAGACCATAAGGCACTAAGGGTGGAACTCAAGTCTAACAAAATGTTTGACCCCACACAAAGACATGGAAATTAAACAATCTTCTGTTGAATAACAGATGGGTGCAGAAGAAATAAAACAGGAAATCATTAACATCCTTGAGCATAACAACAATGAAGACACAAGCTACCAAAACCTGTGGGATACTTCAAAAGTAGTTTTGAGAGGAAAATTTATCGCTATAGATGCCTACATTTGAAAAACAGAAAGAGAGCACATCAACAAACACACAAACCATCTTATGGAATTAGAAAAAGAACAACAATCTAAGCCTAATGTCAGTAGAAGAAAAGAAATCTCCAAAATCAAATCATAGATCAGTGAAATTGAAAAGAAAACAATCATTCAGAAAAATAATGAAACAAGGAGTTGGTTTTTTGAAAAAAGAAATAAAATAGATAAACCATTGGACACATTAACGAGAAATAGAAAAGTAAAATCTCTAGTAACCTCAATCAAAATGATAAAGAGGAAATAACAACTGATCCCACAGAGATACAAGAGATCATCTCTGAATACTACCAGAAACTCTATGCCCAGAAATTTGACAATGTGCAGGAAATGGATAAATATTTGGAATCACACCCTCTCCCTGGACTTGGCCAGGAGGAAATAGAGCTCCTCAACAGGCCAATTTTAAGCACTGAGATTAAAGGAACAATCAAAAATCTTCCGACCAAAAAATTCCCTGGTCCAGATGGCTTCAATTCAGAATTCTATCAAACCTTCAAAGTAGAGCTTATTCCTGTTCTGCAGAAATTATTCAAAAAAATTGAGGAAGAAGGAATCTTCCCCAACACATTCTATGAAGCAAACATAACCCCGATACCAAAACCAGGAAAACACCCAAGCAAAAAGGAGAATTTCAGACCAATCTCACCCATGAATATAGATGCAAAAATTCTCAACAAAATCCTAGCCAATAGATTACAGCTTATCATCAAAAAAGTCATACATCATGATCAAGGAGGTTTCATCCCAGGGATGAAAGCCTGGTTTACCATACGTAACTGCATAAACGTTATCCACCATATTAACAGAGGAAAAAATAAACACCATATTTCTGCCTCTTAATAGATGCAGAAAAAGTGATAAAATCCAGCATCCTTTTCTAATTAGAACACTGAAAAGTATAGGCATAGTTGGCACATTTCTAAAACTGATTGAAGCTACCTATGGCAAATCTACAGCTAATATTTTACTAAATGGAGTAAAACTGAAAGGTTTTGCTCTTAAAACTGGAACCAGACAAGGTTGTCCTCTGTCACCTTTACTATTCAACATAGTGCTGGAAGTGCTAGCCAATACAATTAGGCAAGAAAAGGAAATAAAGGAGCAGAGGAGGTCAAACTCTCCCTCTTTGCTGACGACATGATCTTATACTTAGAGAATCCCAACGACTCAACCACAAGACTCCTAGAAGTCATCAAAAATACTGTAATGTTTCAAGATATAAAATTAATATCCACAAGTCAGTAGCCTTTGTATATGCCAATAACAGTCAAGATGAGAAGCTAATTAAGGACACAACTCCCTTCACCATAGTTTCAAAGAAAATGAAATGCTTAGGAATATATTTAACGAAGGAAGTAAAGGATCTCCATAAAGAAAATTATGAAATCCTCAGAAAGGAAATAGCAGAGGATATTAACAAATGGAAGAACATACCATGCTCATGGATGGGAAGAATCAACATTGTTAAAATGTCTATACTTCCCAAAGCAATTTACCTACCAATGCCATTCCTATCAAAATACCAACATCATAATTTCAAGATTTGGAAAAAATGATTCTGCGTTTTGTATGGAACCAGAAAAAAACCCGTATAACGAAGGCAGTTCTTAGTAATAAAAATAAAGCCAGGGGCATCAGCATACCAGATTTTAGGCTGTACTACAAACCCATAGTGGTCAAGACAGCATGGTACTGGCACAAAAATAGAGACATAGACACTTGGAATGGAATTGAAAACCAAGAAATGAAACTTACATCTTACAAAAATCTAATCTTTGATAAAGAAAACAAGAACATACCTTGGGGGAAAGACTCCCTATTCAATAAATGGTGTTGGGAGAACTGGATGTCTACATGTAAAAGACTGAAACTGGACCCACTCACAAAAATTGATTCAAGATGGAGAAAAGACTTAAGGCATGAAACAATAAAAATCCTCAAAGCATAGGAAAAACACTGGAAGATATTGGCCTGGGGAAAGACTTCATGAAGAAGACTGCCATGGCAATTGCAACAACAAAAACAAACAAATGGGACTTCATTAAACTGAAAAGCTTCTGTACCGCTAAGGAGACAATAACCAAAGCAAAGAGACAACGTACACAATCGGAAAGGATATTTGCATATTTTCAATCAGACAAAAGCTTGATAACTAGGATCTATAGAGAACTCAAATTAATCCACATGAAAAAAGCTAACAATCCCATGTATCAATGGGCAAGAGACATGAATAGAAACTTCTCTAAAGATGACAGATGAATGGCTAACAAACACATGAAAAAATGTTCATCATCTGTATATATTAGAGAAATGCAAATCAAAACAACCCTGAGATATCATCTAACCCCAATGCGAATGGCCCACATCACAAAATCTCAAAACTGCAGATGCTGGCGTGGATGTGGAGAGAAGGGAACACTTTCACATTGCTGGTGGGATTGCAAACTAGTACAACCTTTCTGGAAGGAAGTATGGAGAAACCTCAAAGCACTCAAGCTAGACCTCCCATTTGATCCTGCAATCCCATTACTGGGCATCTACGCAGAAGGAAACAAATCCTTTTATCATAAGGACACTTGTACTAGACTGTTTATTGCAGCTCAATTTACAATCGCCATAATGTGGAAACAGCCTAAATGCCCACCAACCCAGGAATGGATTAACAAGCTGTGGTATATGTATACCATGGAATACTATTCAGCCATTAAAAAAAATGGAGACTTTACATCCTTCATATTAACATGGATGGAAGTGGAAGACATTATTTTTAGTAAAGCATCACAAGAATGGAGAAGCATGAATCCTATGTACTCAATCTTGATATGAGGACAATTAATGACAATTAAGGTCATGGGGGCGGGGGAAGGAAAAGCAGAGAGAGAAAAGGAGGAAGAGGGGTGGGGCCTTGGAGAGTGTCACACCTTCTGGGGGCAAGGCATGATTGCAAGAGGGACTTTACTTAACAAATGCAATCAGTGTAACCTGGCTTATTGTACCCTCAATGAATCTCCCCCCCAAAAAAAGATTAGAGGTGTGAGTTACCACACACAGCCTCCTGCTCACTTTTGATTTCCACTTTTTTTACCATGAGATATTTTTTTTTTAATTTTTTTTTTTTATTGTTGGGGATTCATTGAGGGTACAATAAGCCAGTTACACTGATTGCAATTGTTAGGTAAAGTCCCTCTTGCAATCATGT
Source organism: Nycticebus coucang (assembly GCF_027406575.1). Lineage (NCBI taxonomy): Eukaryota > Metazoa > Chordata > Mammalia > Primates > Lorisidae > Nycticebus > Nycticebus coucang. Next base: position 85,583,607 of record NC_069785.1, read on the forward strand.
CTTGCCCCCATAAAGTGTGACACACACTAAGGCCCCACCCTCCTCCCACATCCCTCTTTCTGCTTCCCCCCCCATAACCTTAATTGTCATTAATTGTCCTCATATCAAGATTGAGTACATAGGATTCATGCTTCTACATTTTTGTGATGCTTTACTAAGAATAATGTCTTCCACTTCCATCCAGGTTAATACGAAGGATGTAAAGTCTCCATTTTTTTGAATAGCTGAATAGTATTCCATGGTATACATATACCACAGCTTGTTAATCCATTCCTGGGTTGGTGGGCATTTAGGCTGTTTCCACATTTTGGAAATGGTAAATTGAGCTGCAATAAACAGTCTAGTACAAGTGTCCTTATGATAAAAGGATGTTTTTCCTTCTGGGTAGATGCCCAGTAATGGGATTGCAGGATCGAATGGGAGGTCTAGGTTGAGTGCTTTGAGGTTTCTCCATACTTCCTTCCAGAAAGGTTGTACTAGTTTGCAGTCCCACCAGCAGTGCAAAAGTGTTCCCTTCTCTCCACATCCACACCAGCATCTGCAGTTCTGAGATTTTGTGATGTGGGCCATTCTCACTGGGGTTAGATGATATCTCAGGGTTGTTTTGATTTGCATTTCTCTAATATATAGAGATGATGAACATTTGTTCATGTGTTTGTTAGCCATTCGTCTGTCGTCTTTAGAGAAAGTTCTTTTCATGTCTCTTGCCCATTGATATAAGGGATTGTTGGCTTTTTTCATGTGGATTAATTTGAGTTCTCTATAGATCCTGGTTATCAAGCTTTTGTCTGATTGAAAATATGCAAATATCCTTTCCCATTGTGTAGGTTGTCTCTTTGCTTTGGTTATTGTGTCCTTAGCTGTACAGAAGCTTTTCAGTTTAATGAAGTCCCATTTGTTTATTTTTGTTGTTGTTGCAATTGCCATGGCAGTCTTCTTCATGAAGTCTTCCCCCAGGCCAATATCTTCCAGTGTTTTTCCTATGCTTTCTTTGAGGATTTTTATTGTTTCATGCCTTAAATTTAAGTCCTTTATCCATCTTGAATCAATTTTTGTGAGTGGGGAAAGGTGTGGGTCCAGTTTCAGTCTTTTACATGTAGACATCCAGTTCATCCAACACCATTTATTGAATAGGGAGTCTTTCCCCAAAGGTATGTTCTTGATTGGTTTATCAAAGATTAGGTGGTTGTAAAATGTTAGTTTCATTTCTTGGTTTTCAATTCTATTCCAAGTGTCTATGTCTCTGTTTTTGTGCCAGTACCACGCCGTCTCGAGCACTATGGCTTTGTAGTACACACTAAAATCTGGTATGCTGATGCCCCCAGCTTTATTTTTGTTACAAAGAACTGCCTTAGCTATACGGGGTTTTTTCCGGTTCCATACAAAATGCAGAATCATTTTTTCCAAATCTTGAAAGTACGGTGTTGGTATTTTGATAGGAATGGCATTGAATAGGTAGATTGCTTTGGGAAGTATAGACATTTTAACAATGTTGATTCTTCCCATCCATGAGCATGGTATGTTCTTCCATTTGTTAATATCCTCTGCTATTTCCTTTCTGAGGATTTCATAGTTTTCTTTATAGAGGTCATTCACCTCCTTCGTTAGGTATATTCCTAGGAATTTCATTTTCTTTGAGACTATGGTGAAGGGAGTTGTGTCCTTAATTAGCTTCTCATCTTGACTGTTATTGGTGTATACAAAGGCTACTGACTTGTGGACATTGATTTTATATCCTGAAACATTACTGTATTTTTTGATGACTTCTAGGAGTCTTGTGGTTGAGTCTTTGGGGTTCTCTAAGTATAAGATCATGTCGTCAGCAAAGAGGGAGAGTTTGACCTCCTCTGCTCCCATTTGGATTCCCTTTATTTCCTTGTCTTGCCTAATTGTATTGGCTAGAACTTCCAGCACTATGTTGAATAGTAAAGTTGACAGAAGACAACCTTGTCTGGTTCCAGTTCTAAGAGGAAAAGCTTTCAGTTTTACTCCATTCAGTAAAATATTGGCTGTGGGTTTGTCATAGATAGCTTCAATCAGTTTTAGAAATGTGCCACCTATGCCTATACTCTTCAGTGTTCTAATTAGAAAAGGATGCTGGATTTTATCAAATGCTCTTTCTGCATCTATTGAGAGGATCATGTGGTCTTTATTTTTGCCTCTGTTGATATGGTGGATAACGTTTATGGACTTGCGTATGTTAAACCAGCCTTGCATCCCTGGGATGAAGCCTACTTGATCATGATGAATGACTTTTTTGATGATAAGCTGTAATCTATTGGCTAGGATTTTGTTGAGAATTTTTGCGTCTATGTTCATGAGTGAGATTGGTCTGAAATTCTCCTTTTTGTTTGGGTCTTTTCCTGGTTTTGGTATCAGGGTGATGTTTGCTTCATAGAATGTGTTGGGGAAGATTCCTTCTTCCTCAATTTTTTGGGATAATTTCTGCGTACAGGAATAAGCTCTTCCTTGAAGGTTTGATAGAATTCTGGAGTGAAGCCATCTGGACCAGGGCATTTTTTGGTTGGAAGATTTTTATTGTTTCTTTGATCTCAGTGCTTGAAATTGGTCTGTTCAGGAGCTCTATTTCTTCCTGGCTGAGTCTAGGAAGAGGGTGTGATTCCAAATATTGATCCATTTCTTTCACGTTGTCGAATTTCTGGGCACAGAGTTTCTGGTAGTATTCAGAGATGATCTCTTGTATCTCTGTGGGATCAGTTGTTATTTCCCCTTTATCATTTCTGATTGAGGTTACTAGAGATTTTACTTTTCTATTCCTCGTTAGTCTGGCCAATAGTTTATCTTTTTTATTTATTTTTTCAAAAAACCAACTCCTTGTTTCATTAATTTTCTAATGATTCTTTTGTTTTCAATTTCATTGATCTCTGATTTGATTTTGGATATTTCTTTTCTTCTACTGAGTTTAGGCTTAGATTGTTCTTCTTTTTCCAATTCCATAAGATCTCTTGTGAGATTGTTGATGTGCTCTCTTTCTGTTTTTTGAATGTAGGCATCTAAAGCGATGAATTTTCCTCTCAAAACTGCTTTTGCAGTATCCCACAGGTTTTGGTAGCTTGTGTCTTCATTGTTGTTATGCTCAAGGAAGTTAATGATTTCCTGTTTTATTTCTTCCTTCACCCATCTGTTATTCAACAGAAGATTGTTTAATTTCCAGGCCTCTGGGTGTGGTCGAGCATTTTTGTTTGAGTTGAGTTCCACCTTTAGTGCCTTATGGTCTGAGAAGATACAAGGTAAAATTTCAATTCTTTTGATTCTGTTGATATTAGTTTTGTGTCCCAGGATATGATCAATATTGGAGAATGTTCCATGTGGTGAAGAGAAGAATGTATATTCTTTATCTTTGGGATGGAGTGTTCTATATGCGTCTATCAAGCATAATTGGTCTAGGGTCTCATTTAAATCTCTTACATCCTTGTTTAATTTCTGTTTAGAGGATCTGTCCAGCTCTGTAAGAGGAGTGTTAAGGTCCCCTGTTATTATGGTATTATCAGATATCTTATTGCTCAGACTGAGTAAGGTCTGCTTCAAGAATCTGGGAGCATTTAAATTGGGTGCATACATATTTAGAATTGAAATGTCTTCTTGTTGTGTTTTTCCCTTGACCAATATAAAGTGCCCATCTTTGTCTTTTTTGACTTTAGTTGCTTTAAATCCACATGTATCTGAAAATAAGATTGCAACTCCTCTTTTCTTCTGAATTCCATTTGCCTGAAACATTGTCTTCCAACCCTTGACTTAGAGCTTTAATTTGTCTTTTGAAGCCAGGTGTGTTTCTTGCCGACAGCAAATGGATGGCTTGTGTTTTTTAATCCAGTCAACCAATCTATGTCTCTTCAGTGGGGAATTCAAGCCATTAACATTTATTGAGATAATTGATAAGTGTGGTAGTATTCTATTCGTCTTATTTGGTGAGAGTCCATTGCTTAGTTTTATCTTTTGCATCAGTGTGGAGGTTAGGTTCTGTCCTTTAATTTCTGAGTTCTTACTTTGGTGCTGATCCATTGTGGTGGTCAGTGTGCAGAACAGGTTGAAGTATTTCCTGTAGGGCTGGTCTTGTGGCGAATTTCCTCAATGTTTGTATATCCGTAAATTATTTGATTTCTCTGTCAATTTTGAAGCTTAGCTTAGCAGGGTACAGAATTCTGGGCTGGAAATTGTTCTGTTTAAGTAGATTAAAGGTAGATAACCATTGTCTTCTTGCTTGGAAAGTTTCATTAGAAAAGTCTGCGGTCACTCTGTGGTCAACTGGCGCTTACTCCTGGCAGCTTGCAGAATCTTTTCTTTTGTCTTGACTTTGGACAGGTTCATCATAATGTGTCTTGGAGAAGCTCGTTTAGAATTGAGGCGACCTGGGGTCCGATAGCCCTCTGAAAGCAGTGTGTCAGAATCTTTGGTGATATTTGGGAAATTTTCTTTTATAATATAATCTAATATGGCTTCCATTCCTCTGGGGCATTCTTCTTCCCCTTCTGGAATTCCTATAACTCGTATGTTGGAACGCTTCATAAAGTCCCATAATTCTGACAGGGAACGTTCTGCTTTCTCTCTCTTCTTTTCTGCCTCTTTTACTATCTGAGTTATCTCAAAAACTTTGTCTTCTACCTCTGAAATTCTTTCTTCTGCATGGTCTAAACTGTTGCTGATACTTTCCATTGCATCTTTAAGTTCCCTAATTGACTGTTTCAGTTCCTTCAGCTCTGCTATATCCTTTTTATATTCTTCATATCGTTCATCTCTTATTTGATTCTGTTTTTGGATTTCCTTTTGGTTATTTTCCACTTTATTAGCAGTTTCCTTCATTTCTTTCATTGTTTTCAACATTTGTATTCTAAATTCCCTTTCTGTCATTCCTAACATTTCTTTATAGGTGGAATCCTCTGCAGTAGCTACCTCATGGTCCCTTGGCGGGGTTGTTCTGGACTGGTTCTTCATGTTGCCTGGAGTTTTCTGCTGATTCTTCCTCATGCGTGATTTCTTTTATCTGTTTCCTTGCCGTAATTTTTCTTTCACTTCCTCTTGTTCTTTAAGTTCTCGTGCCTATGGACTAAGGGTTATAGGACCAGAAGGGTGAGAAGGTTGAAGAGCAAAAAAGGGATGAAAGAAAGGAGGACCGAGTGATAAGAAAAACAAAGAAAAATAGAGAAAGGAGAGGGGGTGGGTAAAAGGAATATTGACAAAAGAAGACTGACACAGAAAGAGGGAAACAGAGCAATATAGGTGTACAGTAGGGTACTTTGATACAACCTTAATAAAAAAAATCCACCTTCTGGGGCTGCCCAGCTGGGTGGTTCCCTTGAGGTCAGCAGCTCTTTGCTAACCTGATCAGACACAGTACCCCACCTCCACCAAGTAGAGAGGAGAGACAAAAATGCTATAAATCAAACAAAAACAAGCAAACAGAAAACTTTACAGGATAAAATTGTGTGGGAAACAAAGTAATAGCGGTAGAAACACTAACAAAAATGTAGTTCTAATTATTGAAATAGGCAGCAATGGGAAATTATAATTAAACTAGAAAAATTGAGAAAGAAAAAGGATCTGTATGGAAAAGGTTGAAATTAAAAAAGAAAACAACATCAACAACATCAAAATAAACAACAAAAAAAACCAACCAAACCAAAAAAAAAAAATAAATAAATAAACACACAACCAAAAACAAAGCAGTATGTATATGTTATTGAATATTGTCTGGGCAACATGTGGTCTTCTGGGGTATGAGATGTTAATCACAGTTCTGATACGACTGGAGGCTGCTAATTTCTCAAACCCCAGCAGGTAGACACCCTAAATCTCTCTTCAGCCCACTTAAAAGGCACTTTGAACTTGTTCATGTGCTGAGCAGAAGATTTCCCAGGGAAGTGCTTGTCACTGGAATCACTGCTGAAGTGGCTATCCACTTACCCTGTGTGCCAAAACTGGTCTCACTCTGCCCCCAAGGGTTAGGGCTGCAAGGCGGCTCAGACCCCGCCCTTAGGCTACTTGGTCGCTGGGTTACCAGCTCCACCCAATTCCAGCTCTGCGACCCTGAGGGCAGAGCTTGCCGGGGTCATCGCTGACAGTGGCTCCCTGTGACCCAGAGCCAAACACTATTAGCTCCGTCTGGCTCAGCGGCTCAGACTGGGGCCCCAGACAAAGGCCAAATTTCTCTGCACTCCTGCTCAGGCTCTCCCCAAGGCAGTTCAACTGAGTGCCAAGTCCAAAGACACCAAAACAGTTCACAGGTAAGGCCTTCCTGGTTTGCAGTCTCGCTGCTACTGAACTTACAGTTGTGGGTGGGTTTAGACGGATGGAACACACGCGACCACTTGCCGGCTTTCCACTGTTTTAGTCCTCCTCTTGGGGTCCAGAAGTCTCTCGCTGACTCCCTGTATCCTCGCAGGTGTGATGATAGGCAGATCTCACCAGCCAGAGATGCCTGGAGTCCTATCTCCCCAGACTCACTGCGCCCAGATGCAAGGAAGCTGTTACTCGGCTCTGAAGTTTCTTTTCTTTATTTGACTTATTGATATTTAATTTTTCCATCCTTCTTCCTTTAGAAGTCTTATTCTTTTTTTTTTTTTCATATTGCTTTGAGATTCTTTGGACTTCTAACAATACAGTGCTTGTCCAGAATAATCAGGACACTCAATAAATAGGTTTAATACATAATCAATAAAGATTAGAAAAGCAACAGGTTACACTTGTAAAGAAAACATATGTGGATACACCCACACACACACACACACACACACACACGGACATTTGGGTTTATACCTTCACTGGAAGGATAAATAAACAGCAGCATCATTGATTATTTCTGCTGACCCAGAGGGTCAGAAGAGAGCACATAGGATGGGAGGTCCTTTTTTTTTTCGAAAGTTTCACTTTGTCGCCCTCAGTGGAGTGCCGTGGCCTCATCGCAACCTCACAGCACCCTCAAACTCTTGGGATCAAGTGACTGTCTTGCCTCAGCCTCTGGAGTAGCTGGGATTACAGGCACCTGCCACAATGCCTGGCTGTTTTATTTATCTATTTTTTTCTTTTTTTAGAGATGGAGTCTCACTCTCGCTCAGGCTGGTCTCAAACTCAGGAGCTTGAGCACTCCACCCACCTGAGCCTCTGAGAGTGCTGGGATTATGGGAAGGAGCCACCATGCACAGCCGTGGGAGGTCCTTTCTTACATTTTCTTTAAATTTTCATTTTTTCCTTGTGGTATAATTTAAGCCTACTTTCATAACTTTTAATTTGGTATCTTGATGCATTATTTATTTAAAATTTTAAAAAGACCCACAATTTTTCTATACCAAGGAAGGGTAAATAAATAATAATGAGATGAAAGCAGGGCTGAGCATCCCCTGGCATAGTGGGCCCCGTACCTACAGAACCAAACACTCTCAGGGACCCTGGGAGATACGCTAATTTACAGAAGGAAAATGCCGGCAATCCACCTTGGATTAGATCTGTATCTATAACTATGTGTTTGGAAATATGTTTTCAATAATTTTTGAACAGAGGAAGTACCCATAGAGGCAATATGGCCGGTGACAGTGATGTGATTGGTGGCAACTCAGCAGCGGTATAGAAGACCCTCGGTGGAAGTGTGCTGAGGGAGAGAATCCTGACGTGGAAAGGTGTGTGCCGTAGGATTCCGTTTTTAAATTCTAGGAAATGGAAAACAACAGGGACAGAAAGTAGATCAGAGCTCATCTAGGGCGGCCTTAGGGAAGGAATTGGAGGAGGAATCAGAAAGGGGAGTCCAGAGGCCTTTGAGGCAGTGAGGTTGTTTATACTGATTGTGGAAATGTTTTCCAGGGAGCATAAAACATCCAAGTGTGTCTAATTGCACACATTAAATATGGTCACGAGATTGTGCATTAGTTATCCTTTAGATAGACGAGACTAAGAGGGCACAGCCAGAGAACAGGTATGGAAGCTGCAAACTCACACAAGGGTGACATAGATCTGGGACATCCTGGAATCAGGAAGAGGATGGGTGAGCTGGAACTGCCACCTCAGCCCTTGAACTTCCTTACCAAAAGATTCTGTATATCAAGCTGATAAGGAGCAGGGTTTTCTGTTTCCTTGGGGACACTTTTTCTAGAAATAGATTGCTGTGAGTGACTTCAATGACAGATGGGGAGGAGTCTACACCCCCAGGCGGCACCTGTGGGTTCTGCTGTGTCCAGGGAAGTGGCGGCAACAGCAGCAGAAGCCACAGGCCAAGACTGAGCAGCAGCTGCCGGGTGTTCACCCTCTTGGCGAGTGAGAAGGGGGTTTTTGTCTCACTTCCTCGTGGGCCTGGAGCACTGTGTGAGCACGCAGGCTGTTGTCATAGGACTGACAGAAATAATCAGCCTCATCTTCACTCTGAAGTCCCGTGATGGACAGGGAGGCTGAACTACCAGACTTGGAGCCAGAGAATCTGCCAGGGACCCCCGAAGGTCTGTTGCTGTTACCATAGATGATGAGTTTAGGGGCCGTTCCCTGGAGCTGCTGGTACCAGTGCACATAATTCCCACCCCCGATGTTGCTGCTGCTTCCCAAGCAGGAGATGGTGACCGTCTCCCCCAGGGCTCCAGACACTGAGGGTGGCTGAGTCAGCACAGACTGGGCCCAGGCCCCTGGAAGGGAGAGACACAGACATGGTGATTCCGGGTCTGGAGAGAAGAGGAGAGAGCAGGGCCCCAGGGTTTCCCCAGGGCCCTTCTCCTGGCCCAAGTCTGGTCACTTGTGCAGTGAGTCAGGAGAGTGAGGAGGAGAGGGGACCAGGCCATGGTGGGGACTGTCCTGCGTCCTGCCTTCTGTGCCCACAGCTGAGGCACAGCTCCCCCAGTTCTGCCTGTCCCCTCTTCATACCCTGAGAGGGGAGGCCCCATCCTCCATGCAAATGACCCCCCAGCTTTCTGACTCCACCTTGGTTTCTGGTCAGGCCTCTCTGCCTGCGTGTCAGGGGCAGGGCTGTGTGGTCCCAGGGGGTGGGGTGGTCACAGCTGTGACCCTGAGCAGAGGGCTCCAGGCACAGCAGGTGGCTGACCCCAGCTCTGCTCACCCCAGTCTCGCAGGAACAGGCCTCCAGCTCCCCCTGGTGCCCAGACCCTGCTGATACACCATCATGTGAAAAAGTGAGCACAGCCTCCCAGAGCCAGTCCTGCTCCTGCACTGCTCTGTCCACTGCCCCCTGACTCAGGACCAGGCTGGCAGCCCCCACAATGTCCTCCCCATTTGGTCAGAGAATCTTCATGCTCTATGAGGCTCCTCAGGGTGAATCTGTCCCGGTTTGCTGGGCTGTTCTTTTGTCGGGACTGAGGTGGGGTCTCAATACACAGCCCTCATAGGTCAGAGTCAGGTCAAGAGCAGTGACAGGCTCCCATGGACACCCTTCCCTGGCTGCACTCCAAGCCAGGTTCTTCCCTTTCATGCGATTCCTATCTGGTGGCCAGAGTTCTCCTCCAGCTGTGGATCCCATAGCAGTGAGGACAGCGAATGATCTTCTCTGTAGGGATGGTAATGTGCTGGGGGCAGCTGAGTGTGCATTCCAGAGAGTTCTGCAGTGGAAATCTTCACTGTCTCTACTTCCATTCACTTGAACATAACAGTCATCGCTGCATTTGCTAACTGAGCTAGAAATCTGTTATGAACACAAAACATCGTATAAGAGACTAAGTGCCATTCTTTGCAGTATTTTATTTAGGACCAGTCATGGTGGTAAACACACTAACATTGGAGATGTAACAAGGTAAAAGTTTAAATTATTTGGACCTGGTCTCAGAGGAGCCTGATTCATGACAGCCCTTAGGATCAACAGGTCCAGATAGAGAGTGAAGGAAAAAATATGGTTTGTTCTCAGGAATGAGTGCTGGCAATCTGCTTTTTTTTTTGAGACAGAGTCTCATGTTGGCACCCTTCGTAGGGTGCTGTGGCATCATGGCTCATAGTAACCTCAACTCCTGGGCTTAAGCAATTCTCATGCCTCCACTTCCCAAACTGCTGGGACTTGGTGGCACCTGTGGCTCAATGGAGTTGGGCGCCGGCTCCGTATGTTGGAGGTGGCAGGTTCAAACCCAGCCCCGGCCAAAAAAAAAATTGCTGACTACAGGAGCCAGCAACAATGCCCAACTATTTTTAGAGACAGGGTCTCCCTCTGGCTCAGGGTGGTCTTGAACTTATGAGCTCAGTCAATCCACCTGCCTTGGCCCCCATAGTGCTGATATTATAGGTGTGAGCCACTGCTCCCTGCCTGTCAATCTGTGTCATAATGAGAAAAACAAATTAATCTCTGTCCTGAAAAACCGTACTCTTTATATAGTTTTGTCAAAAAATCAATCTTCCTGGTTCAGCACCTGTGCCTCAAGTGGCTAAGGCGCCAGCCACATACACCTGAGCTGGTGGGTTTGAATCCAGCTCAGGTCTGCCAAACAACAATGATGGCTGCAACCAAAAAATATCCAGGCATTGCGGCAGAGGCAAGAGAATAGCTTGAGCCAGGAGTTGGAGGTTGCTGTGAGCTGTTATGCCTCAGCACTCTACACAGGGCGACAGCTTGAGGCTCGGTCCCCAAGCTGTCGGTTTGTTGTTTCCAAACAAACTAACAAACAGAAATCAATCTTCCTCAAAAGGATAATCCCATTTCCTAAAGTTCTAAGAAGGAACAAATGTTTATGTATGACTAGGACAGCGCTTTCAGTCATGCAGAAGACTGTCACCATGTTTTATTCTGGGAGGTCACCTGCCTTAGAGAAGGACAGCAGCACTGTCAGCTTCACATCTCCATTGATGAGTTTGTCACACTTTGGTGTGATTATTGTGAAATGTTTAGTGCATGATGTTTCGAAAATAGGTTAATGAATATCTAAAGCACTCACCTAAATAAAATAGGTCCACATATCTACATGAAAAGATTCCTTTTACTTATGTGTGAATGTTGAACATCAGTCATTGCTGTTGTGTTCATAAACATAATTCTTGCAAATATTTGCCTTCATAAGCATAACATGATTTTCAGTCACATTGATACTTTTTTTTTTGGCTGGGGCTGGGTTTGAACCCACCACCTCCGGTATATGGGACCCGCGCCCTACTCCTTGAGCCACAGGCACCACCGCACATTGATACTTTTAACAGGAAGTTTTGACATTTGACTGTGTTTAAAGCACTCAGAGGTATTTTGTGACGTTTTATTCAGTATCATGTAGGAACAGGTGCTTGCCACCTGTGTTTGGTCAGCATTGCTTTGTCTTTGATGATGCAGTGTGAATGTCCAGTGAATTTTACTGTTGTTTAACTGTCATTTTATTTTTAAAATTTATTGTATTAGGCCAGGCTCAGTGACTCACACCTGTAGTCTTCTTTTTTGCTTTTTTCAGACAGAGTCTCACTATGTCACCCTCAGTAGAGTACCGTAGTGTCATAGCTCACAGCAACCTCAAAGTCTTGGGATTAAGTGATTCTCTTGTCTCATCCTTTCGAGTAGCTGGGATTACAGGCACTCACCACAACACCTGGCTAGTTTTTGTTGCCATTGTAGTTGTCATGGGATTACAGGCACTCACCACAACACCCGGCTAGTTTTTGTTGCCATTGTAGTTGTCATTGTTGTTTGGCAGGCCTGGTCCAGGTTCCAACCTGCCGGCCTCGGTGTACGTGGCTGGTGCCCTGGATGCTGAGCTAGAGCTGCTGGGCCTCACACCTGTGTTCTTAGCTCTCAGAGAGGCCGAGACAAGTGGACTGCTTGAGCGTACTAGTTTGAGAGAAGTTTGAGCAAAAGCAAGACCCCATTTCTACTAAGAAATATAGTAAAATTAGGTGGGCATTGTGGAGGGCACTGGTAGTCCCAGCTCCCCTGGAGGCTGAGGCAAGAGAATCTCTTGAACGCAAAAGTTTGAATTTTCTGTGAGTTATGATGATGCCATGGCACTTAACCCTAGGGCAACAGAGTGAGACTCTGTCTCAAGAAAAAAATAACTCTATTTATTACTATTTTAGAGATAGTATCTTGTTCTACAGGCTGGAGTGTGGGGGCATATCATAGCATATCATATCATAGCTCATATCAAGCTCGTTGCAGCCTTGAACTCCTGACCTCAAATGGTCCTCCTGCTTCAGCCTCCCAAGTAGCTGGGGCCACAGGTGCCTACCATAATGTGTAGCTAAGCTTTTGTATATTTTTTTTGTAGAGACAGGGTTTAGAACTGTCTATGTTGCCCAGACTGGTTTAGAACTCTTGGCCTCAAGTGATCCTCCTGCCTTGGCCTCTGAAAGTGCTGGAATTACTACTCTGACTGGAATAAACAGGGCTTTCCCTCAGCTGAGCACTCTCCTACTCACAGAACAAGGCTGCCTGTGGTCTCCTCTGAGCCCATGGGCACTTTCCTTAGTGGTATTTGCCGTCAGCTCTCGGGCTGAGGGCAGAGTGAGGACCTGGTGCATGGGTGACTCTCTCCCGGTTCAGGCGCCTTCTAGGCCCAGTACCATGTGACCAGCACGGTGAAAGGCAGGTCTGCTTTTGGCAAATAATTATGAGTACTTATCATGTGTTTGGTGCTTTGTTTGGCAAAGGATGTAGCAGGCTGAACTAGCCAGCCTTGCTCAGGCCTCCCTGTGGAGCTGCCTCTCGTGCAGACACATGGGGGTGTGAGTCACTCCTGGGTGTCCCTTCCTAGCCTTCACCCTTCTGGGCAGGGCTGCCAGCGGGGCCACTGCTGCACTCAGGGGCCCAGAGGGGATGGAGGTTGGTAGGATCACAGGGCAGGAGGGAGGAAGGAGCTGAGGGAGTAAGTGTCGGGTTGAAGTGAGGGTGATGAGAACGTCATGAGCGATGAGATTTGGGGTGGCGGGTGGGGCGACCAGGGACCGAGGGGTTAGGATTCAGAAAGGAGCAGGCGCTGGGCAGGGCTGGTGTTCCAGTAATCCAGGTACAGGACCGTCAGATGGGGGAGCTTGCTGACTGGGGGTGGTGATCCGCCTTGGTTGCTGGGCTGACGGGAGGATGGCTAGAGCCCTGCCCTAGAGGGGTGGCATTAGGAATGCAGGAGACGGAGAGGGAGCACCCACCTCCCTTCAGGACAGACTGGAGGAGGAGTTTGAGATGGAGACCTCCTCAGTGCACACATCCTTCTGTGAAATGTCATCAGACACAAACTTGTTAGTTTGTAAATTCCTGTTAGAAATTAAACATAATATAAACTTAATGTTTTTAGTTTAATTAACCTGCAAGATATCAGCCAGTTTATCTCCAACACAAAAAGTTTGCTTTAAATGCTCTTTCCTCTTGGACTATAGATGACTGTGAATTTGTATGTTTTCTGTTTGTTCGTTTTGAGACAGTCTCAGTCTGTCACTCTCGGTAGAGTGTCAGGGAATCATCATAGCTCACAGCCACCTCCTTCTCTTGGGGTCAGGTGATCTTCCTGCCTCAGCCTTCCAAGTGCCAGGGACCACAGGCATCTGCCATAATGACGGGTAATTTTTTCTATTTTTGTCTTTTTTTTTTTTTTTTTCTTTTGTAGAGACAGAGTCTCACTTTATGGTCCTCGGTAGAGTGCTGTGGCCTCACACAGCTCACAGCAACCTCCAACTCCTGGGCTTAAGCGATTCTCTTGCCTCAGCCTCCAGAGCAGCTGGGACTACAGGCGCCCACCACAACGCCCGGCTATTTTTTTCTATTTTTGGTAGAGATGGGGTCTCACTCTTGCTCCAGCTGGTCTTGAACTCCTGAGCTCAAGCCATCCACCCTCCCTGGCCTCCCGGAGTGCTGGATTACAGGCATGAGGCACGCACTGGGCTGATAACTTTGCTTTTTATTAAAGCTCTTTGGCTAAGTTTATTGGTGTCCTCAACAAGTCAGTTGAATAAGATACTGTAATGTTTGTCCTGACCTCCTAATGAGATGTTCCAGGACATCCGCCTGCTGTATCTATATAAACTACTGTGTCTGGAGAGTAAGTTCTGTGTAAACTTGGGGAGCACTTTTCTTGCATCCTGTAGTGATTTTTTTTTTTTAATTGAGACAGAGTCTCACTTTGTCACCCTCAGTACAGTGCTGTGACATCATAGCTCACAGCAACCTCAAACTCTTGGGGTCAAGCGATTCTCTTGCCTCAGCCTCCCTAGTAGCTGGGACTATAAGTGCTCACCACAACACCTGGCTCTTTTTGTTTAGCAGGCCAGGGGTTGAGTTTGAACCCACCAGCCCCAGAGCATGTGGCCAGTACCCTAACCACTGAGCTACGGGCGCCCCCTGTAGTAATTCTTAAGATGTGGTATGTGTTTACTTTTGCTGACCCTGATTTTTATAATTTTTTCATAGATATCTGAACTCTTCATATGACAATAGGTTGTAGATGAATATTTTGAGTCAAACTGTAAGGACTCACTAGAAACACCTTTAATATTTATTTCTCTATCAACTTTCTGTTCATTATTTTATATTAATTCTCAAAGACCTTAAATGTTATGTTTAAAGTTCTCCTCAGTTTTGAACACTCCTCAAAAGTGCTTTCGACTATATTTCTACTGAGCTTCTCTTCAGGGAAATCAATGTTTTTTTTACATCCATGTATTGGACACTGTAGCCTCTGATGGGTACACTACTCCCAAAATAATCCCAAGTGCTCAGGTAATTTTTACAGTAACACCCCACTTGCTGGCACAAAAATCTGTACTTCTTCCTGGAGTTGCTATGAGAAATGACCACTGATTATGTGGTTTAATTCACAGAAGTATATTCTTTCACAATTGTTAAATGAGAAACCTGAAACCCAGGTATCAGCAAGCTCATGCTCACTCTGAAGGCTCATGGGGAGGATGCTTGCTGCTTGCAGCTTTTGGAGGCTCCCAGAAATGGGTAGCATTTCTCAGCTTGTGACTGTGTCACTTCACTCTCTGGCTCCATCATCACGTGGTCAACTTACCTCTGGGTATACCTGTGTGTCCTCTCCGCCACTAGTGAGGACACTCATCTTTGAAATTAGGACCTACACTAATCCTTACGAATTTTAAAAAAAAATTATTACTCATTTTTATTTTGTATCAGTATGAGGGTACAAATGATTAGGGCACACTGTTTGCATTTCTGAAGTTCAAGTGTTAGTCGAGCCCTTCACCAGCGGTGTGCTGTAAACCTTACATTGTGCACGTTAGGGGAGAGTTCATTAATCCCCCAGCCTCCTCCCCTTTTCCCTTATCCTCCTCTCCCCTCCCCCACTTGAATATACTTGTGTATTTCTCTCGTGTGGTTATGTAGTTGTTTTTCTATTTGTTTTATATTAGTAATGAGAACTTGGATACTTGCATTTCCATTCTTGTGATACTTTACCTAGAAGAATGTGCTTTAACTCTATCCAGATAAATAAAAAAGATGGTAAAAGTCTCCATCTTTCTTATGGTTGAATAGTATTCCATGGTAGACATATGCCACAGTTATGAATCCATTCATAGGTTTATGGGCCCTTGGGTTGATTTCCAATCTTGGTGATTGTGCCTTGTGCTGCAATAAGCATTCCAGTGCCAATGCCCTTATGGTAAAATGATTTTTTTCCCCTCTGACTAGATATCCAGTAATTGGATTGCAGGATCAAATGGAAGGTGTACTCTTAGCTCTGAGGTGTCTCCATACTTCTTTCCATAGCGGCTGTACTAGTCTGCAGCCCCACCAGCAGTGTACAAGCGTTCCCTTCTCTCCACATCCACACCAGCATCTGCCGCTATTTTTAATAACTTGTTTGTATCTGTGTCCGAGTATGGTATACGGGCGCAGCCTTGCAGTCCTCCTGCCTCAGTGTCTGCCCTGTGGTGAACTCAGGGCCTTCAGAGAATCACTGGAAAGACATGCAACGTGCCCACCAAGCAACCCCATCATCCACCTGCCATCCCAACTAATTCCATCTGCAGATGAGGTTCCCGCTCCAAGTCAGGTTATATTCTGAGGTTTCCAGTGGATATTATGTTTGCAGTCACACTAGTCAACCTATTTTACCTGAGAGGGGCAGGATTTGTCCCAGGCCACTCCCTGCGGCTCAGGCTAACACAGAGATTGCTGAAAGCTCGGAGTTGTCCACTGAGGACCTCCAACAGCAGAGCTAATGACTCTTTCCTTGGAAGGGGATCTTGTGTCGCATAACTGTGTCTGCAGCATGGGAGTGTGAGTGCGCACAGTAGACTATATTGGCTGAAGCAGGCGACCCAGAGGTCCAGCTTTTCTTTACTAAGACTCAGTCAGGGCCCCTGTTTTCTTTATGATTTTTACACCTCCCCGTAGAGCCTCAAACCTGAGCTCTTTGGAGATGCTTTAGGGAAATCTAGCGTACAATTCAAGGGTATTTTCCTTGCCCCTACCCCCAGCACACCTGAAGATTTTAGATTTCCACTCTAAGTTAATTAGAAATCAGAGTTCTGTTTATCTGTTTCTATTGTATTTTAAGTGTTTTGGTAAAACATGTTATAATTATTTCCCCTCCAATATTCTTTGTTATCTTGGTCTTCTACAATTTCAAATATGTCTTCGCAGCTCTTTAACGATGTTTTTGGAGAGAAAAGCAAAGATGAATTACATAGGAAATTGTCTTGATTTGGGGAGGAAGCTTGTGGCTCTAACGTCCCCCTGCGGCCTCTTGCCCTGTGCCATCCACTCTCTCTCACCCCAAAGCCCTCTGGACACGCTGCAGAGTCCTGCGGAGTCTCTGTGGGAACAAACAGTGCAGGACGACGGGCCACTGCTCTTCTGCTTCTGTGACTCCGGGGTTGTCCTGCGGCCCACAGGGAGGACCAGTTTTGTAGCACTGGATTAAGGTCTGGGGAAAGAAGTTGGATTTTTTTAGTGTTAAATGTACATAAAATGTACATTTTGTATTATACTTTTAAAATTAGCCCAACGTTTTTGGAATTTTTAAGATTTGATTTATTTGTTTGTTTATTTATTCTTTAGGAAGAAAGTCTGCAGTCTATTCTTGGGGCCAAAGGCTGCCTGAGGTCCTGTGAGAATGACATTTGGCGGTCAGGGGGTCCCTCTACTGGTAGCTAACATGCATACGTGTAGGCAACAAAAACCAGTCCGGGGTACCTACCCTGAGGTTTGTCATGGTGAGTTCTTAGACGATTCTAAAATAAGATTTTATTTTGTTAAAATTTTCTAAAATTTGGGGAGGGAGATCTATCATTTTCCTCTGTTTCCATTATGTTTCTAAAGCTTTACACGTTCTGTTGCTGCTTATATCCAGAGACATAGAATCACTGTTGTGTTGTAGCTCTATAGTCACACTTGCTACTTAATTAAACACTTGCCTGTCTGAATCTGGATTTTTATGAGTGTGTGAGGGTGTGTAAGTGTGCATGTGTAACTTTTTTTGCCACTTTTGTTTGTGTCTGTGCAATTGACAGATTTTTGTACTGGGTTTCATACTATCATAAAACCTACTGGAGCTTAGAACAATATATTGGATCATCTCTGCTGGGTCTCTGAGGGTATTAGGCTCACAGGGTGAGGCTGAGACTGGGTGCTTTTGTCTCACTTCCCCATCCGCATCTGTCACTGTGGACATGGTTGCTGTACCATAGGGCACAGTAATACTGGCCCTGTGCTCAGGTTAGGCCCCCATGATGGTGAGGCAGCGTCATCTCAAAGCAGGGAGCCTGAGAAGTGAGTAGGGACCCCTGAGTTCTGCAGACCCCGGTGAGACTGGTAGGGCTTATGTTGGACCCAGCAGACGTAGTTGCTGGTGGTCACAGCCCCAGTGCTGGAGCCACAGGTGAGTGTGACCCACCCTCCAGGATTTGTGGACAGGCAAGTTTCCTGAGTCACCACAGCCTGGGAAGTGGCTGCTGAAAACAGGTGAGAGACCAAATGTTCAGGAGAAATGGTAGTATAAAGATTCAGAGTCGCCTTCCCCATGCCCAGCCCATAAAGTCCCCCCTGACCTGTGCAGTGAGACAGAAGTGTGAGCAGGAGAGGCGCCCAGGCCACGGTGTAGACGGCCCAGGGCTGAGCTGTGCAGGACTGTTCCACACAGAGTCAGCCCCACACTCTCATTATAACTCCTAACACCCTGCTTGGGCAAGGCTGTCATGCAAATGACCCCCCAAAGAGGCACTCGGGAACTTGGCCAGGAGACAGTTACTGAGTTTTCCCCCATCACTGACCGCGTGTTAATGGGACCGGGGCCAGCAGGACCATTTCCCAGCCGATCTTCCTGCTCTCCCAGGGCCCCGCCTGCAGTGTCCTCTAGTGTCCGAAGTGAGACCATCACTGACCGGGACGCCCTGCTGCAGGCTTCACCTTCCCGCTCTGTCCTGGCCACTGACCGAGGTTTTACTTCTGTCACTAAGTCACACTGGTGCCTGAGAGACCTCAGAAGGGAAGTCATCAGAAGGAATTTGGGGAGGTGTAGGCCTGAGTGCGTCCTGGCCTCCCTTTCTTTCTTATTCTGCAGAGTGGAGGAGCTGGGATCTCAGGCTCTCCTGGCGTCCCAGAAACCCGGAAACCACCCAGTAATGAGCACGCCCAGCGACATGGCCAGCTGACTGTCCGAAAGTCAGGGAGTTGGTCTCTACAAGGCCAAAACCCACTGCAGAATGCACTGTTGAATGGAGTGATGGCTGTTGCTCTAGAATTCCATGGGCTAAGTTCTGGCTTTTCTGTTGATGTTGCCAAATTCTCCACATCAGAATTTTCTTTGTTTTTATTTGTTTCTCTGTTTAGTCACCTCTACTAGCGCAGCCCTAGTGAGCGGTAGGATGTCCCTGACAGAGCATGAGGTGTGTGCACGGAGCCCTCATGGGAATGAAGGTTGTCAGAGAGTGAGGAAGAGAGAAGCCCAGGACACGGTGGAGACACCGCAGTGCTGGGTCCCTCAGGCCCTCAGCTGAGCCGGGACCCCAAACCTCCTACCCCGTCAGCACAGGCCTGGGCAGGGCGTCACCCTACCTGCAAATCCACTCTCTGCCGAGGCTGGTGTTGACAAGGGCGGGTGTCAGGGTTGGAGTCAGTCCTGCTCCAAGGGCAGGTGTCAGGGTTGAAGTCAGTCCTGCTGGTTCACAGAGTTCATCCCCTGGCCTTGTCCAGACGCTGACTCACCCTCAGGACTCAGGCTTCTGCCCTTCTGGTGTCCTGTAGTGAGACATAATCACTATGTCACTTTACCATGGAGCTTGTCCAAGGCATCTGCTTCCACTTGCATCCTCAGACTGGAGAGCTTTTCAACCATTCTCAACACACACCAGTGGTGCATATTTGGCCTTGAGGAGTTGGGGGGAAGCAGGAGACCCCACCCCTGCCCTTTGGTTACTCAGTTCTCTTCAGGACACATCCCCCCACAATCACCACCTGGTGTTGAGTCTGCCCTCTGGGCCTCCCAGGGGGACACATGGCATCTCAGCAGTTTGGGCAGGGAGCGGAGGTTCCCCAGCTACCATGGTTTAACCCACAGATGTCAGGTAGAAATTGCACCTGGGAAAGGAGAGGGTGGAGAAATTAGAAAGTTCTGAGACAGTTTTGAGACCAGCCCGAGCAAGTTTTGAGACCCTGTCTCTAAAAAATAGCAGGGTGCTGTGGCAGGTGCCTATAGTCCCAGCTACTTGGGTGACTGAGGCAAGAGAATCGCTTGAGCCCAAGAGTGTGAGGTTGCTGTGAGCTGTGTTACCACAGCACTCTACTGAGGGTGACAAAATGAGACTCTGTCTCAAAGAAAAAAAAAAGAATATTATAAGAAATAACTTGCTTTTTCTTCTTTTCAGTTTTATTACCCAAATGTAAGATTTCCTTCATTAATGCAGCCTTCTAATCAGGTGGCTGCAATGAAAATATTTACATTGAAAGTAAATATCTGTTACATTTACACTATTCTCATCTGTCTTTTATTTTCTTTTCATCCTGATATATATTTTCTTTACATTTCCCTACTGTGGTTTTTCCACACTTGTACAAAAAGGTTGTGTGAGTAAAAATATTGCACTAATTTACACAGCTATGATTTAACAATAAAAGAAAAAAAGGAAAAATAAAAAAAGGAATGGACAATGGAGCATACACGTAGTTGGAGCACGTTGCCTACATTTCATCTTTTCCCTCCCAATCTCTGGAGCTCATCTGTAGGCCCAGGGGAGATGTGTCTTGTTCAGCCAGGCCTAGTCTTTTCAGACAACCCAGACTGGCTGTCCCCAGCCCTCGTCCATCTGAGTGTCACACACCAGCACGCTGCTCTGTGCTGTGCAGACGCCTCCATCTGTTTTCCAGGCTGAGACCATGGAGATAAGACAGGGGGCTGCACAGGGCACGGTCGGGGTTAGGGGTGTTGCACTGGCTGTAGCCTCGGCCAACTTTCATCACTGCTGTGACAGATGTGGAAGGTCACATCCTGGCTCAGATGGGAGAGTCCTGAGGGCTCAGGCCAAAGTGTGACCGTCACGTAGAGGACTGTGAAAGTGGGCATGAGAAACAGCATCTGAGGTGGAGGAGGACAGAAGCAGCCTCCCAGATGAGGGAGGATTTTGGAGCAAGTGCAGCTCCCACACAGGGCCTGTGGGGCCATTTCCCAACACTGCTCATGATCCAGACACCAGGCCCACACTGCCTGGTGGTGGCTGGAGGACATGATCACTTTGGCTGGGAGGGGTCAGGCCTTGTCACATGTTCCTGCTTTCTCTAGGCGTCCTTGACCCATGCTGAACAGTGAGTCTGTGTTGTGTGAAGGGGGCGGAGGTGTGGACTTGG
Organism: Nycticebus coucang; assembly: GCF_027406575.1. Taxonomy (NCBI): domain Eukaryota; kingdom Metazoa; phylum Chordata; class Mammalia; order Primates; family Lorisidae; genus Nycticebus; species Nycticebus coucang. Next base: position 85,604,308 of record NC_069785.1, read on the forward strand.
TCTGCAGGGGAGGACAGGTGGGAAGGACAGGTGGGGATAAGGTATGAACAGGCCCAGAATTTAGAGAGGAAGCCGTGGGAGTCTACAGCAGAGCAAAGATCACCGTCCCTGCAGGCTTCCCCATTTGACCGAACCAGGCACAAACTGTGCACATGTAGGAAGGACAGCTCTGTATCCAGAGGGGATCACAGCCCATGGGTGGAAAGTGAGCCCCCACCACACCCAAAGCAGAGCTTCAGAGAAACAGAGGAGAGGCGGGCACAGGCTAAATGGGGCAGCTGGGTGTGCACATTCACCAGGAGTGGGGGCAGCTTGTGCGGGTTCATGACCCAGACCCACAGATATGGACCTTAGGTCCACAGGCATGAAACGTGGAAACACATGCCCGTGTACCCCAGGGAGTGGACATGTAACATTTAAATGCGTTGTCACTAGGGACTGTTGTCACAGTCATTCTCTGTGCATCCTCAGGAAACCAGTCAACACTGGCCCACCGCTGGCAGTCCCTGGCCAGGCAGCAGTGCTTTGTAGACCTCAGCAGCTGTCATGTCCAGACCCGGAAATGGGGAGCACCATCAGGTGGTCAGATGAGGCCAGTGTGGGTTGTCTGGCCCTTTGTTCTTCCAAGCTGCCTTTGAGGAAATGATTGACAAGGGGAAGGGAGGGAGAGGAAACAGGGAATGTGCCCCACCTCCCACCTCATCACGTCTAGGAACTTACAGATTTGGGGGTCTTTCAACCAAAGCAGTGTCCGTTAGTCTGTCAGAGCAGTTGAGGATTTATATTTCAGTCCTCAATACAAAAGAAGATGTATTTTTGGAGTTTAGTTTTGTAGTAACAATAATACTACATTAGGGTGATAAAGCTGTGAATTAGTCTGCTGAGTCTAGTGTAACAACATATCAATGCCACACACTGAGGGGCTTAAACACCAGAATGATATTCTCACGCTTGTGGAGGTTGGAAGTACAAGACTGAAGTCTCAATAGGTTTGATTTCTCCTGGCTTCTAGATGACGTCCCTCTCACTGTGTCCTCACCAGCTTTTCTCCCTCTTTCCTTCCTTATAAGGCTCTCGGTCCCTATGGCCTCGCTTACTCATAACTACCTTCTGTAAGGCCCCAACAGCAAGTACATTGACATCAGGGGTTGAGGCATCAATGAGAATTTTGAGAACACGATTCAATAACAATCAGTAATCACTGTATTTTTTCTGATCAGAATGAGTTAGAATGAGACAAATATATAAGTTTAGAGTTTTTTTTTTTGAGACAGATTCTCACCTTGTCACCCTTGTAGAGTGCTGTAGCATCACAGTTCACAGCATCCTCAAACTCTTGGGCTCAAGTGATTCTCTTGTTGCCTCAGCCTCCCAAGTAGCTGGGACTACCGGCACCCACCACAATGCCTGGCTGTTTTTAGAGATGAGGTCTCGCTGTGGCTCAGGCTGGTCTCGAACCTGTGAGCTCCGGCAATCCATCCTCCTTGGCCTCCCAGAGTGCTAGGATTACAGGTGTGAGCTGCTGCATTCAGCCTAGAAAGGAGAATTTTGTGAGTATAACATTTTATATACTTTGTTGACAATATACATAATGTAAAATTTGCTGTTTCAATCATTTTTTTTCTTAATGAGGTCAGAGTCTCATTACGATGCCTATGCTGCTCTAAAATTTCTGGGCTCAAGAAATCACCTTGGCCTTCTGAGTAGCTGAGAAGCTGGTGTGTGCCACCATATCCCTTAGTCACTTTTAAATGTATAGTTCAGTGGTGTTAATACAACCACAGTGTGGTGTACCCAGCACCATTATCCATTTCCAGAACTTTTTCATTGTCCCAGACAAAAGCCTTGTTTTCTTTAAACAATAACTTCCCCTCCCCCTTCCCAGAAGTCCCCCCTGCCCCAAATCTCAGTGGTCCTGGAGGGACTGGGAAAATGTGTGGGGCGGGAGAGCCCAAGGGCCAGGAGCCCGTCAGGTGGTAGGAAGGAGCAGAGTGTGGCTCCCCTGGTGGCTCTTGGGAGAGGTGACAGCTTTCTCGAGTCCCCAAAGAACTGGGATACATTCCAGGATACCCCAACCAAGAATCAGAAGGGAAAATATGGTTTATGTGATTAGGGTGGGGAAGGTGATTAGGACCTGGGGACCTGGGGACATCACAAGCTCCATAGGTAAGAGACACATACACAGTGGTGGATCCCTGAGCCATCTCCTTACTGGGAGGCTCATCCCATGTCTGGGAGTCAGCAACTCCTCGGGGGATCTCAGGAGAAAGAGCTCCCAGGTTCTCTAAGGTTACAGAGCTCAGGGAATAATCTACAAAGTCTGGCCAGGTGCAGTGGGCATCTAAAGTGCTGGGCAGAGGGGACCTGTGTGCCTGGTGTCACACAAGCTGGACTTCTGCCCCACGTCATGCATGTCCTCACTCATGGGGGGATGTTACAGCCTCTAGACACAAATGTGCTGTTCCCACTGGGAAGCCAGTGAGAGAAGGGGACTCTCAGTGAGCTGAGTTAAGAGCGTCAGAACTCCCGGGAGCACAAGTGACAGCAGAAGCCACAACCTGAGCAAGTGTTGGTCACCGTAGGGACAGAGGAGAGATGGATTTGATGGAGACATGGAGGGCAGGTCCTTGTCTCACTCCCCCATGGATGGGAGCTCTGGTTGGAATTGGGTTATTCAGCTGTGACAGTGATGATCAGCCTGACCCTCGGCCTGGAGCCCAGGGGTGTCATGAGGACGTGTTGACAGAGGATGATGAAGCTGACACCCCGGAAGGCCCATCACTCCTGTCCTGGTCCCAAACTCAGGGTGTCCTTCTAAACCCCTTGGTACCAGTCTTCATGGCGATCACCAGACTTTGTGCAGCTCCCTGTGTAGGAGAAGGGACCTGGGGACCTGGGCACATCACAGGCTCCACAAGGGGAGTGACACAAACACAGGTTGGGGGTTTCTGCTGCCTGATGTCCCACAGACCCCACATCACAGATTGGACTGTCGAGAAGCTTCAGAGGAGCAGGAGAGGAGAGGATACAGTCAGTGCCTGTGGGCAGGGAGACCACCCGTGGGGTCCCCATGTTCCTCAGTGGGATCAGCTGTAGGAAAGTCACATTCACGGGACCTACTTCCCCCAACTCCCCTGGAGCAGGCCCAGATTTCCCATCAGAGGTAGAGCATTCCCTTCCCCCTCTCACTTTCCTAAAATGGATTGGCTGCCTTAGGCCCAGAGCTGTCCCCACACCCACCCTCTATCCTGATGTGACAGCTAAAGCTGCAGGAACCCAGGCCAGCTCTGTGCCTGGAGTTGTTCCCAGGCCTGCGTCCTCATGCAGTATTTTCCATCTTTAAGTCCCATGCTTAGGACACAGTGACCCTCAGCCAATCTGCAGGGGACTGTCCACCTGCTCTGATCATGATTTCAGCTGGGAAAGGCTGATGTCTGTCTTTAAAAAAAAACAAAGCCTTCTCATTAGGCCCAATTCACCTCACTTAGATAAACAGGCCACATTTTACTGTCCTCATGAGGTTTTTGTTTCTTGTTCTTTTCGGTTTTCTTGAGAAAAGCAACAATGTACAGAAATTCACAGTAAAAGCATTTTACACCAGAACGTGCTTCCGAGTAGAGTTCGTGTGTAAGAGAGAAAGATTCAAATTGGAAAATTATCATAGAACAAGACACCCTTAGGAGGGTGGGCTTCTTGTCCCACTCCCCCATCTGCCTGTGTCACCGCGAGTAGTACTGTCCTGCCATGTGGCACAGTAATAGTCAGCCTCATCCTCAGCCTGCAGCCCAGAGATGTGCAGGATCCCCGCATCGGCTAAGGCCAGGATCCAGAGAAGGGGCTGGGGACCCCGGAGCCCTGGTCTTTACTTGAGTGGTAGTACAGGAAGTACCAGGGAGGGCTCCTTGGCTTCTTCTGGGGCAGGACGCACTACAGCTACCCACACTGGCGCCACTGCTAGGGTGCAGGTGAGTCTGGCTGATGCTCCCAGGGATACAGAGAGGGAGGGCGGCTGAGTCAGCACAGGCTGGGAGAGGGAACCTGCAAACAGCACTTACTGCGGAAGGAATTAAGTATCAAGTTTGTAAGGAATCTTTGTCAGAAGATGAGAAGCGGCTAGGAGCTGCTCTTGGCCTCTGAGGCCTGTTGTACCTGAGCAGTGAGAGAGGATCATGAGGAGGACAGGAGCCCAGGCCATGGCGGACACAGCCCTGGTCCCCACAGTGGGGCTGAGCTGCCCCAGGCCCCTTTTCTCCCCACAGCACAGGAGGGGCTGCTCATGCAAATGCGTTTCCATCCAGGGACTGCCTATCCCTGACCACAGGGAGAGGGACACAGGCACAAGTTGGGGGGTTTCTGCTCCCTGATGTCCCACAGACCCACAATCACAGCCTAGACTGTTAAAAATCTCCAGTGAGGCAGGAGAGGGGAGGACAAAAGTCAGTGCCTGGGGTCTCAGGGAAACTCATCCATGGGGGCCCCGTGTTCCTGAGTGGGATCAGCTGTAGGAAAGTCACATTCATGGGACCAGCATTCCCCCAACTCCCCTGGAGCAGGCTCAGCATTTCCCAGTGGGAGAGGAGACTCACTTTCCCACACTCATCTCCTACAAGGAGGTTTCTGGCCTCAGTCCCAGAGCTGTCCCCACACCTACCCTCTATCCTGATGTGACAACTACAGCTGCAGGAACCCATGAGTGAGCCAGGCCAGTTGTGTGCCTGGCATTCCTCCCTGACCTGTGTCCCCCAGCTGCATTTCACATCCCCCTGCCTGGTCCCCGGGACATAGGGAGCCTCAGGCAGCCCTGAGCACAGGTGACTGGAAGGAAAGCGGAGGTCTCTGCTGTGACAACTGGAAGGGCACAGTCCATGCTGTAGGACTGTCCACCTGCTGAGATGGTCCCGGAGAACTAAGATGTGAGCCAGGAGAGGCTAATTTTTTATGTTTCCTTAACAAGGCCAGCCCCACAAGCACCGGATTCAGCACATGCGGATAAACAGGCAACATTTCAGTGTCATCAGGGGGCTTTGGATTTTGCTTTTGGTTTTCCTGAGACTTCAGAAACACTTGGAGAGAAATGGAGAGTAGAAATATTTTAAACATCAAAGGTACTCCCAAGTAAAATTTGTACATTGGAGCATATTTAGAAATTTGAAAATTGCCACAGAGAAAGCTCCAGAGAAAGCTGAGGTTTCTGTCCCATCTGCCTGTGTCACTGAGCAATACCACTGCTGTCCCAGCTCTGACAGTAATAATCAGCCTCGTCCTCAGACTGGAGATTGGAGATGGTCAAGTAGCTGTCAGCCCCAGAACTGGAGCCAGAGAAGCGGTCAGGGATCCCGTCCCCCTTGCTGCTTCTCCCAGCACTGTCAATCCACATCAGGTACCGAGGGGCCTTCCCTGGCTGCTGCTGGTGCCATGCAATGGGATAGCCACTGAGCTCACTGCTCAGGGTGCAGGTGAGCTTGACTGAGGCTCCCAGGGAGGCAGATGCAGAGGGCGGCTGAGTCAGCACAGGCTGGGAGAGGGACTCTGGAAACACAGACACCTATTATGATCTAGAAGAAGGACAGGAAAGAAGGACATTCCTGCCATGGGTATGGGAAGTGGGCTGGGTGGTCAGGGTGCTAAGGACAAATCCTGACCTGTGCATTGAAGTAGGAGGCTGAGGAGGAGGAATGGGGTCCAGGCCATGGTGCAGACACCCAGAGCTCTGCTGAGGCAGACAGGCTGCAGGTCTCTCTTATCCCCCCTACAGCCCCAGAGGAGAGAAAGGGGCCCTGCATGCAAATGTGCTGCTCTTCCCCTGCCCAGCCCAACCCTCCCTGGGCCTGTGTGCAGCCCCAATGGCTGGGTTTCATTTCTGGAAGGGGTGGGTCTATCTTGAGGCTCCCAGGGGGTCAGAGAGGACCCAGCTGCTGGCTCCAGTGAGCCCTGAGCAGAGCCCAGGGCCAGGTGTCTGGCTTCCCAGCTGAGCCCCAGAGAGCCCTCGGTGACGGCCCCACAGCGTCCCCCTGCTGCCCATGTCTAGATCCAGCGTGTCTGTGACCAGATGACAGGGGGTCCTGACAGAGCCTCCTGCCTATTCCAGTGTTGCAGGAAAAGGGCGAATTAAAACAGACACCTACACCAAGAGAATAGAGGAGGGAACCTTTAATTGCTGGCGACAACTCAGGTGCCTCAAGGCATGAAATGCTGACTTCCGAGGAACAGTTTATTTCCAGGCTCTTTTATACCATTTTTTCCCTTCAGTTCAACATCAGCTACATAGTTATGGCTACAGATGTTAGAAACCAGGGTACTGTTGTTAGTTACAGAGTCTTTTTTCCTTTGGCTTTTCCAGGTTGTTCTGGCTCAGTGTAACGTGTGTTCTCTTAGAGGAGGAGTTCTTCCGCAGCTGCCTGCTGCTTTCTCGGGATCACTAACAAGTATGAGATTCATTCTTTCTTTTGAGACCCCATCACTCAGGAATGGGGTCTCATCTCATTTCTTGTCGGTATCTATAGCTCCTTGATAATATCACTGGGCTATGAGCATTTGGCTTGCGTTCTCTTTTATCACAACTGCAGAGACTGTGCCTTTCAGAAACTAAATAAAGGGAGGTAATGAGCGAGGCAAAAGCAAACATCTTTCAATCATAAAAACAAAACTTATAATCATAGTTTTCAATCTTCTTATTTTCACATCTTGCTTTTTTCTTTTCAGTTGAAAAGCATAAACTGGGAAACCTAACAGTTCCCTGGTCTCTGGGGGCATCAGGAAGAAGAAGGGTTTGATCACGCCTATGACACGACTCTCGCACCATCACCAGGAAGCAGAATGTGGGCCCCTTGTCTGCAGATCAAGCAGAGACCTGGGGGAGCCGCCCAGTTAATGCTGATCCCTGGACAGTCTCCAGCACAGAGGTTCTCAGGCTTCCTAATGCCTCGAACCTTTAATACAGTTCCTCAAGTTGTGGCGACCCCCAACCATAAAATTACTTTTGTTGCTGTTACATAACTGTAATTTTGCTACTGTTATGACGGCCAGTAGCAATGACCTTCATAAGGTAAATATCTGATATGTAGGATGGTCTTAAGCGACCCACTGGTTGAGAAGCCCTGGTGTAGGCTGAGGAGTCGCATTTGTAACAAACTCCCAGCTGATTATATCCTCTCAATACTACATCAAATATTCCTTGGTGCCCATAGTGAAATCACTGAGGATGTGTCTGTTCATGCTCCTTGAATAAGAAGAGGCTTGCTGGTCGTGTTGGCTGTTTGGGTGTTTGGGTCTCACTGTGGGTTTATGTATTTTGGAGCACAGCCCCTTCCCTAGTACCCCATGCAGAGGGAAAGAGGGAGCTCATCTTGGAGGAGTCACACTGGGGAGGTGGATATACCCTGGGACAGACTGCAGGAGGCACAGAGTAGTGACCCCTGGGTAGGAGAAGGGGCAGGGAGACGCTGAGGCTGTGGGGTCTGCCTTTCCCACCAACGCACTTCTTTTCTGCTGGGGAGGGCTCAGGCACTGTAGGCAGCAGGTGTTTTTGTTGCACTTCCCCGTGTGTTTAAGTCACTGTGGAAATGCCACCACCCATGTACAGTAAACAGTAATAATTGCTCTCGTCCTCAGCCTGGGCCCCTGTGATGGTGAGGGTGGCTTTGTTCCCAGCAATGGAGCCTGAGAAGCGACCAGGGACTCCAGAGGGGCAGTTGTTCGTGCTGTAGATAAGCATTCGTGGAAACTGGCCTGGTGCCTGCTGGTACCAGCTGGGGTAATATCCCTTAGAGACTGACCCAGAGCTAAGGCCACAGGTTAGCATGATCATCCCTCCTGGAGACACTGACAGTGACGGTTCCTGGATCACCACAGTCTGAGAATCAGCCCCTGCAACCCACAGGAGAGACACAGTTATTGCTATGGAGATGAGGGTCACCCTGAGTTCCTACTTTCTGTGGCCTCCCAGGAATACAGAGTCCCTTCCCCTGACCTGAGCTGTAGGCGAGCAGCCCAAGAAGGAGCGTTGTCCAGGCCATGGTGAAGACACTCACAATGATTTGATGTCCCCAGACTCCTCAGCTGGGAATTGGTGTCCTTGGGTCCTTTTCATGCCTCTCCAGAGCAATTAGCAGGAGGAGGCTCTTCATGCAAATCAGTTTCACTGCTCTTCCTGCCCCAGTGTTCACGCTGATGTCCGCTGGCAGAGACCTTGAGAGAGGCAGGTGCTGGAACCACAGATAGACCAGTACCTACAAGGGCCTGAGATACTGAGGGGTGGGGTCAAGGTCTCACCAGATTCAGCTCCTGGCAAGCCCCCGGTGACCCGAGTCCCAGGGTATCTGACTGTGGCTCGGCACCTCTTCATATCTGCTCCTCCAGCGTCCATGGTCATCGCCACACAGGGAGAGCACACGTCATCCTAGCTTCAGCTCCCTGCTGTTACGTCAATCTTTCTTGACGTAACTGGAGTTCTGCTTACTTATATATTGGATAACATTTTTTCAGCTGTCAGCTACATTCATAAATAAGATGGTAATTTTCTTTTTTTTTTTTGTCATTGATATGGGCTATATGTTTGGCTGCTATCTGATCACTAGGACTGAATCTTTATTAATAGTAGAAATCATGTTTCCATAGAAGGGAGTGAAAACATATCTGATGTCCAACATTCACTGTTTCTAATAGGACACACTTTCTGGCATTCAGATAATCTTTCAGTTTTTTTTTTTAATTAAATCATAGCTGTGTACATTAATGCAGTCATGGGGTACAATGTGCTGGTTTTATATACAATTTGAAATGTTTTCATCAAACTGGTTAAAATAGACTTCACCGCATTTTCTTATTTATTCTGTTAAGACTTTTATACTCTACACTTACTAAATTTAACATGTAACCTTGTAAAATGCACCATAGGTGTGTTCCCACCAATTACCTTCCCTCCAGCCATCCTCCATCTCCTCCCTCCCCCTCTTCTTGGGCTATAATTGGGTTATAGCTTACATAAGAAAGCTATAGATTAGTTTTATAGTAGGGCTGAGCATATTCGATTTTTTTCTTCCATTCTTGAGATACTTTGCTAAGAAGAATATGGTCCAGCTCCATCCATGTAAACATGAAAGAGGTTAATTCTCCATCTTTTATTAAGTTTGCATAATATTCAATGGTGTACATGTACTACAACTTATTATTTATTTATTTATTTTTTTTTTTGTAGAGACAGAGTCTCACTTTATGGCCCTCGGTAGAGTGCCGTGGCCTCACACAGCTCACAGCAACCTCTAACTCCCGGGCCTAAGCAATTCTTTTGCCTCAGCCTCCCGAGCAGTTGGGACTACAGGCGCCCGCCACAACGCCCGGCTATTTTTTGGTTGCAGTTTGGCGGGGGCCGGGTTTGAACCCGTCACCCTCGGTATATGGGGCCGGCGCCTTACCGACTGAGCCACAGGCGCCACCCTACCACAACTTATTAATCCATTCATGAGTCGATGATCACTTGGGCTTCTTGGTGAATATGAATTGGGCTTCAATAAACATTCCGGTGCAAATATATTTGTTATAAAGTGATTGTTGGTCTTCCAGATATGTACCTAGTAGAGGAATTGAAGGATTGAATGGAAGGTCTATTTTTAAAGCCCTAAGTGATCTCCAAAGATCTCAAATGCATTTGCAAGAAAAGGACAAGTGATCCCATCTTAGGCTGAAGAAGACTGGCATACAGCCTACAGACATATGAAAAAATGCTCATTATCCTTAATCATCAGAGAAATGCAAATCAAAACTACTTTGAGATATCATCTAACTCCAGTAAGATTAGCCCATATCACAAAATCCCAAGACCAGAGATTTTGGCGTGGATGTGGAGAAAAGGGAACACTTCTGCACTGCTGGTGGGAATGCAAACTAATATGTTCCTTTTGGAAAGATGTTTTGAGAACACTTAGAGAGCTAAAAAAAGATCTGCCATTTGATCCTACAATTCCTCTACAGGTATATACCCAGAAGACCAAAAATCACATTGTATCAAAGATATTTGTACCTGTATGTTTATTGCAGCCCAATTCATAATTGCTAAGTCATGGAAGAAGCCCAAGTGCCCATCGATCCACAAATGGATTAATAAATTGTGGTATATGTACACCATGGAATATTATGCAGCCTTAAAGAAAGTGGAGACTTTACCTCTTTCATGTCTACATGGATGGAGCTGGAACATATTCTTCTTAGTAAAGTATCTCAAGAATGGAAGAAAAAGTATCAATTGTACTCAGCCCTACTATGAAATTAATTTATAGCTTTCATATGAAAGCTATAACCCAATTATAGCCTAAGAATATGGAGAAAAGGGAAAAGGAGGGGAGGGCCGGGGAGGGGGGAGGATGGATGGAGGGACGGTAATCCGTGGGACCACAACTACAGTGCATCTTACAAGGGTACTTGTGAAACTTACTAAATGTAGAATATAAATGTTTTAACACAATAACTAAGAAAAGGCCAGAAAGGCTTGAGTCCCCATCAGTAAGCACAGGGCCCAGGCCCAGGCTGGGGCTCCTTGGAGTGACTGGTCCTCCCTGAGCAGGTGTGTAGGGACTACAGGGTAGTCCTCCAGCGCCCCCTGCTGGTCTCAGCACACAGCTCCCCATGGTCCAGACACCTGAGGGCCCAGCTTGTCACTGCCGCTCCCCAGTCACTCTTTCTGTCACAGATGGATGGTCTTATTCCCCTACATTGTATTTCTGATAGAGCGTAATTTATTACTGTAACCTTTTTATTCTCAGAAGGAATCTTAGACTACGGGAGGTACAAACATGTGCATTGATGACAACTCAAGGTCTTCTCTTCCCAACAGAAAATCCTGCAAAGATCATATGACTCCCCTGGTATATGATTTAAAGTATACGTGTATGTTAGTGTTACATAAAACTGCTCATACAGGAATACATTCTGACCACCCTCACATGAATCACCTCGTAGTAGTAGTCTCCTGTGCATTTAGCTGTTTTAATTGCTCTGCTACCAGGAAGCACAGCGTGGCTGAGGTGAGCAGCTGAGGTGAGGGCCAGGCTGTGCTGTGTAGCAGAATCACACCCAGCCCACACTGACACTCTTGGACACCCCCTCACTTTCTCTTCACCCTCTACTCTCGGTACACACTCCTGTCTCCTGGGGACACAGCCCACAGCCCTCCATCCTTCCCTCCTGAGTTGTCTCACAGGGGCTGTGAGGGGTTTGGGACTGAAGAATTCAATATGTGATTGTCATTAACCACATCATTGATGATCAGCATGGAAAATATTTTGTGTTGACAAATGACTATAGGTTCTTAGTTTAATAAAATGTCAGTTTGCATATGGGGCCTCCTTGCTCAGCACCTGCAGGCCCATCACATCCTTCTCCTCTGTCTCTGCAGGAGCCCGTGGGGTCTAGTCCATCCTACTGGTCACCTTCCCCAGGGCTCGTGCCCACATTCTTCTCTTGATCAGTAGAGCCCGAAGTCTAAGCTGTTACTTAACATCTTATCTTGAATGAACTCAGAACCCCAAATAGCAAATGTCCAGACAGAAGAAATTATTGACTTTGGCTCAGACCCAAGCCTCTTCTTGGGATTTTAATTTAGGTGACTCCACCTCCTCACTCCATGGATGTGGGCTGAGTGTGTCCTTTGTGCCAAGCCGTGCTCTGAACCCTGCAGGTGCAGCAGTGAGGGAACAGGAAAATAGCAAAGACAAAAGCCGTTCTCATGGAGTTCTGGTCCCTGTGGAGAAAATAATTCACTATCCACAAGGACCCTCGACCCTCCTCAGACCCATAGGCATTTGGAGCCCATCTCGACTGCTCGGAGCCCCTCACGCCCCCCAAGACATGGACACTGACCTTCTCCAAGCTTCGTCCACACCCTCACTCCTTCTCCTCCCTGTCCTGCTCCAGGTGCTGAGTGCAGGTGCCCATCCCCACTCAGCTGGGCCCTGTAGAGAAGCTTTGTACTTTCCCACCATATTTACCTTATTTTATTTCATGCTAGATGCCTCTGTCTGAGTAATAGTTCTAATACATGTATCGGAGAAAGTTATCTTTTTTAAAAAATGTCCAATAGTTCTATCTTCATGAAAATTAAGTAAAAATCTTCATTTTTACAGTCCAGGTCCCTCTGGTCCTTGCCCTGGTGTCACTGTCACCTGCTGGCTCTCATCTCCTACTGGGCCAGGGCAGAAGCAAATAGTCTCCAGCTGCAAAGGGGATACTGGACCGGGATCCCCATGTTACCTTTTCTTTAAACCCATAGCTGCCCCCTTACCCACCTCTATCCTGATGTGACAGGTGAAGGTTCAAGTAGCAGCAGGTGAGCCAGGCCAGCCAAGTGCCTGGAATTGTGTCCTGACCCAAGTCCTCGGGCTGCATTTTTCCTCTGATTTTCTGGTCCCTGGGATGGACGGAGCCTCCGGCAGCCCTGAGCATGATGACTGGGGTTGGAAGGGGTGGTCTCTGCTGTTACCCTTTTGGAAAGTTCTTAGAAATTGCTTAGAAATGTATTCTGCCAGCTGCCCTCATCATCCCTCTTCACGTCATCCTCCCACAAGCCCTAGAGCACCGACACTTTGCACTCTGGTTCTTCACTACATCATGACAATGGTGACGTTTGCCGCTCTAGTTCCAAAGAAATTATTTATTTCCGTCTGACACCTCATTAGCCTGGTCTGCACTGTACATATTTCCATTAGTACTTTGGTGACAACCAGTTAACAAGTGTCTATGGAATTCCAAATCACTTCTCTCTTGTCTTCCTCTGAGTCCTCTAAACGCTTCAAGCCTCTGCCCATTACCCAGTTCCAAAGCTGCGTCCAGATTTGGGGTGCTTTTAAAGCAGCAACTCACACCTAAGTACTAATTCCTGTGACTATCTATTTAGTATTGCTACTAAGGCACACTCCAGCCTGAGGAATTTATTGAGAAAAGAGGTTTCTTTGGCTCACTATTCTTCAAAGTTTGTGAAAGAATGGGCCCAGCATCTGATTTCAGTGGGAACTTTAGGAACCTTCGATCCAAGAGGAGGGCACAGAGGCTTGTCACATAACAGAGAAGGAGCCAGAGAAAGAAGAGGGAGCCGGGCTCTTTCAAACCACCCAGTCTCCCGTGAGCTAACAGAGGGAGAACTCGCTCATTACTGCAGGGAGGGCACAGGGCAGGGATGAGGGACCTGTCCCCTGACCAGAGCCCCTCCCCGCAGGCCCCACCTCCAGCCCCAGGGAGCTCATGTCCTGCTCACATAGCTTCCCATCAGTCCCCCAAGTCTTTATTATCCTGCACAACTCTGCCATTCTTGGCAACAACACAAACGTTCCAGGAGTTCTGATTGGTAGGATTCTGGTCATCAAGCCCTATGGGCCTGGAAGTCCAAACCTAAGAAAGACACAGGGACAGCATGTGTGGGCTCATCCTGTGTCTGTCACAGGGCCTGGTACAGAGCCGGGCAGTGTCCATGTCTGAGTGTGCCTTAGTCTCAGGTGTCCACACAGCTCCTCCCCCGGGCTCCCCACCCACCTCCATGTGCAATTTACAGGGCAGTTCTGAGAGCTCGGCCTCCCTAAGGAGCCTCCCCTGAAGTCTGCAGAGTCGCAAACCAAATGAGGACAGGGCAGCCCCTCCTTCCAGGCCACCAGGAGCTGCTCCTCTTCCTCCTCCGCAGGCAGAGCAGAGCCTGATCGCCGATGCCCAGGACCTGCCGTCGGGTCCAGCCTCTCCCTCTGCCCCCCCTTCCTCTCAGTCCCTCCCTGACACAGTTTGCAGAAAGAAGGATGAATGAATGACTTAATGAAATTTGTCAATCGCGGGCACACATTCCAGGGCGATGCAGACACTGAGTGCGATTCTGAGGGAGAGAGGGCAGGGGAGCCCTGCGGTGCTGTTCCTGAACCTTCTTTCTTCTCATTGGGCACTGAGAGGAGTTATCACCTTTGAAGGGAACTTCACACCCTAATTTGATCCTGAACCATGGACTAAACACTCCATCATCTCAGACACAGAATGTAGGGACAGCCCCTGGGTTGGGAAGCCCCAAGTCCTCAGCTGGACTGAGCGTCCGTGAGCAGATGTGAGGAGCACCACTGCTCTGCTCCCCAGGTCCCTAAGGAAGCCCTGATACCCCCATCTGCTCACCCCCCACCCCCCGGGCAGAGGTGGCTCCTTCTTCAAATCTGTGCTTCTTCCCTGGGCTGTGCAGCCCCACTCAGGGCAGAGTGTGACCTGCCCCTTGGAGCTGGTGCTGGGACAGAGACCACAGGGAGGGTGTGACCTGCACACTCCTGAAGCTCTGGGAGGGACAGTGGGTGGGATGCAGAGCCCTGCAGGGAGGTTGCTGACTGTGGTCATCATGTGATCTTTCTGAGGACTTCTCAGGGACAGACCCAGGACTCCTGTGGCTTCAGCACTCAGGTCCTCCCATGTTTTCTCTTTGTCACTGATCTAGACTCCCCACTTTCCCCCCCATAGGTCACAAAGAATGCTGTCTTCCTCATGGGGCACACCCATCACCACATCTGCTCACCACCTGTCCTCTGACCTCCCCCTGCTCACTTTATTTCGCTTTTCCACATAAACCTGGGGCCTCAGCTCCCCTAAGGCTGTCTCAGCAGGACCCACTGCAGAGAGCTCAGCCCCTAAGAGGACATCAGGGCCTGGGCTGCCCACGGCTGAGCCTCCTTCTCACTTCCCTTCTGCCCCAGCCCTAGGCCAAGCCAGAGCCAGGCCTTGCAGATGCTGAGCCTACAGCTCCCTCAGGGTCAGACTTCACTGTCACAGTCACTTCCTGAGGAGCAGAAGTAGAGAGGGAGATTCTGTGTGAACAGACTGCTGGAAGTGCTTTCTGATCATCCCCGACAGACACTGTCTGCCTATTAGACAGTTATCCTCGCTCCTCCCAGCCTTTGGTCACTAATCGACAGCGGAGGATTAAAGACCTAAATACCACAGAAAATTCCAAGGTCCAGGAGCCCATCATGTTGCAGGAAGGAGCAGGGAACAGAGAGCAGCTCCCCTGGTGGCTCTTGAAATATTCTAGACCAGGTGACAGCTCTGTGTGGGTTGTGCTTTTTATCCCTTTAGTCCCCAAGAACTGAGGTTCATTCCAGCATCGTCTCAATTAAAGAAACACAGAGGGGAGAGAATAGGGTTCCCGGGGATTAACGACAGGAAGGTAAGTGTGAGGAGTCCCAGAGCCATCTCCTTACAGGGAGGGCTCATGTGCACCTGGAACCCAGGAGTCCCCTGAGGACACACTATGAGGATTAAGAAGACCCAGATTTCCTGAGGCTTCAGAGGTCAGGGAATAATTCAGAAGCTTAAGCCAGGTGCAGGCAACATCTAGCGGGCTGGGCAGAGGGGCCCTGGGCCTGTCAGGTCACCTACATTGCATTTCTATTCCTCGCCATACCCCACTCCCATGTGGGGGGCTCTTACAGCCTCTGGAGACAAAAGTTCCTCTTGCCCAGGAAGCCAGTGAGGGAAGGTGGGATTCTCTGTGGCCCCACGAGGATGAGCCAAGGTCAGAGCCTCAGGATTTCTGGGAGCAGTGACAGCACAAGCCACAGCCTGAGCAGAGGTTGCTACAAGGTGGGGACAGAGAAGGGATGGATTTGAGGGGAACATGAGGGATACATCACTGTGTCACTTCCCCATGGATGGGAGTTCGTGGTGGCATTGGGTTGTAATCAGCTCTAACAGTGATGGTCAGCTTGACCCTGTCCCTAGAGGTGAGGGGTATCAAGGAGGCCCTGGTGACAAAGGAGAATCAGGCTAAACCTCAGAAACCCCCCAAACTCCTGTCCAGTCACAATGTTTGTATTTCTTTCTGGGAACCCTTGGTCTCCATAAGATCCATAGTCTGTGACACTCTCTGTGCAGTAGAAACTAACTTGGGACGTGGACACATCATGAGCTCCACAGGGAGGGTGACACAGGTGCAAGGTGGGGCATTTCTGGTCTCTGATGTCCCACAGAGCTACAGTCACAGCCCGGACTTTAGAAAAACTCCAATGAGGCAGGAGAGGGGAGGACGAAAGTCAGTGCCTGTGGTCTCAGGGAAACCTACTCATGGGGTCCCCATGATCCTGTGTGGGATCAGCTATAGGAAAGTCACATTCATGGGATCTGCATCCCCGAACTCCCCCGGAGCAATCTCAGCAGATCCCCGCAGAGGTGGAGTCTCCACTTCCCCTCTCACTCCCACAACGAGGTTGCTGCCTCAGCCCCATAGCTGTCCCCACATCCACCCTCTATCCTGATATGACAACTACAGCTGCAGGAACCCATGAGTGAGCCAGGCCAGCTGTGTGCCTGGAATTCCTCCCTGACCCATGTCCTCAGCTGCATTTCAAATCCCCCTGCCAGGATATAGGGAACCCTGAGCACAGGTGACTGGGAGGGAACAGGAGGTCTCTACTCTGATAACTGGAAGAACACAGTCCATGGCGTAGGACTCTCCACCTGCTGAGAGGGTCCCTGGGTCCTGACCAACACATGAGCCAGGAGAGGCTCATTTTTCATGTTTCCTGGATAAGGCCAGCCCCACAGGCTCTCGATTTATCACATGTGGATAAACAGGCAACATTTCAGTGTCATCAGGGGGCTTTGGGTTTTGCCTTTGGTTTTCCTGAGACTTCAGAAACTTTGGTGAGAAATTGAGAGTAGAAATATTTTAAACACCAAAGGTGTCCTAAGTAGAGTTTGTGAATATGGAGCGTATTTTGAATTTTGAAAATTGTCAGAGAGAAAGCTCCAGAGAAAGCTGAGGTTTCTGTCCCACTTCCTCATCTGCCCGTGTCACTGTGAGGAATACCACTGCTGTCATAGCTCTGACAGTAATAATCAGCCTCGTCCTCAGACTGGAGGTTGGAGATGGTCAAGTAGCGGTCAGCCCCAGAGCCGGAGCCAGAGAAGCGGTCAGGGATCCTGTCCCCCTTGCTGCTGCTCCCAGCACTGCTAATCCACATCAGGTACCGAGGAGCCTTCCCTGGCTGCTGCTGGTGCCATGCAACATCGTAGTAGCTGAGCTCACTGCTCAGGGTGCAGGTGAGCTTGACCGAGGCTCCCAGGGAGGCAGATGCAGAGGGCGGCTGAGTCAGCACAGGCTGGGAGAGGGACCCTGGAAACACAGACACCCATTATGACCTGGAGAAAGGACAGGAAGAAAGGACAGTCCTGGCATGGGTTTGAAAATTGGGGGTTCATGGTGCTGAGGACCGTCCTGACCTGTGCAGTGAAGGAGGAGGCTGAGGAGGAGAAGTGGGGTCCAGGCCATGGTGCGAACACCCCAGAGCTCTACTGAGGCAGACACACTACAGGTCTCTTTTATTCACCCTCAAACCCCAGAGGAGAGAGAGGGGCCCTGCATGCAAATGTGCTGCTCTTCCCCTGCCCAGCCCAACCCTCCCTGGGCCTGTGTGAGCCACAGTGGCTGGGTGACATTTCTCAGAGGGCTGTCCCTGGGCTGGGCCTAGCCTGAGGCTTCCCAGGGGCCCAAAGTGGGCAGGGATAGCTTCTGGCTACAGTGAGGCCAAAGCTAGGTGTGGGTCCCCAGCTGAAAGGTGGAATCTGCGTCCACAGATCCCTCAGGGACAGGCCCCAAATGTCCCCTTTGTCCTGGGCCTAGTCCTGCATGTCTGGGACAGATGCCAGGTGGTCCTGACAGAGGTTTCTGTCCCCACCAGGGCCTTGACCACTGCCTAATCCTCCTCAGGGCAGCTCCTCCCTCATCACGGGCCTTAGTTTTCTGTTTCTGCCCCCAGTTGGAACAAGACCTACAGCTCACACCACGTTGAGTGGAATAGGGTGTCTCCTGCGTAAACTGTGCATGAACTAAAATGTCCATTAGCTGAGGACAGGACAGGTCAGCCACCATCCCACTTCCCAGGCTGCTCTTGAAGCCAGTTTCTCTCTCCCCACTGAATCCCTCAGGAGATCACACACAGGGAGCAGAGTGGGGAGTGTCTGGGGGATAATAAAGGAGCAGGCTGGGGACCCCCTGTGTTCACTTGGGAGTGAAGAGAAACCCAGGGAGGAGGAGAAGGTCCTCATAGTGATCAGAAAAGGGAATCGGCTCACTTGGGTCTTCTTCTTAAGTGTGAGATCAGAGAAGTTCAAGAAAAATAGAGGTCAATGTACACAGCTATGATTTAATTAAAAAAAAAAAAGGAAAAGAAAAATAGAGCATGTTACTGAAATTTTCTCAAAAGGATATTTTAAAAGTCCACGCCTTTTTTATGTAAATATTTTAGTAATTAGTTGAGGAACTCATAGCAGAGCAGGGGTGTGAAGTGAAAGGAACATCCCACGATTCAAAAGGAGAAGAGGGAATCAGACCGAAGAAACGGGAGGGGTGGGCATTGTCTTCACTGAACACAGGACTGGAGGAGAAGCCAGTGGGGAGATTGGGCTGGAACCACAAGTGGGGTTGAGTCAAGGAGGCTTGGGGTGTGTTTCCTTTCATTCCAGTATTTTTCCTTTAGAAAAAAGGAAAAGACAGCTCCTCAGCTGTCTTGTCTGGTCTTCCTGCATAGACTCAGAATCCTTCTTTAATCAAAATTCTTTAATTCTCTTTGGAGAGGGTGATTTCTGTTTTCATTTGCTAGTGGCTTTCTTCTTGTTTTCCATCATTCTTATATATTTGGTGACATTGAGGCATAGGTGTGGAGGTCTGGGGGAATCACCTTTTATAAATGCAGAATCCCAGGCCCCACTCCAGTTGCCCTGAGTCAGAGTCCACATGTGACAGGATCCCAGGTGATCCCTGTGCCCAGGAACGTCTGACAGTCTCTGGCCTGACAGAGGCAGGGAGGCGCTGGCGGGTTTGGTGAAGGACTGCTCCTCATGCCTCTGTCAGCTCTGACTCTTGCCAGTGTGTCCAGAAAAGTACCACCCTGCGTCCCAATTTTTAAGTGGCAGGCTGAGCATAACGCACTTGAGGCTTCCCAGCAAGTGTGGCGGCAGCTCCCAGTGAGCTCGCCCATCCCCAGAGATGACCTGAAGCCTTGTAATAACGATGTGATCTTTTCATCTTCACTTCTTGATGCCAGTGAACAAGGGAAATAATTATAAGTTGTAATTTCTCATCAGTACTTATCTTATTCATAATATTAAGCAATACTTACATACATTTGTATTTTAAAGACGGGGAAATCACTATGTTAATCCTAAGTGAAAATTATGGGCATAAGGTAAAGAAATAGGGGCCCCATATGGTCATATTTGTGGAGGAAGTGAGGGCCAAGATGAAACAAATGCAATCAAATTTGGACACACTATGATGTTGCTTGTTTGGTACATCTGTGTTCTGGGACAACAGTCACGACACGGCCCACACTGGGCAGCCTAGAGCAACAGAAATGCGCCGCTCTGGAGGCCAGTCCTGCAAAGTCCAGAGACGGGGGTCCATGTGCTCTGGCCCTCTGGGGAGATCCTATCTCCCTCTTATCAACAGTGGGTGGTTTGCTGACAGGGTTGGGTGTCCCTTGGTTTGCAGCCACCTAAGTCCCTTCTCTGCCCTCACCGTCACATGGCGTCCTCTCCATGTCCTCCTGTATTCTCAGAACACTAGTCACACCGAGTCAGGAGGCACCACAGTCCTGTAAATGGCCTCGTCTTAACTAACTTCACCTGCAATGATATTATATTTTAAACAAGGTTGAAAATGCATTTGTGTAATTTAGCATTACTGGGGGGTAGGACTATGATTTATCTTAGAAGATGGATTTATTTATTTATACCCATAGACGGGAAGAATCATTTTTACAATTTTATTTAAACATATTTAAAGATACTTTGAAATGTCACGCAACGTACGCGTTGCATCCACATGTTGTATACTGTAAAAATGGAACCGAATGGAATAAACTTTATTATCATTATATACAAAAAGCCCTCTTCCCTTTGCTCTTAGTTGACAATAAGAACGTCACTGCAGAGCTTCTTTCTGAAGGAAATGTGTTTGATGTTAAACTTTAGATCTGACCAGCTGTTGCTTTTATTTTCCTAACACAGGATTATTGAATACTGCTCATTTTGGTTTAAATCCTTCTGAATCATCCAGAAATATCCTCCACTATGACATTCAAATTGGGAGTGGGAATTAATTCAGACCCTTCTGTTCCATTCACCTTTCTCCCTGAGGATATTTAATGTGTAGGCTGCCCTGAGACCTCAGCTGTTTGGTCATGTGATCCTGACATCACGTGATCATATTTGACTGACCCAGGCTCAGTCAGAGGTGGGTTCATGTCTTGTTCTTCCTCTGGTCTCTCCCTGTGCCGATCACCCCTGTAGTGCTGCAGCAGTCCTCAGCCTGGACCACGGACCTGAAAGGGATCAGGACAGCTTGGCCTCAAGGAGAGAACCTGAGAACTCCCTGTCCTTCAGGAGTGTTTGAGGCTTATGTCATAAATTAATGTTCTGGTGACTTGACCAGACTTCTGCTGGATCCAGGAAGGACACTGACCACTGGTGGCTGCTCCAATGCTGGAGCCACAGGTGAGAGTGACCATCTCTCATGATATGTAGGAAGCTCTTGAGTCACCACAGCCTGAAGACATACTCTGAACCCCAAATCAGACTCATGATAGGACTGAGGAAGGAAGACAGAGGGACCCCTTCAAAGGCTGGTCTCAGAAATCTTTTTGTACCTGGGCAAAGAGTGAGGAGGAAGTGGAGTCCAGGTCATGGTGTGGCCTTTCCAAAACTCTTCCAGACCTGCACTGTTTCTGGACTCTGAGGTGGTTTTTTGATCTCCTCCTCAGCTCTCTGGGAGGAGGGTGTGTGTTGTGTTGTGCATTATGGGAATATGAGCCCTTCACCAACAACATCAGCACCATCTGATTCTGGGTCCCCCAGCCCAGGGAGCAGTAACAGTGTCAGGCAGGCTGGGTGCTGTGAGCTCTGAGTTGGCCCTTGGGAGGAAGCACCTGCTGCCCCCTCTAACTCAGGCCAGTGAGCTCAGACACAGGGAGCATTAAATTTGAACCATTTGAGTTTTTTCCAGGCCTGGCTCAGACCAGACAAGCCCCACAGCTCCCCCTGCTGGGCTGAGGTAACTGTCATTCATACTTTCTTCTCTACTTGAGTGAAGCATCTTCCCTAGTGCCTGAATTTTAGTTTCATATTTACTTGCACTCGAGTCTTTACAAAATGTTCCATTTAAAAAACCTTTTATTTCATTAAAACTTTTTGTTCTATAATTTCCATTTAGTTTTTCTGACTTCTACATTTTTCTGAGATTTTATCCTTTGCCTTTTGTTTCAAAAATATCTGAAATAGCTGATGAAAGGAATTTTACGATTGCCGACTTACATACATCAGCCATACAATTTCATCACCTGGATCACCTCACTGTCTATGTCTGTGGATCCTGTTTCCTCATTCATGTTGTAGTTTTCCCTGTTCTTGATATGACAAGTGATCTCTTTTTGTATCTAAGATGTTTCAGATATTATATTACGGGACTCCTGGAGGTTTTGTCAGTAGAACTGAAATATCCCCTGGTGTTTGTTTATTAGTTTTCTCTGTTGGTTTTCATTTTGTCACTCTAGGAAGACATGAGACACTTTTCATTGGTAAGCATTTAGTTTCAGAGTTTGAAGTCAGTCAATTGTATTAAAAATAAAGTTTCCGGCAGTCTGCTTTCTGTCTGTTGAAATAGTCCTGAAGCCTCACGTCTCTCTCACCCTGTGTCACGATCTTCCTCTTTGAAGGTGGCCACATATGCCCCAGTGATGTTTATGACTTGAGGAAGGGGAAACGCACTTTGGCTCTGAAGTGATGTCTTCGCCAGATCGGCTCCCCACATACACTTAGTGACCTATGTCCTGCATTTCTTTTCTGGAAACTTCGGGGCTGAAGGATGAGCTGCAGGGGTCTCCACGTCCTGCCCCAACGATGGAGTCTTCTCCAGAACTTACTCCAGCCCTGTGAACACTTTTTGCCTCCACAGGTGATACGACTTCATGTCTTCTGTGTGGGTCATTAGGGGGTCTTCTCCCCCTGGGGACTCTCAGAGCCCGTGGTAGGGTCCTGGGTTCCGACTGCTCCAGCCCTGTAAACTTTTTGCAGTAGCAGCCGTGAAAAGACCACGCCTGGGTGTGTGGCAGTTAGAGTGTCACTGCTACGCTGGGCTGCTGACCCTCCTCCACTCAAAGTGAGTGCCAGTGACCAGGAAGAGCTGCAGGGGAGCTGCCCATTCTGAGCAGAAGCAGCATCAGAAACGTGAGACTTTCCTTTCAACACCAGAAACAGCCAAATAGGAAATCGCGTGTCTCATAATCAGACCTGTGGGGCAGGGACCTGCACCTGACCTGGGCCCCTGCTCTGACTGGCACTGTCCTCCCTGGACTCAGCTGGTCACCCAGAATGAAATCTGAGCTCCTGGACTTCAAACCACCCTCCCACCCTGCCATGCCCCAGACACAGTCAGTAACAGGGGATTGGGCAGGGTCATCCCTAGGGCTGTGTTTCATCATTGTCTTTATTGACCTTTTATGTTTTTATTTCCTGATATTTCCTACTCGTCATTCTCTGCACATGTACTTTAGGGGCCTCAAGGTGAATCTTCAGATCAATAGGGGAAGAATCATCATATGAACCACAATGAGTTTTCCAAAGCCAAAAGTATTCCTATGAATTAATTTAAAATTTATTTAATTTTTCACAAGGTTTCATAATTTTCAGTTTATAGTACTTTCAATTTTTCTCAGATTTACAGTTCATTGTTTCATATTGATATTATAGTAAATCGTAGTGTTTTATTCTTATTTTAAATGTTGTGCTGGTATATTGCTATGGTAGAGAATAAAACTCTTTCCTGCAGGGTGGTGTCATATCCTAGAGGCCCGGTCAAGGCTCTCAGACGGGAGCATCTCTGAGTCACTGCTGGCTCCGCAGCTGTATGTGCTCCAATCAACTTGTTTTGTTCCCTACAAGGTTTCTACTGAGAAAGTTTTATGTCTGTGAAAATATTTCTGCCTGTGAAAATATTAGTAGAGTGAAAAGATATGAGCAGTGGATCAATCTGAAAGTTTAGCTGAAGAAAAGGATGTGCCATTGTCAGGTCTGCTCCCTGAGGACAATCACTGGAGACGTCATCCCTGAGCTGGACATGGTCACAGTCACCACCAAGGGGGGACTGCACCAGGCCAGGAGAGCAGGGGTGTTTTAGTCTCACTTCCCCGTGTGGCTGGAGCACTGTGTAACTCTCAGAGTTGCCATGATATGTACCACAGTAGTAGTCAGCCTCGTCCTCGGCCTGCAGCCCAGAGATGTGCAGGATCCCTGCATTGGCGGAGGTGTCTTTGGATCCAGAGAAGCGGTTGGGGACCCCGGAGCCCTGGTGCTTGTCTGAATCTAACTTGAACGTCAGGAGATGCCGTGGAAGACTCCCTGGATTCTGCTGATACCAGTGTATCCAGAAGTTCCCAACACTGAAGCCACTGCTCAGGGTGCAGGTGAGTCTGGCTGACGCTCCAGGAGATGCAGAGAGGGAGGGCGGCTGAGTCAGCCCAGGCTGGGAGAGGGAACCTGCAAGCACAAGTGCTCACTGGGGTAGAATTCATGGAATCTTTGCCAGAAGATCCAGAGTCAGGATAGGGGCTGTTTATGTCCTATGAGGGCTGTCCCTGTCCTCTAAGGCCTGTCCCTACCTGAGCAGTAAGACAGGACCAGGAGGAGGAGAGGAGTCCAGGCCATGGTGGACACATCCCTGGTCCCCACAGTGGGGCTGGACTTCCCCAGACCCCTTTTTCTCCCCACTCTGTGTACAGGAGGGGCTGCTCATGCAAACATGTTTCCATCCAGGAACTGCCCCAGTCCTCCCTGACCCTGGGTGGGGGCTCAGCTCTCCTTGCAGACTGAGGAAGGGGAGGTTTGCTTTGCCCCTTGGGGGAGCCCTGGGAAGAAACACCTGCTGAGACCATACAAAGGTCCCTGCTCAGGGGACTGAGCCAGTCCAGAGAGGACACAGCTGCTGAGTCCCAATCAGTGAGCACAAGCCCAGTGTGAGGCCCAGGCTCCTTGGAGTGACTGGTCCTCCCTGAGCAGGTGTGTCGGGACCACAGGTCAGTCCCCCACTGCCCCCTACTGGTCACAGTACACACCTCCCCATGGTCCAGACACCTGGGGGCCCAGCTGGTCTCTGCAGCTCCCCTGTCACTGTCTGTCCACACATCCATCATCTGAACCCCACGTTGTGTGATTCTGAACTGTTTTGCTTACTGCTCCAGACCCTCACTCCCAGGAGGAATCTTGTCTGATAAGAGGAACAAATATTTACATATACAAGTCTTCAGAGGTATCTGCACTGCCAGATAGAAAAAGCTTAATGACTCACATGTACCACCAGGCTGAGCTTCACAGGTGCTGTCATAGTTGAGATGACTTTGAGTGTGTGTAGGGGCTGTTCACGCAATAGCATAGGAAGGCGATTTCCTAGGAAATAACGCTTAGTCGGCTTTTTACAAGACGGAATGCAGCAAATATTCCATGGAAGCCTTCAGGTCAAGTGATTCTTTTAGAATTCTGATAAGGCTGAGATATAATTTAGTATTTCTGGAAAAGTAGCAGATGGAGTAGGCTTAATATTCACTAATGAACAGTAGTTGATTTTTTTATTTTATAAGTGCTCTTTATCTTTCTAAGTTTGAGTTTCCTTCATGTTTGTTTGATACATTCCACATTGACATTTTGTCTTAGCTGTCAAACACATTGTCTACAGTTTAGACAGAATGTTTTCCCTGTATTTACTGACTTGCTGTTTTAATTTAGCAGGAAGCAGGGTGGACGACTTGTCGCCGTGACAGTTGTGCTCCAGAACAAGGTGAATGCAGTGACCCTTGGCTTCTCACTGTGCCTAGTGTTCAAATCTGCAGGCCCAGGTTGTCTTCAACTCAAGAGCTCAGGACCTGCCAGGTCTCCTCTTTGTCACAGCTCTAGTCCCTGTGTGTCCTCTCACTAAGGGTCACAAAGAACAATCTTTTCTTCATGCTGAACCCCCATTACCACATCTGCCCCACACCTGTCCTCTGGCCTCCCTGGGCTCACTCAGTTTGCTTTTCCACATAACCCTGGACCTCAGCCTGCTAAGGCTGTCTCTGCAGAGAGCTCAGCCCCTAACAGGACAGCCGGGCCTGGGCCCCCCACGGCTGAGCCTCTCTCTTGCTTCCCTTCTGCACCAGCCCTCAGCCAACTCAGAGCCAGGCCCTGCAGATGCTGAGCCTACAGATCCCTCAGGGTCAGACTTCACTGTCACAGTCACTTCCTGAGGGGCAGACATAGAGTTGGAGATTCTGTCTGAACACACTGCTGGAAGTGCTTTCTGATCATCCCAGACACACACTGTCTGCCTATTAGATGCTCACTCCTCCCTCCCCCCAGCCTTTTGTCCCCCATCGACAATAGAGGATTAAAGACCTGCATGGTGCAGAAAATTCCAAGGTCCAGGAGCCCATCATGGTGCAGTAAGGAGCAGGGAGCAGAGAGCAGCTCCCCTGGTGGCTCTTGGCAGATGCTGGACCAGGTGACAGCTCTCTGTAGGCTGTGCTTTTATCCCTTTGGCACCAAGAACTGCGGTTCATTCCAGTGTCGTCTTGACTAAGGAAACAGAGAGAGGAGAGAATCAGGTTCCTGGGGATTAACGTCGGGAATGTAAGTATGAGGTGTCCCAGAGCCATCTCCTTACAGGGAAGGCTCATGTGCACCTGGAATCCAGGAGTCCCCTGGGGACACACTCTGAGGATAAAGAGGACCCAGATTCCCTAAGGCTTCAGAGGTCAGGGAATAATTCACAAAGCCCAGGCCAGGTGCAGGCAAAATCTAGGGGGCTGGGCAGAGGGGTCCTGGGTCTGTCAGTTTACCTGAGCTGCATTTCTATTCCTCACTCCCAGGTGGGGGACTCCTATAACCTCTGGAGACAAAAGTTCTTCTTGCACAGGGAAACCAGTGAGGGCAGGTGGGACACTCATTCACCGCATGAGGAAGAGCTAAGGTCAGAGCCTCAGGCTTTCTGGGAGCAGTGACAGCAGAAGCCAAAACCTGAGCAGAGCTTGGTACAAGGTGAGGACAGGAAAGGGATGGATTTAAGGGGGAACATGAGGCACCTGGCCTGTGTCACACCTGCATGGGTGGGAGTTCATGGTGGCATTGGGTTGGAATCAGCTATAACTGTGATGGTCAGCCTGATCCTGTCCCTAGAGGTGAGGGGTATCAAAGAGGCCATGGTGACAAAGGAGAATCAGGCTAAACCTTGGAAACCCCAAGACTCCTATCTAGTCACAAGTCAGGATTTCTACCTTAGAACTTTGGGTCACCAGCCTCCATGGTCCCTACCAGACTCCTGGTCTGCATCACTCTCTGTGCAGTAGAAACTAACTTTAGGACCTGGGAAAATCATATGCTTCCCATGGATGGTAACACAGGGATAATTTGGGGACTTTCTCCTCCCTGATATCACACAGACCACAATCACAGTCTGAACTGTTGAAAAGCTCTAATGAGGCAGCAGACGGGAGGACAAAAGTTAGTGCCATGTGTGGGGTTCCTTCCCATATTCCTGAGTGGAGTCACCTGTAGGAAAGTCACATTCATGGCACCTACTTTCCCCAACTCCCCTGGAGCAGGCTCAGCATTTCCCAGCAGAGGTGGAGCCTCCTTTTCTCCCTCTCATCTCCCACAAAATGGTTGCTTCCTCAGCCCCACAGCTGTCCCCACCCCCACCCTCTAACCTGATGTGACAACTACAGCTACAGGAGCCCATGAGTGAGCCAGGCCAGCTGTGTACCTGGAATTCCTCCCTGACCCATGTCCTTAGCTGCATTTCACATCCCCCTGCCTGGTCCCCGGGACATAGGGAGCCACAGGCAGCCCTGAGCACAGGTGACTGGAAGGGAAGGGTAGGTCTCTGCTGTGACAACTGGAAGGGCACAGTCCATGCTGCGGGACTGTCCACCTGCTGAGATGGTCCCTGGACACTGTGCAACATGTGAGCCAGGAGAGGCTTATTTTGCATGTTTCCTGAGCAAGGCCAGCCCCAGAGGCACTGGATTCAGCACATTTGGATAAACAGGCAACATTTCAGTGTCATGAAGGCGGCTTTGGTATTGCTGTTGGTTTTCCTGAGACTTCAGAAACATTTGGAAAGAAATTGAGAGTAGAAATATTTCAAACACCAAAGGTGCTCCCAAGGAGAGTTTGTGGATGTGGAACATATTTTACAATGTAAAAGTTGTCACAGAGAAAGCTCCAGAGAAGGCTGAGGTTTCTGTCCCACTTCCTCATCTGCCTGGGTGACTATGAGGAATTCCACTGCTGTCTTAGGTCTGACAGTCATAATCAGCCTCGTCCTCAGACTGGAGATTGGAGATGGTCAAGTAGCGGTCAGCCCCAGAACTGGAGCTAGAGAAGCGGTCAGGGATCCCGTCCCCCTTGCTGCTTCTCCCAGCACTGTCAATCCACATCAGGTACCGAGGGGCCTTCCCTGGCTGCTGCTGGTGCCATGCAATGGGGTAGCCACTGAGCTCACTGCTCAGGGTGCAGGTGAGCTTGACCGAGGCTCCCAAGGAGGCAGATGCAGAGGGCGGCTGAGTCTCCCAGTCAGCCTGGGAGAGGGACCCTGGAAACACAGACACCCATTATGACCTTGAGGAAGGACAGGAGGGAAGGAAAGTCCTGGCATGGGTGTTGGAAGTGGGCTGGGAGGTCAGGGTGCTGAGGGCCATCCTGAGCTGTGCAGTGAAGGAGGAGGCTGAGGAGGAGGAGTGGGGTCCAGGCCATGGTGCAGACACCCCAGAGCTCTGCTGAGGCAGACAGGCTGCAGGTCTCTCTTATCCCCCTTCCAGCCCCAGAGGAGAGAGATGGGCCCTGCATGCAAATGTGCTGCTCTTCCCCTGCCCAGCCCAACCCTCCCTGGTCCTGTGTGCACCCCCCCGTGTCCTAGTCTCGTTTCTTGTAGAAGTGGGTGTATGCTGGGCCTGGCCTGAGGCTCCCGGGGGGCCAGAGAGGACACAGCTGCTGGCTCCAGTGAGCCCTGAGCAGGGCCCAGGGCCAAGTGTCTGGGATCCCAGCTGAGCCCCACAGAGCCCTCCGTGATAGCTCTACAGCGCCCCCTGCTGCACAAGTCCAAGTCCAGCATGTCTGTGACCAGATGCCAGGGGTTCCTGACAAAGGCTCCAGCCCCACCAGGGCCTTGACCACTGCCCACCCCCTGCTGAAAGGCAGTGCAAGATCCCTCCTTACGGGAGCTCTTACCTCATGTCAGTCCGTAGTTTTCTTTATCTGCCTCCTCGGGACACACAACTCACCCCACATTAAGGAGACAGGGGTGTCTCCTGTACAAACTGCACATGAAATAAGATGCACGTAGCTGAGAACAGCACAGTTCAGCCATGATCCCACTTCCCAGGCTGCTCTTGAAGCCGGTTTCTCTCTCCCCACCAAATCCCTCAGGAGATCACACACAGGGAGCAGAGTGGGGACTGTCTGGGGGATAAAGGAGCAGGCTGGGGTCACTGGAGTCACTGGGAAGTGAGGAGAGTCCCAGGGAGGAGGAGGCCCCTGCAGTTATATGAGAAGATGATCAGCTCACATGGGGCTTCTTCTCAAGTGCAAGATCAGAGAAATTTCTGAAAATTACAGGTTGTGAATAAAAATTCCCAAATAAAGGTATTTAAATGTCCGTGTCTTTTCTTACATAAGTATTGCAGTTGAGACATTCACAGGATAGAAGGGAAGGGGAAAGAGAGACCCGAGGACTGAGAAGGGAAGTCGTGAGTCAGAGACGGGAGGGGAGACGATGGTCCCCACTGCAAAAGGGACTGGAGGAGAAGAAAGTGGGGAGATTGGGGAAGACTCAAAGGGGCCATTGGGTCAAGGGAGGTTTGGGGTGTGGGATCCCCACAAACTCAGGGATCCTTCTGCAATCAAAATTCCCCATTTCTCTGTGAGACTTTCCTCTCTGCTGTTTATCTGCTAATGGCTTCCTCCTCATTTCTCCTCATTCTGACATGTTTGGTGACTTTAAGGCATTATGTGGATGTTTCAGAAAGGCATCTTTGAGACAAGTAGAATATCAGGCTTCACTCCAGACCCATGAGTCAGAGTCTACATATGACAGGATCCCAGGTGACCCCCGTGCACGGGAACGTCTGAGAGTCTCTGGTCCGACACAGGCAGGAGGGCGCCGGTGGGCTTGGTGAAGGATTGTTCCTCAGGCCTCGGTCTGTTCTGCCTCCTGCCAGGGAGCCCAGCCAAGTGCCCTCCTGCGCCCCACTCTGTGCAGGACGTGCTGGCACAGTGCAGCCCAGCTTCCCAGCACGTGCGGGGGACACTCCCCTGAGCTCACCCATCCCCAGAGATGACCAGAGGGTTTAATAAGAATGTGACTTTTCATCTTCACATCTCTGCAGAGGGAAGGAGTGAGAGCGTGTGAAAGTGGGATTTTTCCTTACTATTTATAATCTTATTAATACTAAGCAAGTTTACATACTCGTGCGTTTTAAGTAGCGGAAGAGTCACTGTATTAACCTTAAATGACAATGACTGCCATAAGGGTTAGACGTCTGAGCACAAATATCACACTTCTGGAAAAACTGATGATCCTGGAATAACGGCGGTCAACTTCAGAGCCACTGTCATGTGGAGTGGCGGATCAGGGTCCTGGGACAGCACTCAGAGCAGCTGCAGTGGCCTGTCTCACAGCTCTGCCGGCCAGCGCATCACAGTCCCCAGACAGGGCCCTGGGCCCTCGGACCCGCCCCCTTCCCCACACGGCTGCTGGCGGTTTGCAGCTCTCTTTACCTCCCTGGCCTTTCCCCTGCATCTGTCCCCCCCTGCCCTCCTCTTCACATGGCCTCCTCTTTGCGTCCCCTGTATTCTCGTGATTTCTCATCAAGACTCCAGGCACATCATGTGAGAGCACCTGTAAGGCCTTGTCTCAAACACCTGCATTGGCAATTATGTGATTTTTAAATAATGTGACCTTAAGCAGGAGTTGGGTTAGGACTTCAGACATCCTCAGGGGTATTTACTTAAACATAGCAATAGAGAGGAAGCATCTTTTCAAATATCATAAAATATTTTTAAAACCTCATGGAACATACAAATTGCAGGTACACATTGCATGTAGTATTAAAGTAGAACCTAATAAAGTTTATTCACATGTAGAAAAGGATTTCCTCCCATCACCCTTAGTTGGCAGAAAGAGCCTCCTTGGAGATGCTGGTCTCTGAAGGAAATGTGTTTGATCTTCGTCTTTAAGCCTGATCTAGCCGATGTTCGTATGTTTGGAACACGGATAAAGAAACTCTCCTTCTGTGGTCCACGTCCTCTCAAATGATGAACAGATCCCCTCCAGTACAAGAGACAAAGGGGGCGAGGAATCAGTTTAGAGCCTTCCATTCACCTTCTCTGGAGCACAGGCAATGTGCAGGCTGCCCTGAGAGGGCGCGGTCTGGTCATGCGATCCTGAGAATACGTAAGCATGTGTGCTCCCAGGCTCAGCCAAAGGTTGATTCAAAAACAAACACTCCTGGACGCCAGCCTAGTTCTCAGTTTCCCTCCTTGGGGGCAAAGCTGCCCTGACTCACCCAGGGCCTCGGCTGAAGGACCAGGCTGAGGACTGCTGCAGGCTGTACTGCAGTGGTGCCCCGCAGGGAGAGACACCCAGAGAGGGAACAGGACTGAGCCTGGGAACACACATGATCACATGACATGAAGGACCCTGGGAGATGGGAACCACCGAGTGTCGCTATCTGGGGCTTCTGCTGAGAAATGGGGATGGGGGACAGAACACACCCGATCCATTCTGCTGCACAGGAGGCTGCGACGTCATTCCCTGGTGGGGGGCTGCTCACTGAGCCGGGCACCTGGGGCACATCACTGCTGGCACAGGGGGCTGTTATCTATGGGTAAAGTGAAGGATTTCTGCGACTCCCCACTGTGTGAGTCCAGAGTAGCCGACGGGACAACAGTGGCTAATTACCAGCATGAGCGATGGCTGCTCCCGGGCCTCAGCTTTAGCTCTGCCCTCACTTGAGTTCTTCCTCGCACCCCACCCCACCAGTCTGGAAGGACACTTTCATGGGTTGATGATCTGAAAACGGAAGTCACACTGAGCTAGACTTCCTCCCAATCAGCAGCAGGGTGACTGCACCAGGCTAGGACAGCAGACAGGAGGTTTTCCTCTCCCTTCCCCATGGGTCTAGAGCACAGTGTGGAGTGTCAGTGTTGCGCAATTCCAACTGCAGTGACAGGCAGCCTCGTCCTCAGCCTGCAGCCCAGAGATGAGCAGGATCCCTGCATTGGCCAAGGCATCTTTGGATCCAGAGAAGTGGCTGGGGACCCTGGAGCCCTTGTCCTTATCTGAGTCTGAGTAGTAGCTCAGGAGATACCAGTGAGGGCTCCCTGTATTCTGCTGAATCCTCCACATCCTGAAGTCCCCAACATTGAAGCCACTGCTCAGGGTGTAGCTGAGTCTGGCTGATGCTCCCAGGGATGCAGAGGGGGAGAACGGCCGAGTCAGCCCAGGCTGGGAGAGGGAACCCGAGAACACAGACGCTCACGGGTGCTGAGGAGGTACCAGTGTCCTGCTGCTTGGAGGCCTGAGCCAGAGGAGGATGACATAGGCTCAGGAGCTGCTCCTGGCAGCTGTGATGTCCCCACCTACGCAGTGACACAGGACCATGAGAACAAGGGGGCTTCAGGCCATGGTGGCCTCAGACCTCCTGAAACCCAAGTGCCGTGCTGGGCTGCCCAGGCCTTTTTCTCTCTCCCCGTGCCCGCGGGGCCGTTCATGCAAATGTGTCTGATCCACTGGTGGCCTCTGCTCCCCTCTGGGGACTGCTGAGGTCTGAGCTTGGCCTTTTAGACCGAGAGTCTGATGTGTGAGACTCAAAGTTTCCCTACAGGGAGGGTGGCCCAGGGAGGAAGCAGCTGCCACGGTTGTGACCAGAATGAAATCCAGACAGACTAGACTGGACTGAGGATCTACTCCCACAGTGGCTGACTCCCCTGGCTCATGGCAGAAGCCTCCATCCTTCGATGCGTGAACATTTCCTCGGGCTCCACGTGTGTCCTCACAACGTGACAGCTGCTTCCCTCCAATCAAGTGAGCTTAGAAAGAGCCAGATGGAAATCACGTCTTTTAGGACCCAGCATCCAAAGTCACTCTCAGTAATTCCTCCATGTTCCATGGGAGCTAAAGGTAAGATCCCAAGGCTGCCTCTGGCCTTGACTGAACGGACCCATGTTGGCTGAGGGGACACAGTTCTATTTTCTTTTTATAAATATTCTTGTCACCTCTTTTAGTTTGTGAAATCTGTATATTTAGCCCCCTCTTTCATGTAAAATCCAGACCACTCTGTCTCTCCCTGAAGCATGTGTTGCTGGAGCCCATTTCCCAGCCTGCCAGAGGTCACTGTGGGCTACAAACCCATTATGAGGAAAGAAGCTTTCCTTTCCCGAACTGCCCACCTTGGTACTTTCAATAGACCCCTATCAGCTACACAGTGACCCGTATTCAGTACCTCTAGGGACATGAGCACCAGAGTGGAGGGATCCTAGGAACTCATTAGGGAAAGCCTCCCACACCTGGTCAGTCCACAGGAGACACAGACCTGGGGTCCCAGAGACCTGATGTGACACAGAGTGGAGCAACTCTGCAGACCAGGGAGGGCGTCACACATCCCACCTGTGCCCCATAGTGCCGTTGGCCGATGGGCAGAATCTTCCAGATCCTTCTCAGTCAGCCTGTTCATATCTGCTATTATTCACATTTTTACCCCATTTCCTGGTTTTAAAAATGTCACTCTGGAGTAGTGTCTAAAATCTCCAGGGCTCCCAAGATGCAAAAAGTGTATCTCTAGAGTATTTTACCAAATGGGTGGACTTGACCCCGACCCCTTTGCAAAGTGTATTAGGCCACAGCTGCCTCCTGTGACGGATGAGGTGGAGTGGCCGTGTGGTTGTCAGCCCTTGCTGTGGGAAGGGCAGCCAGGCCGCAGGCAGGACAGACCATCAGCTATGCGTGTGACCCACAGGCTACAGCAGGTGGGTGCCGCCCATCTGGTGGGGGGAAGTGACTGCTGTGCTGTCATCTAAGCCCCACACTAGGTGGGGGAAGGGTGACGATCTGGGGCTTTATGGAAAAGCATGGGGAGTCTGGCATGACAGCCACAGGAGGACAGTGACTTAGCTGTGAGCCTTGTGTGTGGGGAGGTGCAGCCCTGGGAAGCCTGTGGCACCATGCCACTGTTAATAAGGGCGTCACATCTGCCGCGTCATTTGAAAGTCTCCACACATTGAGAGGGCATCTGCAATCTGTAGACTTGGGAGTGAAAGGAGGCTCTTCGAAATTAGAGGCCTGCCCTGAAATTCCCAGCGCTAAGGAGCATTTAGTCTGTCTCCCTCCCCCACAAGGATGCTTTTTAGTCTGTCTCCCTCCCCCACAAGGATGCTTTAGCGGAGCAGTGATCACCGGTTTGTATCTGGGGGCAGCAGTGTGAGAAGTGAACACCTGGGTACTGGATACAGTACAAAACACAGGACCTGTTGTCCCCTCCGCCCATCACGTGGGAGGCCTGGACCATATCCTGGACAGGTAAGAAAGCAGAGCGGGGAAGGGATGGTGGTTCCCCTGGGGCTCCAGGGAAAGAGGAAGCCAGCAATGGGCAGAACATACCGATACTTTCCTGAAGTACCACGCCTTTGCTCCTGTCTACTTGGGTTCCGCTCTTACTGGGTGTTTTCCTCATAAAATTATCCCACATTAGTAATAATGAACCAGATTACACCTTCCGTAGTTTCACTGGAAACCTCACAAGCTATCAGAGTTCATGGATCCCCAGCTCCGCTTTTACACAAGTGCTGGCACAGTCCAGCTTCCCCTTCCTCTGTGTAACCGTGAACTCCTTTACCCCAGTTTCCCACCTGTGTCCCTTAACGCCTCATGAGCTGTCCCCAGTAGGCCAGGAGCACTTTAGCAGCCGTATTTCCACCTTCAGCCTGTCTGTGCAGCGCTGGGTGATCCCTGAGACATCACTGTCCCCCCGTCAGGCTCCTCATGTCCTCCTGCCCCCAGCACAGGCCTCAGCATCCACATTTCTCCTAGAGCGTGTTCCAACCATCTAGGCTTTGCTACCAGTGTTTTAAAAATTCTTTGCAACTCTCCCCCTTACCCAGTTCCAAAACTCCTTCCATAGTGTTAGTTGTTTTTGTATTACAGCTCCACAGCTGTGTCATGCATTTCCACGCATTTCTAGTTGTCACTGGGACAAATCACCACAAATGTGGCTTAGGGGAAAATATATATGGATGTTTAGTGAGACTCGGAGGAGGACATGGGATGTGTGCCGGGCACTGTTTGCAGCTGGACAGTCCAGGACAGAGGAGGGGGCTGGTCACCCCTGGGGAGCAGACACTTTACTTCTGCACATAAGGATCTTCCTGCCTAGATCTGGATCTGTCTAGATAGCTAGGTAAATATTTCACACAAATGAAATCGAGACGGCGAGTGCACGGGGATAAGCACCAGGCTTCTGGTCCGGACAGCTTACACAGACTAGAGATGGGACTTAGGATAGGTGTCACGGGAGGACAGGTCTGAAGGAGGTAGAGCATTTTATTCTTCAGCTCCAGTGGCCAGAACATTTTGTGGCATGTTTGTAAGAGAGGATCAAATCAAACTCTGAAGCTCACAACTTCTGTTACCAAGAAAGTGAAATGACATAAAAGCAGCTGAGGCGTACTTAGGAGATGACATAACCTTTCCCGTTTGGACATGAATGTGGCATTTGCTTTAACCAGAGCACACCCTATCCATCAAAAGCAAGTCAGCAGAAGACAACTCTCCAGCCTTCCTTTCCTTGAATAAAGGGTTGTTTCAGGGAGTGGATGAAAGACCTTCACATCTACAGTGACCATCCCTTCTGACAGGTGATTAAGCAAAATAAAATAAAATAAAAAACAAGTTTACTGGAAACATTTCTTGCTCAATGCCATGTCAATAACAATGGTGATTTCATTTTAAAAAATGAAACAAAATTCAGGCATCAAACTATGAATTTATCTAAGATTGTAAGTGGAAATTACAATAACTTAAATTCAACCAACCACGATCATATCCACCTCTCATTATGCAAGTGCTAAAGATAAATATACATTTCATAAAATCGCAACTTGTATGCCAAAGGGTGTAGGATAATATTTAGAAATAAACTTATCCTACATCAAGCACACAAAGTAAATTCAGTGTGAGTTTAAAATGACATGCTTTTCTTCCAGAGGCTTAAGACGCTTGGACCCCCCCCCACCCCCCCCCGATTACTCACAGAGTTAGGCTCTTTGGAAAATTCCTTAGGCCTTTTCTCTGAAGCAGTACACCCCGTGAAGCCTGAGATCCAAGGGCATGCCGCCCTTCCTCAGAGATACGGGCCAGAGGGTTGACATATGTTAACAACATATTGTCAGAGGTCTATAGGTGCTCTGCCCTGAAGGAAGGTCACAGTCATTACTTCATACTGAGTAAACTGAGTGAATGCTTGAAGATATTCTTCTATTAATTCTGTTCCCCTATAGCTGTTTTTGTCTTTGTGCCCTGCTCAGAAAACTAGTCACTGTTTAGAGGAAGAGATTTACTACACAAGTGGTTACATTGATATGATAAATTTCCTTTCAAGTTCAAATTCAGCTAATAGATAATGGATTAGGTGTGTACGTGACTGGAAGAGTATAAAACTTAAACGTGGAATAAAGAACTTTGCTATATGCCATCAAGCGGTGTATAGTCTGTTTCTTGACTTAATAATTACAGGAGCGAGTTTACACCTACAGCAAAGCTGCTGCTCGTTCGCGTCTCGGGTCACGCAACAAAGGGTCATCATCTCTAATATAAATTCAACAGCAAAGTGAGAGGTCAATCTGATAAGAACATCGACCTGCTATTTCAAGTTCCTTTATCTCTTAATTAAACACAAGGTTAATACTATAGTAATGGAAGTTCGGGCACAGTAGCTCACACCTGTAATCCCAGCACTCTGGGAGGCCTAGGTGGGTGGATTTCTTCAGCTCACAGGTTCAAGACCAGCCTGAGCCAGAGTGAGACCCCTTCTCTAAAAATAGCTGGGCATTGTGGAGGATGCTGGTAGTCCCAGCTATTTGGGAGGCTGAGGCAAGAGAATCGCTTGAGCCCAAAAGTTTCAGGTTGCTGTGAGCTAAGACACCACAGAGCTCTACTGGGGGTGACAAAGTGAGACTCTGTCTCAAAAAAAAAAAAAATACAGTCATTGAGCTGTAACATTTCCACAGTGATTCACACATAACTGAGATGACCACGAAAACAGATTGTATTTTCTCTCTTACTTGATATGTTCTAACATAAATGTTCAACATACAACTTATGTCATAAGCTCCAGGTAATGGGCTGGAGTTTGTAATTTGGGATTAAGAGGGTGCATGTTTTTGCATCATTCAATCCCAGCAGGGTCTAAAACGTCCATCTGGAGCAGCATCAGGAGTGAGAAATGATCTTTCTGTTGTTCCGCTGTTTGACTTTGAAACTGATGGATGACAAATCCTTTTCTCTCTTTTTTTTTTTTTTTTTTTTTTTTGGCCGGGGCTAGGTTTGAACCCGCCACCTCCGGCATATGGGACCGGTGCCCTACTCCTTGAGCCACAGGCGCCACCCTTTTCTCTCTTTTCATGTTGTCCACATCCCCATTTTGACCAGACCCTGTCCTTCGTGTCACATTTCCCAGAGTGTAGTGGGCACGGCCAGTCCTGGTCCTGTCACTGCTCTGGCTGCTGGGAGGGGAGGGGGGAGTCTCACTGTGGCCATGGTGGATTCCCAGAGCTAGGAGGGGACCTGGGACGGGAATGCTCGTTGCTAATTAGACACAATTCTTCATCGCCCTGTGGATGTAGCTGAATTTTAGATAAAGATGCAGTTTAGCAGAATTAATTGATCTTGAGTAATATTGTGGTTTAAGAATTATTTTGGCTTTTCTTTGATTGTGTTGAATGTTCATACTCTCTTGGAAAAAAAACTAGGAAAAATTTGTGATGTGTTTGAATAATAGTAGTATGGATACATTTTAACATAAACTGGTAAGAGCAGCAGGCTGTTTTTGTCCCACTTCCCCATCAGCTTGTGTCACTGTGAGAAGCACTGCTGTGCCATATGCCACAGTAATAGTCAGCCTCATCCTCGGCCTGCAGCCCAGAGATGTTCAGGATCCCTGCATTGGCGGAGGCGTCTTTGGATCCAGAGAAGCGGCTGGGGACCCCGGAGCCCTGGTGTTTACTTGAGTCTGAGTAGTAGTACAGGAGGTACCGGGGAGGGCTCCCTGGCTTCTGCTGGTACCAGTATATGGTATAGCTACCAACATTGATGCCACTGCTCAGGGTGCAGGTGAGTCTGGCTGATGCTCCCAGGGATGCAGAGAGGGAGGGCGGCTGAGTCAGCACAGGCTGGGAGAGGGCACCTGCAAACACAGACACAAGTGCTTCCTGGGGCAGAGTCAAAGGTCAGGTGTCTCAGAAATCTTTCCCAGAAGATCAAGAATTGGGATAGGAGCTGTTCCTGGCTTCTGAGTCCAGTCCCTACCTGAGCAGTGAGAGAGGATCAGGCGGAGGACAGCAGCCCAGGCCATGGTGGACACAGCCCTGGTCCCCACAGTGGGGCTGGGCTGCCCCAGGCCCCCTTTTCTCCCCACCCTCTGCACAGGAGGGGCTGCTCATGCAAATTCCTCTCCATCCAGGGACTGCCCAGCCCCTCCCTGATCTTACGCTGGGGCTCAGCTCTTCCTGCAGACTGAGGAGGGGGAGGTTTGCTTTGCTCCTTGGGGGAGCCCTGGGAGGAAGCACCTGCTGAGACCATACAAAGGTCCCTGCTCAGGGGACTGTGCCAGGCCAGAGAGGACACAGCTGCTGAGTCCCCATCAATGAGCACAGGGCCCAAAGGGCAGTCCCCCAGCGCCCCCTGCTGGTCTCAGCACACACTTCCCCATGGCCCAGACAGACCTAAGAGCCCAGCTCTGTTTCACTGTCTGTTCATTCACCCCTGGGCTGATTTCCTGGTATAATCACCCCAGCACAATGTGAAGGGTTACTGGATTTTCTCTCACCCAGAAGGAATCCTGGAATATAAGAGGACAATCATTTGCATTTATATTTTTTAAGATGTCAGGATGCCCAGAGTACCTCCTCGAAAAACCTAAATGACCCTCTTGTGCCACCACTGATGCGGAACAGTTGAGCTGTGTGAATGGTGTAATGTGCTCTTCAGGGAAGGCTTGAAGAGGAATGTTCCAGGAATTGGCTCAGGGACAGGTTTAAAAATCAGCAAGTCAGAAAATATTTCAAAATGTACACAGTGATTTTAGAATGTTGATCCTGACTCCACCTGATTTGTAAAAATCAGTGGGGAGTAGGCATAATCTTTACTGGTTCATGTGTACAATATGTCTTAATTAAATGAAGTGAGCTTTATGTTCCTAAGTTTATTCTTTTCTGTTTATGACTGACATATATTTCTTATCTGTATTTTGTTTGAGATGTAATACATTTTATTTATAGTCTAAGCATAACTTTCCCTACGTGTATTTTCTTACTTACATTTTTCAATAGTTTACTTGGATGGTGTGTGTGACATTTTAATGTTTCTGCAGAAGTCTTGATTTTCTGGGCAGATGAATGCAGACACCAGCAATCCTCACTGTATCCCAGGAGCAAATCTGATATAACGGTACGAGTGGTCCCCAAACTCCTAAACTCAGGTTCCTTAGTAAATAACTAAGATCAGGATCACTGGCTTCTCTGAGGTCCTCAAAGAATCCAGAGAGGTCCTTCTAGTTCAGGTCAGGCTGGTCACTCCCTGGCTTAAAATCTGGCACTGACTCCTTCTGGCGTTTCACAAACCCCACACTCCTCAGGCCCCTTAGTTATGCCTAGAATATAAATAAAATGTATTACAGACCTTCCTGGTCTGGTCTTGTCCTCCCCACAGTTACCTGCAGCCCCTGCCCTGGTCCTGGGGCTCCAGCCTCACTCACTGCTCTGTCCAGCACGTTGGCAAAGATGGGAGAGAGCTCGGCAGGCATGTCCCACATGGAACCCTGGCCCAGGGGAGGATGTCACTGCTCTGGAGCTGAGGATATGATGCTAGAGTGCACTTTCTCGCTCCACCGGCTCATATTCCTCCAAGGCCATCTCTCAGGTTAACAGCTATGCTTTCTCCAGAAGCGATCTTCTCAAGGAAGCAGGATGTTTGTTAACTATTATGAGAACTTCATTCAGATAATGGCATTGTATTCTTGAAAAATAATTTTATAAACTTTTTTCAGAATTTTATCTTTTGTGGCTTTATTTTCTTTATTTTTCTAGATTTATTTAAATTTTCCCTTTCGTTTTCTTGTTTGGATTTTTTTTTGAAAGACAAACTGGAAATGCCAATCACTGAGATACAGCATTCAGCAATGGGTTCCTTAACACCTTGAATTCATTATAATTTCTTAAGAAATTCCTTGATTAAAAACTTACTGATCTTCAAATACACGTTGGATTTCTTCACTGTTTCCTAACCCTAGAATATTCTTCCCACATATTTTTTTTCTTCCTGTTGAAATTCTGTAAGGACCAAATGTCATTTCCCCCTCAGAGTTTAATTCCTTTGATCATAATTATCAAATTCTAGAATTAAGCAATCTGTCTGATGCTTTTACTCAATAGATAGTAAATTATTCCAAAATAAGTTCTTTGCTTGTTCTACCCTACTGCTGTTCCCATCAACCCCTGTGTCCCCCTCATACCATACTGCTGTATTCCTGGTAACTCATAATATCTACTGTGTGTTTTCTATTTATTTATTTATTTTGGCAGTTTTTGACTGGGGCCAGGTTTGAACCTGCTACCTTTGGTGTGTGGGGCCAGCATCCTACTCCTTGAGCCACAGGTGCTTCTCTACTATGTGCTTTCTAATTGCAGTTCATTTGCTTGCACCATCACATGTACTAACAAAGAATTACATGGAGAATCACACCCAGTGAAGTGTCCTTAATGTATTCTGGCAAATAAGATGAAGTACTTCCCATGACATTTCCAAACAAAATTGAGTAAAGAATCATGAATAAATATTTACATTCATTTTCATTCATTAAAATACTCTCTTAAAATCACAGCATATCCAGGAGCAGAGACTGCATACTTAACTGAATTCACTCAGATACCCAACGATGTCACCAAATAATTCAGCTCAATATTTTATTACACAGATGATGGAACAACAGTAAAACACAACTAGTTCAATGTAAGCATTCCAAATTGTATGTAAAATCAGCACATTGTACCCCACAAATGCATAAATGTGCACATGAAAAAAATAAAACGAAAAAAAGTGAAGACATTCGCAAACTCTGCATCCTATAAAGGGCTAATATCCATAATTTATATAGAACTAAAGCAAGAAGATCAAAAGTTAGTAGACATCACGCAGGTGGGAGGGGACCTGAGAGAATAAAACACCACCTGGCTGGTGGGCACACTCACAACTGTGCAAAATCAACTCACATAACCAGAACATCTGTACTTCCATAATGTTCTGAAATAAAATAAAGAAGTGAATAGAATAACATCTGAAAATAACCTCAAATAATCAAAACAAAAGCAAACAGTACCATTAAAAAGTGAGCAAAGGCATAACCAGAAGTTTTCAAACGAAGATAGACAAAGGGCCAGTGAACCTAGGCAGAGGCTGAGGAAATCATCAGGAAAAGCAGAGTGAGGTGTCACCTCACCCCCCACAGTGGCCATTACTGAAAAGTCAGGGAATCATAGAGGCTTGCATGGATGCTGAGAGAAAGGGATGATTATACACTGTTGGTGGATTTCAAATTAGTGCAACCTTTACGGAAAACAGGATGGAGCTTCCTCAAAGGAATAAACGTACACTTACTATTTGACCCAGCAAGCCCTCTAATTAGTATCTACTTAAAGGAAACAAAGTTATTTTATTAAAAAGACACCTGCATTTGAATGTTTATTTCAGCACAATTCACAGTCAAAAAGATGTGTAATCAACCCAAGTGCCCATCAATTCACGAGTGGATTATAAAAAAACCATCACCAGTAAGTGGAATGAATCAGGCCTTGCAGCAACCCGGACAGAACTGGAAAACATTACCCGGAGTGACGGATCTCAGGAATGGAAGCAAACTCACATGTACTCTCTAAGAACTTGCAACTAATCAATGGGCAGAAATGTGGCTGAGAAAAGTAAAAGGCCAGGGAGACAGGGAGGGAGGGATAAAAACCTGCCTAATAGGTGTAATGGACACTGTTTGGGTTATGGGCACGCTGAGAACCCTGAGTTAAGTCATTGTAAAAGGTATCCATGGAGCAAAAACATTTGCGTCCATTCAATATTTTCAAAGTAATTAAAAGAAAAAATAAAATACAATGATATGTGCCATGTAATTGTAGACAGTAAAGTTTGTGCATGAGATGTTCAGAGGTTCAGAACAATGTGGCAAAGCAGAAATCACTGCACTAGAATTCAAAAATAATGAGTAACATTCTCTTTGATCCAATTTTTCCCTTGTGCTGGCATGGGGCAGGGGCAGGGATCTAATGCTATCTACTGAAGAAGTCTCCCACACGAAGACTACACAACCTATGACGCAAACAGAATTTGAGAAATTCTGATGTGAATAAAACGTTTTTTTGTTTTGTTTCTAACTATCAGAAGCTGATTACATAATATACCAAGGAGCCATGCCTTAAGAAACTAAAATAGATACATCAATTAATCTTAAAAATAGCTATGTTAGTGTTAATAATGTTTACCTATAGCTCCATTGCACGTTATTTTCAGTCAACATTCCCAGTTTCACCGCTTGCCTCTTTCTTATTCCAATTCTGACACTCACCTAATTAAAAACTTTATTTTTATCTTAGATCTGTGATCTCCAAGCTCAGCCACAGAACTGACATTGGTCATATTTTTTGGGAACCAGGCCACACAGCCTGAGCTCAGCTTCCTCTCTCATCCATGGAAATATTGTCTTCCCTGGAAGTTGTCCCTGGTGCTAAAAAGGTCGGGGACCACTGTCTTAGATCATCTTGTGATTTTAGAACCCAATAATTTTACGAGTAATAGGGTAATACTGTGGCCAGAAATTCTTTCTGTAGTAGTTCCTTGCTCTTGAAGTTCCAAAGAATGAACAGACCACAGAGATTCAATAAGATAGGATTTATTAGATAGAAAATACCAGGGAAGGGAGGAACGGACCCAGAGCCTCGGGCAGACGATGGGCGGAGACCCAAATTCAGATTTACAGTGTAAATCTGGGATTCTCAGCCTCTGAGGACATGGAGCTCTACTCATGCTCACAGAAGTGTTTTCAAAAACATACTGAAATATTTCCAGGTGGATATGGGCCTGACTTGCTTTGGACACCAAAAATACATCTTTCATTTTTTCTCATTTCTAGCATCTGTTCATACACTGAGTGAATAAAACATTTCTTAATTATTAGCTATGAACAAAATGGCAGGCCTGAGTAGAATTTTACATTTTGTGAAAGGAAATACAAATTACCCTGTTAAACACACAATGAAATATGGGGTAATATTTCATTAGAGAAAGATGTTCAATCTTGTTTAACATAGAATAAAAAATACTAAACAAAATTGACTTCAATTTTGACTTCAATCACTTCCTACAAAGGTTTAATTCAGAATAATTCCTCCAATGATGGTTTAAACAGCCCGTCAGCACACAGCAGCAATGTCCCTGCCTCCCCCCACCTCCCCCACCCCCCACACGGGTTAGGTCCTATTTCCCCCATCATGTCATAACATTCCACACCACCTTACACCTCATTACATTGTGATT
This sequence comes from Nycticebus coucang, assembly GCF_027406575.1. Taxonomy (NCBI): domain Eukaryota; kingdom Metazoa; phylum Chordata; class Mammalia; order Primates; family Lorisidae; genus Nycticebus; species Nycticebus coucang. The sequence continues at coordinate 85,647,194 of NC_069785.1, forward strand.
ACTAATTACAGTAGGAAAAATAATGTCGGCTGCCATTCACAAAACCATGTTCATGTCCTTATTCCTGAAACTCGTGTGTCTTATATAATAAATGGCAAAGGAAAATTAAAACGGAAGATGTAATTGAAGTTCCTAATCAGTTGCCTGTGAAATAAGGAGATTATTCTGGATTATTGTGTGGGCCAAATATAGGCAGGGATTTGGAGATACTGCGATGTTGTCTTTAAAGATGGGGCAGGAGGCCATGAGAGAGCTCCAGAAACTGACGCTTCCACAGAGGATCCTGATGGAATGCAGCTCTGCTGACAGCTGGGTATTCAGCCCAGTGAGATCCATTTCAGATTCCTGACCTTACCACAGTAAGACAATAAATGAGCATTGTTTTCAGCCACCAAATATTTTCAAAGTATAAAAAAAACTAATACTGTGGTAATTGAGCTACCATGGTAATTGAGCCCTAACTCTAATCAGAGGAACCGGAGCAGGTAGCCAGGACTTCTGCTGTTCCAGGAGTAGCCTGCTTTCTGCCCTCTACATGTGCTTTCTTATATGTGACCCTGGAGGATTTATTATTCAGTCACTGTGTTATCAATCAGCCACAACTGATATCTACAATTTTTTGACACAATTCTTATTTAAATATTTATTGTTACCAGAAAATAATTAAGAAAATCTTGAGCATTGCAGACCTCATCATTTTTAATAGACTTCAACTTATATATAGAAAATTACCAAGCAGACTATTAAATGAGTTTAATGCAAACTGAAGATTTGTTTATATCTATTCTTTGCTATTATATTAAAGACAGTTTTTCAACAAACTCAGCAGGCCTATTTTTTTTTTTTGCAGTTTTTGGCCGGGGCTGGGCTTGAACCCGCCACCTCCGGCATATGGGGCTGGCACCCTACTCCTTTGAGCGACAGGCGCTGGCCCACCAGGCCTTCTTTCAAACTTTTGTAAGTAATTGTACCACAGATTGATTTAATAATAGAGATATAACAAATTAAAAATACATCCTTTCAGGTGGCACCTGTGGCTCAAAGGAGTAGGGGCCAGTCCCATATACGGGAGGTGGCGGGTTCAAACGCAGCCCTGGCCAAAAACTGCAAAGAAAAAAAAAAAAGTACATCCTTCTCATGTAACCATATATACACATCATTTGATAATGTTAGCAATTTTTTTTTTTTTTTTTTTTTGTAGAGACAGAGTCTCACTTTATGGCCCTTGGTAGAGTGCCGTGGCCTCACACAGCTCACAGCAACCTCCAACTCCTGGGCTTAAGCGATTCTCTTGCCTCAGCCTCCCGAGTAGCTGGGACTACAGGTGCCCGCCACAGCACCCAGCTATTTTTTGGTTGCAGTTCAGCCGAGGCCGGGTTTGAACCCGCCACCCTCGGTATATGGGGCCGGCGCCCTACCGACTGAGCCACAGGCACCGCCCTAATGTTAGCAATTTTTATTGTAGTAATAATTTATACAAAATCTGCTATGTAATTTTACCCATGTTCAAGAAAATGCATCTTGAAATTAAATAAAGAAATAAAATATTAAAACTATATTAAAACTGTGGAGAGAAAATAGCAACTACTAACAAGAATACTTATTAGGAAGTAGCAAATAAAGCAATCATAATTTTAGAAAACTCATAAAATACTAATAATATTAGGTGTTTGAATATAAATATTTCACCAGCAGGAAACATAAGCATCTCTCAGCAATTTTTTATTAAAAACTTTTGACTCATGTTTGTTTGTTTCTTCCATTTGGTTGTGAAGATTTTCTTGGGGCAAAACACTTGCAATCTTATTGCCAAACAGCTTATGCAGTTTTATACATTGTTAAATATTTGGACAAATCAGCAGAGTATTTTTTATGTGCCTGAGTTGCTCCATCATCTAGTTTCTAAAAGAAAGCAACTTTTCCTATATTAGAGTTTGTTGCATGGAAATTAATGACTGTGCCAAAAACTCCTACTTTACTTTTAAAGTATATTATCCCTAAATAATAAATGGCGGAAAAATGGGAAATAAAAGAAAAAAATATTGAAAGACTTTTTCTCTGTAGATATAAGAGTAAAAGTTATTATCTGTGGTGTTATTGATAATAATCTGTGCAAAAGAGAAAAGATTTACTTTTCATTCAATGGAAATTTTAATGTTTTATAATTGATATTACATTTGCAGTCAGGGATGCATTTGTGCTCTTGGTTCACTAGAGCAAAAAGGAAAAGAATAGAAGTTTCTGAACTTTCATGAAATGCACACAATTTTAGCAGCTAGTAAGCTCATTGTGATTTCTAATAAACCATTGCTTCTCAGTATCACAAAAATTCTTTAATGTATCATTCCATACAATTTCAAATCCTTTAAAATAGAATCCCTTTTTTTCTTTCTTCCTCCCACCACACTCTTTCTTTCTTTTTTACTTTTCACTTTATTGCCCAGGCTAGAGTAACCTGGTGTCAGCCTAGCTCACAGTAACTTCAAACTCCTAGATTCAAGCAATCTTCCTGACTAAGCCTTCAACTATTGGTGCCCTTTACAACTTGTTGGTAATTTTTTCAATTTTTAGTAGAGATGAGGGTTTGTTCTTGCTCAGGCTGGTCTCAAACTCATGATCTCAAGTGATCCTCCTACCTCGGCCTCCAAGAGGGCTAGGATTACAGGCCCAAGCCACCACACCTGACTCCCTTTTCTATTTATTTTTTCTCTTTTATTAAAATACTTTCTTCAAAGGTTTTCAATGCTTTCAAATTTGGCATGCAGAGAGGTTAAATAATCCTATTAATGAATTATTTATAGTGTTCATAATTGTATAATGTTTATCTGATCCTAATATTTTATTAAGTGGCAACCTCTGTGTATTAACTTCTAAAATTTACTAGTGGTGAATAAATGGCTACACAGTGATCATGAAAATATGAAAATATCTGGCCTTATCCTTCCAGGGAAGTTACTTAATTATTCTCTTATCTATTAAATTGTAATGTTCCCTTATAAATAATTAATAGTTGGTATTGCACTAAGTAGAAATTGGATCAAAAAGTAGAGGTGGGAGTGAAAAAAATCTCAGATTCAGATTAGAAATGAAAAAATAATGTTAAAGATAAAGCCTTGTAAGTATTTTTTTCTCTTTGGCCTTTGGATAATTTGAGTTCAAAGCTCTGCTAAACTAGGTTAATCTCTGTTTTGCAGTTTGCATTTTATGTGTAAATAGTAACAGCTGATGCCCAGGCTAATTCACAAAAGGCTATTTGAACTATTCACAACGAACTACATCATAGTACAAACAAAATACGCCTAGTACAAATAATTTACTCTTCCACTGATTTATAAAATAGCACAGAAAAACTGAAATTGCATAACAAATATATAGAGTTTTGAAAATTGTATATAGTTTTGAAAAAGGAAAAAACTATTAAAATTTTAATATTCAATATATATCAATAACAAAAGATGATGAAAGTCATGTTAAGAACCTCTTATAACTACAGAAGTCAAATATAACATATGTATTGCAAATTTAATAGTTTTTTTCTTTCTAAAATTATGTCTATATTTTTCCCACCTTCTAAGTATACAGGCTGACTGCAAGATCCTGCAGGTTCGGTTCCAGACCACCTCCATAAAGCAAATGTTGCAATAAAAAGAAGCACATGATTTGGGGGGTTTCCCAGTGCATATAAAAATGTTTCCATAATACTGTAGTATATTAAGTATGCCATACATTATGCCTAAACATGCACATACCTTAATTAAAAATAGTTCATTGCTTAAAAATGCTAACAACTATTCTACCCTTCAGGGAGTCATGGTGTTTTAGCTGATGGGGGTTCTTGCCTCAAGGTATGGCTGCTGACTGGTTAGGACAGTGATTACCAGGGGCTGGGGTCACTGTGAAGCCTATTCCATCATCTGCGATATTCTAAAAACTCTATTACCATTTCCACAATGTTCACAGCATCTTAGCCAGGAGCAGATTTCATCTCAAGATATCGCTTTCCTGTTCTTCTCTAAGAACCAACTCCTTGTCCTCTCTGGTTTTATCAGGAAACAGCAGCAATTCGGTCTCCTCTTCAGCTCTCTGGCTATTTCTACCCCGCTTGTACTTATTTCCTCCACTGAAGTGCCACTCTGCTCAACATCATCCAGGAGAGTTACATGAACTTCTTTCAAACTCTTGTTAATGTTGACGTCAACTCTCATAAATCACAAATGTCATGACGGCATATATAATGAAATTCTTTCCAGAAAGTGTTCCAATTCCTTTGCCCACAGTGATCACTATCTATGGCAGTTACAGCCTTACAAAAACGTACTTCTTAAATTATAAGATTTGAACATCAAAATGACTCCTTGATTCACAGGCTGCAGAAGGGAGGTTGTGTTAGCGGGCATGGAAACAGCATTAATTGCCTTGCACATACCCATCAGAAATATTGGTCAACCAGCTGCGTTGTTATGAGCAGTAATATTTTTGAATTTTTTTTTTCTGAGCAGTAGATTTAAACAGTAGGCTTAAAGTATATAGCAAATGATTCTTTAAACAGATATTCTGTTATCCAGGCTTGTTCCATTTATAGAGTACAGATACAATAGATTTAGTAACACTCTTTAACACCTTATGATTTTCAGAATGTTACATTGCCTTCGACTTAAAGTCATCAGCTGCCTTAGCCCCTCACAGGAGAGTCAGCCTGTCCTCAAAGCTTTGAAGCCAGACATTGCCTTCTCTACTCTAATCAGGCCTGGACAGCATCTTCTTTCATTATGAGACTTTTTCATGAGTACTAAAAATCCGTTGCTTGTCAGCCACCTCCATCAACAATCCCGGCGAGGTCCTCTGGGTAACTTGCTGCAGCCTGGTCACCACCATCTGCTCTTCACCTTGCTCTTAGAAGGACGGCTTCTTCCTTTCTAATTCATGAACCAACCTCCACTACCTTCAAACTTTTTTTTTTTTTCCCCATTAGCTTTCTCACCTTTCCAAGGCTTCGTGGGATATGGAGAGTTAGGACCTGGCTCTTGGTTATGCTTTGGTTTAGAGGAATATCGTGGCTGGTTTGCTCTTTTACCCAGACCACTAAAACTTTCCTTTTACCAGGAATAAGGGGGTGTCAGTTCCTCACTATTTGCGTGTTCACTGAAATAGCACTTGCAATTTCCTTCAGCAACTTTTCCTTTGCCTTTGAAAGTTGGCTAACTTTTTGGTGCAAGAGACCTGCTTTTGGCCATTTAGGCTTTCAATATAACTTCTCTAAGCGTGATGATTTCTAGTTTTATATCTAAAGTAAGAAAAATGAAACTTTTACATGAACACTGAGAGGCCATTACAGGGTTATTAATTGCCTAATTTCAATATTTTTGTGTCTTAGGGAATAGAGAGGCCTAAGGAAAGGAAGAGAGAGGGGGGAGCAGCCATTGGGTGAAGCAGTCAGAACAGACACAATTTTATGGGTTAAGTCACCACCAACTTTCATAAACATGAAGTATGTCCCCCCAAATGGCCACAGTAATGTCAAAGATCATTGATCACAGATCACTATAACAGATATAATAATAATAATAATGTCTGAAATATTGAAAGACTCACCAAAATGTGACACAAAGATATACATTGAGCACACGCTATTGGAAAGATGGCTCTGGTAGAATCGCTTGATGCAGTTTGCTCGGGACCTCCATGGTTAGGAAACGCGTTACCTGCAAAGTGCAATATGGCAAAGGCTGATAAAATGAGAGGTGACTTGTCTATCAAACACTGTTTTTAGAAACAATATAGATACTCCATAATGGTCTAAGAATCTGTAAACATTTACATTAGAAAGGAGGACAATAGTTTTGCAATAGTTTGAACTTAGTTATTTTTATTAAATCATAAACACATAGATCATGCATTCATTAATGTATTTATGGGGTACAAAGTGCTGATTTCATATAGAATTAGGAACATTTACCTCACGCTGGTTAATATATACTTTGTCTCGTTTACTTAGTTATTGTGTTAAGATGTTTATACTCTATACTAATAGATCCAACATTATATCAATCGTAATACAAAAGTTAAAACTATGATGCAAGAGAATTCATAAATATTTTACAAGAGAACTTTCCTTTTCTTTTTCTTTTTCTTTCTTTCTTTTTTTTTTTCTGAGACAGAGTCTCACTACATTGCCCTTGGTAGAGTACGGTGATGTCACAGCTCACAGCAACCTCCAACTCTTGGGCTTAAGCGATTCTCTTGCCTCAGCCTCCTGAGTAGCTGAGACTACAGGCACCTGCCACAATCCCTGGCTTTTTTGGTTGTAGTTGTCATTGTTGTTTGGCAGGCCGGGGCTGGGTTCAAACCCACCAGCTACAGTGTATGTGGCTGGTGCCTTAGCCGCTGAGTTACAGGCACTGAGCCACAAGAGGACTTTTCTATTTATTTCTCTATTATTAATGTTTATAAAGGAATACATACATAAAAATTAAAATGTGTTTAATATTTATATGTAAACCTGTTTATATTCTCTACATTTACTGAAAGTATTTAAACTCCTATTAACTAAATAATCCTTTAAAGGCAGCCAAGATAGTAAGAGGTATCTATAATCAACTCCAAGAAGCAATATATGGAATTTTTAAATGTACTGTAAGGAGTCTAATGCACCACTAAGAACACAATAATTGTAGAGTGAATATCATCAACCAAAAAGGAAAAAATTACTAGATCTATGGGGCAATTCATCTCTCACCATCAGCTCCTACTTTACCAATTATAGGAAGTCAAGGAAATTAACTTTAGTCAGTACCTGTGAGCTCAGCATAGTTTTTTACTCACACCTGATACTTATCACAAAACCACAAACTAAGTGTTGTTATCTCTTGTACAAAAATTAGAAAACTAGCACAAATTATGCAACTTGTCCAAACCTAAGGGTTTTTAAATTAGATTAGATGTTTTTCACACTACTGTGTTTTCTATGGCCTGGGGTACAAGTTCCTGAGGTGGAAACACAGCCACTGAGTTTCTCACCCATGAGTTGGAGAAGCCGTCCTCAAATCATCCTCAAATGACTTGAGAAAGAGGGTGGGGAAATCATCTAGGAGAATGTTTCTGCATAAAAATTGTTCAATTGTTCAGATTTCCATAGGCCAGATTCCAAGAAGTAATTATAATACATAAAGTTTAAACATGTTTTAGTGTTCTTCATACAAATTTAGAAAAGTCTTCAACATTAAACATCAGCAGCTCATTTTAAACTGTGTTAAGTGTTCAATATAACCATTTTTGTCTCCATGATAAATACTGTGTACATAAGTGCATTTTAATGATTAAAAACTGTGTTTTCTGGTTTTAGTGCATATGTGTGGGATTTCTATGAGACTGGAATTGTTAAATGTTTATGGGTTTTCTGTTAGGTACAGAGAGTGTTTTATTTAACTAAGAACTCATACATATAATACTTCATAAATTAAATATTTTTGAAAAAGAAGAATAGGCTGATTATACACACACTAGACACAATAGTTAATCCTAGGATATTCATTTGGTAAAAACACTACCGTAGCCAAGAAAAGATATTAAAAAATTAGAGTATGTTTATAAAGAATTTAGGAAAATTAATAAAATATAAAGAGGTAGTGTATATATAGGGTGTCCCAAAAGTCACCCCTAAGGTCACCATACATGGAGAAAATTGGGATATTGTAGCTAAATGTATTTTTTAATAAAATATTAAATATAAAATTTCACATGATACTTACAAAATATTCTCTAATGTTGGCCACCTCTTTGTAAAAATTTTTTGATAATGAAAATTTTGCAAATAAACATGCATTTAGCTACTATTTCCCATTTCCCATTTTCCCTACATACACTGAACTTAGGGACAACTTTTGGGAAACCCTGTCTTTGTATTTCTCAACTGGTTATTTTCATGTGTATTTTTTCTAATCACTATTTAATTGATAACCCTAGGAAATAATAGGCTCATTTTTTCCATTAAGTCAGCCAAAAATAAAACTAGGTCAGATACTAACTTGGATTTTTCAATTTACAGTCTTGTTTACTTTCAAGGAGTGGTTATTTTATGTAATCAAACCAATGTTGGTGAATAAACATTTCATATGTTCATATTTGCATGGAGCGAAATCATAGTTTAATGAAAGAGCACAGATGTAGCTTCACAGATGTGACTTCAGTGGTATTTCCAGCGAGAACATCCTCTCATTCTTCTCATCTCCTCTCTGAAGTTGATCCTTTTCCATGCACGGTGCTCATCTTCACTACGGTGCCAACACATGGGTCATACTTACCCTGCACGCTCTGTCTCATACGCCGAGATCTAGTTCACCTGTGAACATGACTCTGTCCCTTGCTTTACCTCCTGACTGTGTGTGGTTTTATTCTCGCTTCATTATAGCTCCACCATTACTGGTTGGATGACATATTTGTTTTGCGTGACAGTAGAAAATGTACTAAATACTAGTCATTCCTGGACGTGAACACACGTGTTCTTTTGGTGTTGAATTTTGGGTCATTGAGAACCTGGCTGGACTTTGAAACGTGTTGCCACAGTTACACTCACAGTGGACAGAGGCTGTTCCTCCCTCTCGTGCTGAGTTTGTGCTCAGGTCAGAACTGCTCTACCCATAAGCTGTGCTCAGAGTTCTCCCCAGTCTCAGCCTGTCTCTTTTTGTACCTACACCTGTCTCTCTGCTATGCTCCCTAGTCCTCCCACAGTCAACCTGGCTTATTTGTTTTACTTAATCCCTGTTAACCTTTCTGGGGCGTGCTATACCGCTGCTAGAGTCCCCCATCTTAAGTCTCAGGGGTGGGAATTTCTAAGTGGTTTTATTGCTCCTTCTTTCTCTGCAGTAAGTTCTTAATGATGTTGCCCTTACTCTGGCCACCTGGTGGGTGGTTAGGTTGGATGCCCTCACACTACAGCCTAAGACCTGTGTTCATAAGGAAGGGAATGGTGGGAGGTTACTCCTTGTCTCCATAGCTGGTGCTGCTGTTCTCCCTGAGGCCTAAACCTTAAGGGAATATTTGGTCAGTCCTCATCTTTGGCCGACATCTTTCTTGTGAGCACCTATAAAGGTTTGTGAAGAACAGCCTGAGCGTGGATAGGAATTCCCAACTTGTATGCAGCTCATGAAGTTGTCCACTCTCATAGCAGCCTTACCACTGCCTTCAGCAATTAGCTAAACATTTCAGATGAATTCTCTTAATTGGCTTTATTGACAAATGGTATAAATAGCCTCTATGTACCTTCTTGTGGTTGAAATGAACTTAAAATTATTTATTTCCTACGTGTTATTTAAAATATGAAGGTCAGCAGATGAAAGGAAAGGTTCTACTATGATATTCCCTTATCTACTTAAAAATTAGACCTGCCAGAGAGAATACAGTTGCCCACATGCCCCCCCTGAAATCTTACTACACATCTATCTAGGAAAAGAAAAACTGCAACCGCACCGGGACAGACTTTTCAGATAATATTTGCCTCTTGGACTCATTCAAATTCCAAAGAGAGTCATTTAGAAGTTAATTATTGCCTCTGTGTCCATTCTGTATCCCTAATAATTACTTTTTACCCCTCAAAAGAATTGCCTACTCCACCCTCCCTTTTATGGAGAAGGACAAGCAAGCGCCTGTACCACATTGGGTTATTGGATACTCTATCATTCTCATTCTCATGCAGTCTCCCAGTACTTATGTGTATTAAAGCAATCCACCTGTCCTATCTCTTATGAATTAATCTATTGTTAGTTAATTTTCAGGGAACTTCAGAGGGCAGAGGGGAAAATCCCCTCTGGTATACATAAAAGTAGGTGGAAATAGGAGATACTGGCAGTTACTAAAATTAGGCATTACAGAAGTGAAATATGAGTAAACTTTATAGACTATGTAAGATATGTATTCATAATTTTATACACTTCTTTAATGTTTAGAAATTGGATAAATTATTTCCATATCAATCCTGTCTCTAAAGGAAAAACTTGGGTCTCAGAAATGTTTGACAGTTTTCCCTTTTTACTACATTTGAGAATGAGTGAACCAGAATTCATGACAACTGAAGTCTCCTGTACTTTTCTCCTAGTCGGAAATGTCTTAGCGAGGTAAGCAAGATAAAAATATAGGCTAGAAAGAAAGGAGATGAGATTTTTGAATACGATACTCTGTCACTGTGCTGGACAAGAATTTTATGGAAAAGAAAAAGAAACAAGATAAATGAAGATATAAAGATATACCTTTAGATACTGACAGGTTGAGAGTTTTTTTCATCCTCTTTGGACTAATTTGCACCAGCACAGTGAAAGCAGCTTATCATCCCTTCACTTAACTTTATGATGTTCAAGTGTGCTGTAAAAGGGAAACACTGAAAAATGGGTTTGAACAAACAGGCCTTCACTTTCATTTTTATGTGTTCTTTCCTTGTGGCTACAAAATAATTTAGACCAGCCACTTGTGGGTTTTCAAGACCTCTATCTAGCACAATTTTTGAGAAATTCAAATAATTCTTTCATTCTATTTAAAACATACATATTCATAAAAAAACTGCTTATAAAAAATATTTTTAAAAACATATTTGACAAAACTAGACTTCTATATCTTTTGATTTTTGGAAGAGAGAACCTCTGCAATACTCTTCTCCTTCACACACAAAGGGTGGTAGGGTATTGTTAATCTTTATTTCATGGACCGTGACTATACCATTCTTTAATTATCCTGTTAATCAGTGTAAATGTCACCTATTACAATATTCATACACTGGATCTGTGTCAGCCATTATTGTAATTAATTAAAAACTCAAAGTTATTTATGGATTCATTAAACGAGTAGACACAGTTCATATACCTCTGTAAGATTCACTGAATAAATTTTGCATCTGAGCTATATTTATCTTTCATTCACTTTCTCATCCTCAAATTAGATCATTTTGGATTTTTTATGTTTCTACTTCCTTCATTTTTTCCCATATTACCCTTTTAATTTTGAAGTTGGCTAAAATAGAAAGTAACTGTGGAAAAAAAAAAACAAAAAAACGAAGTTTGGCCTTCATGGAACTTGTTTTTAGTGGAGAAAGACTAACTATACACAAATCAGAGCAAATAAGTAAATTGTATAGTGTGCTGGAAGGCAGAAAAATGAAAATGATATGGGAAAATAAAGAACAGGATGAACAGGGGAAAAAATTAAGCAATTTATTTTTTTTAAATGGTCAGGAAAAATTTCATTAAGAAATACAATTAGGACCATGGACCCTTTTGTTCACAGATTTTTGGAGAATCTACTCTCCTTATCAATTCTCCAACACTCCCCCAAATTCTCTCAATCCTTACATAGTAGAAACCCTTCTATATTTTCAGGCTTTTACAACAGATATATAGAGTCTTAATCCTAGGATGTTCATTTCAAAAGTAGCCAAAATCTATAAGAAAAGGAATTGCAATCTATGTTAACTAAACTAATGAAAGAGGGGAAAATAACAAGGTGGGGAAACAAAGTAATATTTTAATAAATAATTGTAATTTAAAGTTTTTACATTCAAAGAGTTAATAACTCATTGCAAGGTAACAGATAAACCCAAAATGTTAGTTAGGATTCATACAGTTATTCATTCACTCTAAAGAAATCTATAAATTTAATATGTCATTAATACTGGTAAATGGTAGACCAGCAGTAAATTGTCAATTATTTTTATTTTATATACTTTTTCCTTTCAATACAATAAGAAGAATTTGTGTGATTTACCATCATTTGGAACCTTTAACATTTCAATTTTAAAGTTGTTGTCTCTGCAAACTACTGTCCTGACATAGAAATTAGACCAGACACTAAAATAACTTGATATTAAGCTTCTTCAAAATTATAATAGCCACAACCTACTTTTCATATTTTTTTGGTATTGAAAATAAAGCATTAACAAAGCCAAGTTTTGTTCTTAGAACATACCTTTTCTCTCAGAATACTTTTTAAGCTTCATTCAAATGCACAAAACTGGGAGGCGGAGCAAGATGGCAGCCGAGTAACAGCTTCCTTGCATCTGGGCACCGTGAGTCTGGGGAGATAGGACTCCAGGCATCTCTGGCTGGTGGGAACTGCCTATCATCACTACTATGAGGATACAGGGAGTCAGCGAGAGACTTCTGGACCCCAAGAGGAGGACTAAAACAGTGGAAAACCGGCAAGTGGTCGCATGTGTTCAATCTGTCTAAACCCGCCCACAACAGTAAGTTCAGTAGCAGCGAGACTGCAAACAAGAAAGGCCTTACCTGTGAACTGTTTTGATATCCTTGGACTTGGCACTGAGTTGAACTGCCTTGGGGAAGGCGTGAGCGGGAGTGCGGAGAACTTTGGCCGTTGTCTAGGGCCCCAGTCTGAGCCTCTGAGCCAGACGGAGCTAATAGTGTTTGGCGGTGGGTCACACGGAACCATTGTCAGTGATCTGCCCTGGCAAGCTCTGCCCTCAGGGTCGCAGAGCTAGAAATGGGTGGGAGCTGGTAACTCAGCAACCAAGTAGCCTAAGGGTGGGGTCTGAGCCGCCTTGCAGCCCTAACCCTCAGGGGCAGAGTGAGACCGGTTTTGGCACACTGGGTAAGTGGATAGCCACTTCAGCAGTGATTCCAGCGAGAAAGCTGGGAAAGCTTCTGCTCAGCAAGTTAACAAATTCAAAGTGCCTTTTAAGTGGGCTGAAGAGAGATTTAGGGTGTCTACCTGCTGGGGTTTGAGAAATCAGCAGCCTCCAGTCGTTTCAGAACTGTGACTAACATCTCATACCCCAGAAGACCACGTGTTGCCGAGGCAATATTCAATAACATATACAAATTGCTTTGTTTTTGGTTGTGTATTTTTTTCTTTTTTTTTGTTTGGTTGTTTTTTTGTTTGTTTGTTTATTTGGACGTTGTTGATGTTCTTTTGTTTTTTTAATTTCAATCTTTTCCTTTTTCTTTCTCAATTTTCCTAGTTTAATTATAATTTCCCATTGCTGCCTTTTTTAATAACTTCAACTTCATTTTTGCTAGTGTTTCTACCGCTATCATTTGGTTTTTCACCCAATTTTATCCCCGTAAAGTTTTCTGTTTGCTTGTTTTGGTTTGATTTATAGCATTTTTGTCTTTCCTCTCTACTTGGTGGAGGTGGGGTACTGTGTCTAATCAGGTTAGAAAAGAGCTGCTGACCTCAAGGGAACCACCCAACTGGGCACTCCCAGAAGGTGGGGTTTTTTAAGGTTGTGTCAAAGTACCCTACTGTACACCTATATTGCCCTGTCTCCCTCTTTCTGTGCCTCTCTTCTTTTTGTCAATATTCCTTACCCCCACCCCCTCTCCTTTCTCTATCTTTCTTTTTTTTCTTATCACTCAGTCCTCCTTTCTTTCATCCCTTTTTTGCTCTTAAACCTTCTCACCCTTCTGGTCCTGTAACCCTTAGTCCACAGGCACAAGAAATTAAAGAGCAAGAGGAAGTGAAAGGAAAATTAGGGCAAGGAAACAGATAAAAGAAATCACTCATGAGGAAGAATCAGCAGAAAACTCCAGGCAACATGAAGAACCAGTCCAGAACAACCCTGCCAAGGGACCATGAGGTAGCTACTGCAGAGGATTCCACCTATACAGAAATGTTAGGAATGACAGAAAGGGAATTTAGAATACACATGTTGAAAACAATGAAGGAAACTGCTAATAAAGTGGAAAATAACCAAAAGGAAATCCAAAAACAGAATCAAACCAGAGATGAACGATATGAAGAATATAAAAAGGATATAGCAGAGCTGAAGGAAATGAAACAGTCAATCAGGGAACTTAAAGATGCAATGGAAAGTATCAGCAACAGGTTAGACCATGCAGAAGAAAGAATTTCAGAGGTAGAAGACAAAGTTTTTGAGATAACTCAGATAGTAAATGAGGCAGAAAAGAAGAGAGAGAAAGCAGAACGTTCACTGTCAGAATTATGGGACTTCATGAAGCGTTACAACATACGAGTTATAGGAATCCCAGAAGGGGAAGAAGAATGCCCCAGAGGAATGGAAGCCATACTAGAGGATATTATAAAAGAAAATTTCCCAAACATCACCAAAGATTCTGACACACTGCTTTCAGAGGGATATCGGACCCCAGGTCGCCTCAACTCTAACCGAGCTTCTCCAAGACACATTGTGATGAACCTGTTCAAAGTCAAGACAAAAGAAAAGATTCTGCAAGCAGCCAGGAGTAAGCGCCAGTTGACCTACAGGGGCAAATCCATCAGAGTGACCGCAGACTTCTCTAATGAAACTTTCCAAGCAAGAAGACAATGTTCATCTACCTTTAATCTACTTAAACAGAACAATTTCCAGCCCAGAATTCTGTACCCTGCTAAGCTAAGCTTCAAAATTCACGGAGAAATCAAATCATTTACGGATATACAAACATTGAGGAAATTCACCACAACGAGACCAGCTCTACAGGAAATACTTCAACCTGTTCTGCACACTGACCACCACAATGGATCAGCAGCAAAGTAAGAACTCAGAAATCAAAGGACAGAACCTAACCTCCACACTGATGCAAAAGATAAAACTAAGCAATGGACTCTCACCAAATAAGACAAATAGAATACTACCACACTTATCAATTATCTCCATAAATGTTAATGGCTTGAATTCCCCACTGAAGAGACATAGATTGGCTGACTGGATTAAAAAACACAAGCCATCCATTTGCTGTCTACAAGAAACACACCTGGCTTCAAAAGACAAATTAAAGCTCTGAGTCAAGGGTTGGAAGACAATTTTTCAGGCAAATGGAATTCAGAAGAAAAGAGGAGTTGCAATCTTATTTTCAGATACATGTGGATTTAAAGCAACTAAAGTAAAAAAACACAAAGATGGTCACTTTATATTGGTCAAGGGAAAAAAACAACAAGACGACATTTCAATTCTAAATATTTATGCACCCAATTTAAATGCTCCCAGATTCTTGAAGCAGACCTTACTCAGTTTGAGCAATATGATATCTGATAATACCATCATAACAGGGGACTTTAACACACCTCTTACAGAGCTGGACAGATCCTCTAAACAGAAATTAAACAAAGATATAAGAGATTTAAATGAGACCCTAGAACAACTATGCTTGATAGACACATATAGAACACTCCACCCTAAAGATAAAGAATATACATTCTTCTCATCACCCCATGGAACATTCTCCAAAATTGATCATATCCTGGGACACAAAACAAATATCAACAGAATCAAAAGAATTGAAATTTTACCTTGTATCTTCTCAGACCATAAGGCACTAAAGGTGGAACTCAACTCGAACAAAAATGCTCGACCCCACACAAAGGCATGGAAATTAAACAATCTTCTGTTGAATAACAGATGGGTGAAGGAAGAAATAAAACAGGAAATCATTAACTTCCTTGAGCATAACAACAATGAAGACACAAGCTACCAAAACCTGTGGGATACTGCAAAAGCAGTTTTGAGAGGAAAATTCATCGCTTTAGATGCCTACATTCGAAAAACAGAAAGAGAGCACATCAACAATCTCACAAGAGATCTTATGGAATTGGAAAAAGAAGAACAATCTAAGCCTAAACTCAGTAGAAGAAAAGAAATATCCAAAATCAAATCAGAGATCAATGAAATTGAAAACAAAAGAATCATTCAGAAAATTAATGAAACAAGGAGTTGGTTTTTTGAAAAAATAAATAAAATAGATAAACTATTGGCCAGACTAACTAGAAATAGAAAAGTAAAATCTCTAGTAACCTCAATCAGATACGATAAAGGGGAAATAACAACTAATCCCACAGAGATACAAGAGATCATCTCTGAATACTACCAGAAACTCTATGCCCAGAAATTTGACAATGTGAAGGAAATGGATCAATATTTGGAATCACACCCTCTCCCTAGACTTAGCCAGGAAGAAATAGACCTCCTGAACAGACCAATTTCAAGCACTGAGATCAAAGAAACAATAAAAAAGCTTCTAACTAAAAAATGCCCTGGTCCAGATGGCTTCACTCCAGAATTCTATCAAACCTTCAAGGAAGAGCTTGTTCCTGTTCTGCAGAAATTATTCCAAAAAACTGAGGAAGAAGGAATCTTCCCCAACACATTCTATGAAGCAAACATCACCCTGATACCAAAACCAGGAAAAGACCCAAACAAAAAGGAGAATTTCAGACCAATCTCACTCATGAATATAGAAGGAAAAATTCTCAACAAAATCCTAGCCAATAGATTACAGCTTACCATCAAAAAAGTCATTCATCATGTTCAAGTAGGCTTCCTCCCAGGGATGCAAGGCTGGTTTAACATACGCAAGTCCATAAACGTTATCCACCATATTAACAGAGGCAAAAATAAAGATCACATGATCCTCTCAATAGATGCAGAAAAAGCATTTGATAAAATCCAGCATCCTTTTCTAATTAGAACAGTGAAGACTATAGGCATAGGCGGCACATTTCTAAAACTGATTGAAGCTATCTATGACAAACCCACAGCCAATATTTTACTGAATGGAGTAAAACTGAAAGCTTTTCCTCTTAGAATTGGAACTAGACAAGGTTGTCCTCTGTCACCTTTACTATTGAACATAGTGCTGGAAGTTCTAGCCAATACAATTAGGCAAGACAAGGAAATAAAGGGAATCCAAATGGGAGCAGAGGAGGTCAAACTCTCCCTCTTTGCTGACGACATGATCTTATACTTAGAGAACCCCAAAGACTCAACCACAAGACTCCTAGAAGTCATCAAAAAATACAGTAATGTTTCAGGATATAAAATCAATGTCCATAAGTCAGTAGCCTTTGTATACACCAATAACAGTCAAGACGAGAAGCTAATTAAGGACACAACTCCCTTCACCATAGTCTCAAAGGAAATGAAATACCTAGGAATATACCTAACGAAGGAGGTGAAGGACCTCTATAAAGAAAACTATGAACTCCTCAGAAAGGAAATAGCAGAGGATATTAACAAATGGAAGAACATACCATGCTCATGGATGGGAAGAATCAACATTGTTAAAATGTCTATACTTCCCAAAGCAATCTACCTATTCAATGCCATTCCTATCAAAGTACCTACATCGTACTTTCAAGATTTGGAAAAAATGATTCTGCGTTTTGTATGGAACCGGAAAAAACCCCGCATAGCTAAGGCAGTTCTCTGTAACAAAAATAAAGCTGGGGGCATCAGCATACCAGATTTTAGTCTGTACTACAAAGCCATAGTGCTCAAGACAGCATGGTACTGGCACAAAAACAGAGACATAGACACTTGGAGTCGAATTGAACACCAAGAAATGAAACTAACATCTTACAACCACCTAATCTTCGATAAACCAAACAAGAACTTACTTTGGGGGAAAGACTCCCTATTCAATAAATGGTGTTGGGAGAACTGGATGTCTACATGTAAAAGACTGAAACTGGACCCACACCTTTCCCCACTCACAAAAATTGATTCAAGATGGATAAAGGACTTAAATTTAAGGCATGAAACAATAAAAATCCTCAAAGAAAGCATAGGAAAAACACTGGAAGATATTGGCCTGGGGGAAGACTTCATGAAGAAGACTGCCATGGCAATTGCAACAACAACAAAAGTAAACAAATGGGACTTCATTAAACTGAAAAGCTTCTGTACAGCTAAGGAGACAATAACCAAAGCAAAGAGACAACCCACACAATGGGAAAGGATATTTGCATATTTTCAATCAGACAAAAGCTTGATAACCAGGATCTATAGAGAACTCAAATTAATCCACATGAAAAAAGCCAACAATCCCTTATATCAATGGGCAAGAGACATGAATAGAACTTTCTCTAAAGACGACAGACGAATGGCTAACAAACACATGAAAAAATGTTCATCATCTCTATATATTAGAGAAATGCAAATCAAAACATCCCTGAGATATCATCTAATCCCAGTGAGAATGGCCCACATCACAAAATCTCAAAACTGCAGATGCTGGCGTGGATGTGGAGAGAAGGGAACACTTTTACACTGCTGGTGGGACTGCAAACTAGTACAACCTTTCTGGAAGGAAGTATGGAGAAACCTCAAAGCACTCAACCTAGACCTCCCGTTCGATCCTGCAATCCCATTACTGGGCATCTACCCAGAAGGAAAAAAATCCTTTTATCATAAGGACACTTGCACTAGACTGTTTATTGCAGCTCAATTTACAATAGCCAAAATGTGGAAACAGCCTAAATGCCCACCAACCCAGGAATGGATTAACAAGCTGTGGTATATGTATACCATGGAATACTATTCAGCCATTAAAAAAAATGGAGACTTTACATCCTTCGTATTCACCTGGATGGAAGTGGATGACATTATTCTTAGTAAAGCATCACAAGAATGGAGAAACATGAATCCTATGTACTCAATCTTGATATGAGGACAATTAATGACAATTAAGGTTATGAGGGGGAAGCAGAAAGAGGGATGGAGGGAGTGGGGTGGGGCCTTGGTGTGTGTCACACTTTCTGGGGGCAAGACATGATTGCAAGAGGGACTTTACCTAACAATTGCAATCAGTGTCACTGGCTTATTGTACCCTCAATGAATCCCCAACAATTAAAAAAAAATGCACAAAACTAATGTATTTTTATTATTTATAAAAATAATATATTTTTATAATTTTTATAAATACATGATGTTTAAGTACAACATCATGTAGTTGAATTCAACACTCTTGCATTCAGATCAAAACCAGTCTTAGCTATGATAGAAAATTGCCTATTTTCTCTTCAAATTCTTCCAGGGAACAGTTTTATTTTTGGTAATTTTAGGGGAGAAGTAACTGTGTAGTAGCTCCATATTCATAAAGAAAACTTTTCCCATTATCTCTGAACTTTAGAATAACATAAATTTATATTATTACATTTTAACAATTACATAGCTTATAAATAGAATTTATATTTCCACAACATAAACAAAATAGAAATCTTGTCTATTTAAATTTTGTACAGTACTCCATTTATCCATTTTATTTTTGTGAAATAGAACAATCTCCTTTAAAAGCATACAGTGGCATGTCACAAGCACGGTGCAGTTTCTCTAGAGTGTGGAACACACAGACAGCTGTATAAACAAGTCACACCTCGGGTATCTCCTTTGTTTTCTGTGTGGAGGAACATGGATGAGCACTGAAAATCTTTTCCGAGTTTCTGTGTTTCTGTGTGTCTTGTTGAGTATGCCAAGAATACAAGGCCCTGGAAGCTTTTCATACCTGTGGCTCCAGAGGTTCGGGTTTGTTGCAAGCATCCTTGAGGTATTATGGAACAAAGAGTAGGTTTGCTTACTGCTTGATAGAAAAGGAGTGGATTAACCAGGTCACGTTCCTCAGCTTTGAAGCCCGTCCTCTGAGTATGCAGCACCCTCCCAGGCTGCCTCCTGTTACAGTCATCAGATTTGGGGGCAAAGAGAACTGGCAGACATATGCTCCTGGTAACTGTGCTACACCACAAGGAACAAAATGCTTTGCCTCCAATTCTTGCCTTCTGTCAGTATATTTAACAGTTATGTAACAGGAAGAATGGCCTGAAGGAGGATAAAAAATGTTCTCTGTCTCTCTAAAACCTTCCCTACCCTTTTGGAAATCAAAACCTGCATCCCTGCCTCAGGCCAGTGGACTGGAGGGGGATGGGGGCGTCCTTTGTTCTTTGTACTGTAGGACATGGCTCAAGGGAATAATCAGATAGAGCTCATGAGACTGTCTTCACTGAAGATAGGATGAATCAGAACCATCAATACTAAGCCATATGCTGAAACTGAAGCTTCCCCTTTAAAACCTGTGCACCTCAGCTCAGAGGCAAGATTTTGGTACTTTAAGACAGAAGTCTACCAACCTCCTCCTTGCCAGCAAATTAATCAACTCCTCTTTCCTTCTCCTCAAACCCCTTGTCTTCATTCTTCTTGTGCAGCCCTGGGGACAAGTGAGGAACTTAGTGACAGTTACAGGGGACAAGGAAAAGCTTGCCCTTCAACCACTGAGTATTGTGAATGAAGGTTTGGCTGCCTGCTCTCCGACACTGACAGGAGAGGGGAGTACTGGGGAAGGAAAGGTGATTTAGTCAGGTGCCAGCAGTCTGAAGACATGGCAGACTATTGTTTCAAAATCCATCTCATCACTCTTCTTACTGAGCAACTTATAAAGGGAAAGCATCAAGAGAATCAGTGTCAGAAAGCTAGCTTTGTACAAGCCACCATGACTTCCTCAATGGTCACCTATAAACAATAGGTTGTCTGTTGGACCTTGTCATTAGTCGCCTGTTCTGGACTCTTGATCAGTTTTTCTTCAAACTTGTTTCCTAATATTGGGCCTGGTAACCAAGTAAGCAAGCAGCAGGTTCATTCTAAACTAATAGAACAGAACAAGTCAAAAGTATGCAAGGATCAGAATGGCTTTCCTTGAGCTATCCTAGTGATATAGTATGAATAACCTTTGCAGTGTGCTTACAAGAAGGTCCACTGGAAAATCAACTCATACAAAAAGATTAATAGTTAAAAAGAAATAAAAAATGGATTAACATGCATATGGGGGAGAACTACAGAGTGATCACTACCCAATGCCCCATGGGATTCAGAAGTTGATGTACCATCTTGAGGTTATAGAAAGAATAGGGCTTGAAGCCTCACAATATGTGTTCTGGTGGAAAAATAGTTTGAGGAGAGGGAGAGGAGGCCTGGCAAACAAAGTCTGTCCTGTTATGTAGATGATTCCCATAGGTAGCAGCCCCCAGAGGGGAAGGGAAGGGAAGGGAAGGAAAGGGAAAAGAAAGGAAGGGAGGGAAGGGAAGGGAAGGGAAAAGAAAGGAAGGGAAGAGAAGGGAAGGAAAGGGAAAAGAAAGGAAGGGAAGAGAAGGGAAGGAAAGGGAAAAGAAAGGAAGGGAAGGAAAGGGAAAAGAAAGGAAGGGAAGAGAAGGGAAGGAAAGGGAAAAGAAAGGAAGGGAAGAGAAGGGAAGGAAAGGGAAAAGAAAGGAAGGGAAGAGAAGGGAAGGAAAGGGAAAAGAAAGGAAGGGAAGAGAAGGGAAGGAAAGGGAAAAGAAAGGAAGGGAAGAGAAGGGAAGGAAAGGGAAAAGAAAGGAAGGGAAGAGAAGGGAAGGAAAGGGAAAAGAAAGGAAGGGAGGGAAGGGAAGGAAAGGGAAAAGAAAGGAAGGGAAGAGAAGGGAAGGAAAGGGAAAAGAAAGGAAGGGAAGAGAAGGGAAGGAAAGGGAAAAGAAAGGAAGGGAAGAGAAGGGAAGGAAAGGGAAAAGAAAGGAAGGGAGGGAAGGGAAGGAAAGGGAAAAGAAAGGAAGGGAAGAGAAGGGAAGGAAAGGGAAAAGAAAGGAAGGGAGGGAAGGGAAGGGAAGGGGAGGGGAAGAAGGGAAAAAGAGAAATTCATTCCTAATATAACACATATGTCCACAAATACTGTGAGGACAGAGAGAGAGAACAGGACCAAAATTATTGTCTAGCATGAGAACTGTGTTTCTTTAACTTTTGATTCTACAGAATATTTTATTTTCCAGATAAATTTTATTATCATTTTTATCTTTTAGGTATACAATAATACCTCAGAACTTTAGAAATCTGTTTTATTTTGCAGAGTATCATTCAATGCAGTAATTCTAAAACATTTGAAAAATCATTCTGTGGAAAGAAGGCTGTGTTTGCCACTGTGAGCTTATGCTAAGTTACACAGTCAATCTAATATAAATTTCATTTAAAGTTTATTAAAGAATGTCAGCATCCCACTTTCTAATCACAAAATAATTTTAAATCAACCTCTCTACTTCAAAATAATTACAAGGAAATGTTTCCAAAATAAATCAAAATATTCACTTTGGTCTGCCCTTTGAGATCTGAGATAAGATAGCTTTTAACATAAGAAAGGATAATTAAATGTACTTTTACGAAAGGTATATTGGAGCACTAAATTTTTTCTTAATCTACATATCTTAAAGTATTTCCTTTGGAATATTCAATGAACTGCTTTAATTGGGAGAAAGCACAAAGGCACAGCTCTCTTTAAATTCCAGCTTTTTCATTCAGCTAAATTGATCTTTGGGATGTATAACAAGGGTCCGTGGTATTACCCACCATGGACATATTTAACCTTTTTTATAGTGATCACTGCATTTTCTGTTTTTGTAATTATGATAAATCTGGAAAAATACACTTTTTACCCTTCACTAAATACAGAAGGAACTGTTCCAAAAATAAAAGAGAATTAAGATGAATTAACAAAGATGTTGCCTCACAACTTTAATAGTATAGTAATAACAAGTACTGAAACCACAACTTATATTTGAATAATCAAAAACATGAACTTTCTTTGAAAAACCCCAGTAAGAGCAGGAAGGCATCTTCTAGCAAAAGTATTTACACTTTTGGAGTGAGAGCATAACTAAGAGAAAAGACCCAGCTGCAGAAGAAAGTGCTCTTGCTCAATGAAGTAATCTTCTGCACAGTGTTCAGTCAGGAAATTTCATATCGACCTCCTAAATTATAAGAGGACTCTAAAATTTTCATATTGAACTCCTAAATTATAAGAGGACTCCAAAATTTTCATATTGACCTCCTAAATTATAAGAGGACTCTAAATTTTTCATATTGAACTCCTAAATTATAAGAGGACTCTAAAATTTTCATATTGACCTCCTAAGTTATAAGAGGACTCAAAAATTTTCATATTGACCTCCTAAATTTCAAGAGACTGGCATTCAAAAATCAGCACTTATCATATTTTCATGGAATTTTGTTTGCTACATGTCAGGACAAAAGTTAATTCTAGGCATAAGACTATGTCATTAATAGTCAGTAGAAGAAATGATAAGTTGGTAGAGAAATTAGATTAGAATCAGAAGTAAAAGTAATGCAGATAGGCTGGAATTCTGCTCAGTGGACCATATACATATTGGCTAACACCAAAGACAAAAATACCCAAGAGAAGAATTAGTATTGTTATTTCTGTCTGAATATAGAAGAATTTGCATGGGCTGTGCATGTTCATAGCGACATCTGATTACAAGTGAGGCCACGATAGCTGTGGTGGGGTTAGGAGTTGTTAAATAGTAAGTGTAGGCATAATAAGGAAGTTGTAGTGATAACGACAAAACATTTCTCTGGAAGCCATGTTAGGATTTTTAACCAGCCAATATTGTCTTAACTTCAGGGTTAGCTCTCCTAATCCTGATGAATTTCTGATGATATCTAAGAGCAGAAGTAACTTAGCTGCCTTTGTGTTTGAGACTAATTATATTTGTTATAACTTGAACATATCTCAAGACAGGTCGAGAACAATACAAATGTAGTTAATATTTAATTGTGTGTAGTAAAAATATAAATTCTGAGTATTTAAGACTGCATTTGTCCACGAAATAATATGGGCCATTGTCATATCAGTTAGAATACAAGAAGGATATTTTGTTATGGTACTTGTGGCTGTTACCACACTCGTAAGTAAAAAAATGATTTTGAAAATATATGTTGAAAATACATATGGACTGTCTGATTCCATGATGACACTGTCGCTGCTATTTAGAACATACAGGGGACACACATAGACAAAGAGAGAGCATTCACTGCTAGAGAATGAAGATCTGGCTTGGGGCCATCAGTCCAAGACAGCCATCAGCACCTTAGTGCAAAGTATATTAAAGTTCCTTAAGGAGCTTTTTGCCTTATATGACAGTAACTTATTACATTTCCACATCTTATATCCTTTCCAGATAGTGTCAGTTTCCATTGATTCATTATTTTGTACACTGATTCTTTCCACTGAAGTGCAATTTATTTTTAAATAGAACTCTTGTAAGGGTTTGGGAATAGATTTTGGTGAGGTTCGGTGAAATTCCACATGGACAGTGTATGCTAGGAGTTAACTTCTGAGTTTCAATTCTGAAGCCACATTGCATAGGTTTAAATGTCTTTCTGTTATTTCCTAAGTATATGAATATTATCACAAAACAACAGGTACCACATAAGGCTACATTTGGGATTACATCTGTTAATAAAAACGCAACACTTGGAAGTTTTTCTAACAGTCAGCTAAGGGGAAATTTACCTATAATTGTCATTATTCAGTAACTTTCTAAGAAGGGGTATTATTTAAAGTCCATGACAAAATGATTTTGTAACTTACATTTGTTGAGCTCTTGAGCATATGCTCTTATAGTTATTTATATTCATTTAGTCTCAGCATATTTGATAGAGAACAACAACAAGAAAATGGAAGAAAATAGCCAGGAGTTCAGCTCTGCACCTGCGTCTAGGAACTTCTCATGCACTTTACAATTCTGTGGAAATTGGAGTCCTTCAATTCCCAGAAGAAAGAATGCCTGGTATTACCCAAAGAGAGGTGGTTGACCAATTGAACTCTGCTATCTCCTGAGCTCCATGGCCATGTTTTGATAATATATAAACTCCAGTACATCAACAATTCTCCACCCTCCCTGACTAGCGGTCATATGGCCACTAGTGTTCCTTCTGGGTAAAGAAATGTGTGCCTTGGGCCATGGTAGCCTTCTAATCAGCATAAATTTCACTATTATTTTAAAACTAACTTTTCAATCCCATCAGTACCTTCTCTACTCTTGGCCACCAAAATTGGTAATAAAATTGCACAATATTAATTTCAGGTAACCTAAGCGTTAGCTCCCCAGCAAATTCCCAAGATTATCCTTCCAGGAACATCTCCTTATTGGGGGACTCTTTGGTCATCAAATAGTGACTCCCAAATTTTCTCATAAAATTGACCTTCAGTACTTCGAGTAAACTGAATAACAACCTCACAAAGATGTCCATGTCTCACCACTCAGAAGGCATGAATTTTGTCTCATATAGCAAAAAGGACTTTGCAGCTGGGATAAAGGATGGTGAGGTGGACATATTTTCTGAGTGGGCTGAATATAATGACAGTACTTTTTATACAAGACAGGCAAGATATCAGAGAGGGAAAAAATGGTAATGCGATAATAGAACAGAGATTAGAGTTATGCAGCTGGAATCAGAAATTTAGCAAGGCTAAACTTGTCATATTCCTAACTCATGAACTTTAGGAAGTGCTTTCAAATGTAAAATTAAACTCTCAAGAAGAGTCTGTCTAAGACATAAGTGATGTTTATAATTTTCCACTTTCTTAGTTCTTTATGAAAACCTCCAAGAGCAAAATCTTTTTTACCTTCAAATACCTCTACAAAGACATTTATCAGAGTTGTTAATATAGAGTCTGCTTAACCTGGATGACTGGCAAAATCTTCCAAATGGAGATGGTATGCACTACAGTGGCTCAGTATCTCCAGGTATTTGCACCAGAGAGATTTCTGCAGGAAGGGAAAGTGGGATTGCTCCGTACAAGCTACAAATGTCTCGAAAGTCACCACGGGTTCAGCATCCATAAGAAGCTTATTCAACTTTTCAGACTTCAACACACAGCAGAAGCAGAAGAATTCATCAAACTTGAAATGTAACCACAAATTGTGTGAGGCATAATGTGAAATTTAGGAATTAAACATGTATGTACACAAATGGAATTTTTGAAAAAAATTAGTATGTATATTTGGTAAAGGAATTCTTAAAATATTGACACATACACGGACTGCCGAAGGGCACAGACAAAGGGGCTTCTCTATGCATCAGAAAATGGCTCAAGTATTTTCTTGCTTTTAAAAATAAATTTTAGCCAGAGAAAATATCTCAAATACAGAACCTAATTAATAATCTAGTTTTAAATCTTGAGAATCACTCTGTTTGTTGGAAATAACTACTATGTCAAGATTTGTCAGTTCTCGGGGGCACCTGTGGCTCAGTGAGTAGGGCGCCGGCCCCCTATGCCGAGGGTGGCGGGTTCAAACCCAGCCCCGGCCAAACTGCAACAAAAAAATAGCCAGGCATTGTGGCGGGCGCCTGTAGTCCCAGCTGCTAGGGAGGCTGAGGCAAGGGAATCGCGTAAGCCCAAGAGTTAGAGGTTGCTGTGAGCGGTGTGACGTTATGGCACTCTACCTGAGGGCGGGACAGTGAGACTCTGTCTCTACTGAAAAAAAGAAAAAAAAGATATGTCAGTTCTCATTTGGAACGTAAAATATGTCATGGTTAGGACCACCTTAAAAGTATTAACAATATTTATCATCAAATAAAGTATTAGGCACAGCTGAATAGACTCACTTCCAGTCATACATATGTATCTGTCTTTACAATAAAAGATGTTTTTCTTCTTTCAGAGTGCAATTTTCTGGTAAGCAATATCGTAAATCACATAAAGGCTGGATTCAAATGAATAATAAACCGTTATTAGTATGAGCAAGAAGGAAGATGTAAGCAAAAGAGATCTGTCTAGTCCCTCGAAAGACCTGGGTTCCTCTTTGCTCCACTAACAAAGCATGACGTCATCTTGGTTAAATCAACTTGGTTGTACAAATGCTACTGTCTCCATTCACCAGTATACTGAATAAAACCTATGACAGGTTTAAATACAAATCAATTGATGTATGTGAACACATATTTTAAAATTTTAATTACCATATCAATTTTCCAAGTTAAAAAAATCCATCTGAATTCATGAAAAGAATGTGCACCCCCAGGTAATATTTATGAAGGATGATTACCTTTGACACCTCTTCACTATATACTTTTTCTAAAGCACTTTTTTTTTTTTCAGAGTCTCACTCTGTTGCCCTGGGTAGAGAGCTGTGGTATGATAGCTCACAGCAATCTCAATCTCCTGGGCTCAAGAAGAATATCTTGCCTCACCCTCCCAAGTGACTGGGCTATAGGCACCCTCCACAATGCCTAGGAAGTTTTTCTACTTTTAGTAGAGCCAGGGTCTTGCTCTGGCTCATGGTGGTCTGGAGCACCGGAGCTCAGGTCATCCTGCTGCCTCAACCTCCCAGAGTGCTGGGATGTCAGATGGGAGCCACCATGCCCACCAGCCTGTCTTCTTTCCTGTAGGTTGTAACACAAGTGTGGCAGGTGGTTTAGCATTCAGATCATCCTCTAAATCTGTGTCAACTATCCCAAATCTAAAAAAAAAAAAAAAAAAAAAAAGATCTGCTTGGTGCATATATTGGTTTTCACAGCTGTGTAACAAACAGTTTTAAGTTTACCAGTTTAACCTACATCTGTTTATTATCTCACAGTAACTATGGGTCAGGAATCTAGGCACAGATTAGCTGGGCTCTATTCTCTGATGAGACTGTACCCAAAGTATCAGCTAGGGCTGCTGTTCTCTCCTCGAGCTCACAGTCATCTTCCAAGTTTACGGGGCTGTTGACAGAATTTATTTTCATGCCATGTAAGACCACGGACCCAGCACAGCAGTTCTCCTCAGTTCACAGGTGGTTCACAAAGTAGTGGTTTGCTTTCTTCAGGAAGACCAAGATAATGTCCTTGAGACATCATTCATTCTCTTTTAAAGACTTCACCTGCTTAGGGCAGGCACACCAAAATAAATTCCTGTTTTGATTAACTCAAATTCAACTGATTATGGATGCCAATTATATGTACAAAATACTTTAACTCTCGCCATGTCATCTAATCATGACATAACCTCCGCTATATTCCCAGCTACCACCTATACCCAAGGAGATTGGATTATACAGGATGTCAGGGGAGCTGTCTTGTAACTCTGGCTACCATAGTTATGTAAATGCAATAAAACTTCAAAGACCATCAGTGCACGAATCAATAAAATGTGGTATCTGTGTACCATGGAGTAATACCCATAAAAACAAACAAAAACCATGGCAATCTAGTATCTCGTAACGACATAGATGGAACTGGAAACCATTCTTCTAAGTGAAGTGTGCCGAAAATGAGGGGGAAAACACACCACTTGTACTCAATACTAAATTGCAACTAGTCAATTAACACTTAACATATGAAAATACAACTTAACTAAAATGTAGTGGGGGGGAGGAAGGAGAGCAGGGAGCAGGTAAACTCACACCTAAAGGGTGCAGTCTGCGCATTCTGGATGATCGGAATGCTTATAGCATGCACTTAAAATGTGCAAAAGAAAATTAGGTGACTAAAATGTGTGCAACCCTGTAACACTCTGAAGTAAAAAGTAAATAAAGAAAAAATCTCAGAGACCTCTAACTCCTCTTTTTAAATTAAATTTAATTAATTAATTATTATTATTTTGAGACATAGTCTCTCTCTTTTACCTGGGCTATAGTGTCATGGCCTCAGCCGAGTTGGCAACCTTAAATTCCTGAGTTCAAGCGATCCTCCTGCCTCAGCTCCCAAGGAGTTGGGACTACAGGCACCTGCCACAATGTCAGGTTAATTTTTTTCTTTTTTTAGTTGGGACAGGATCTTGCTCTTACTTGAGTCTGGAACTCCTGAGCTCAAGTGATGCTCCTGCCGTGGCCTCTCAGAGACCTAGGATTATAGGCACGAGCCATGATACCTAGACTCTAACTCCTCTTACAATCACCTCCAAATCCTGTTTCATTTCCACCGAGATTACCTTTTTTTATGTTTGGGCATGAGGCTCAAGTTTCTGTATTTTTAACTGCAGCCTGAGCTAACACGGCTGTTCTGCAAACCACACTTCATTAGAACTTACTAATACTGTGACGTGTGCCACTTGTAGCAAGTCTGCGTTCTGCTGCAAACATTCGTTCTAAGCACACTTCGTCATTCTCCTCCGATTCTCCATCTGTCCCATCATTTCTCCTACTTGCGTTTTCACAATAACCTCTTTGATGTTTTATCTTTATACCCTCAATTCCTAGGAAGGCTTTTGAAAATGACGACAACAACAAAAACCCAACTAAATCTATCTTTTGTAGGGATTTCCTTCCACTGAAAACTTCTAAAATACTTGTTCTCCCTAGTATACTCATAATAAAAAAGGAAAGGTGGTACGCACATGTGAAAATGCTTGAGGACAAGCCACAAAGTTACGTTTACAGGGAGGAAAAAACCTAGCCAAAAGAAGAATTCACTTTCTTCCACATATATGAGTACCAACAACCTTTTCTAGGAAATACCAAAATTTGGGTGTAAATAAACAAATCTTGCACCCAAAATAATCTGACATATTGCTAGACTTAATTATTTTTGTGACTATAATGCTTATGAATGAATACAAAGTGTTATATTTGTAATGATAAACCTTAGCAGTATTTTTCTTCTCAAATCAATGAGAACATCCCTTATGATTGATAAATAACATTAGTGCAGTACATTCTCTAATATTAAGCACAATTTAATATTCCTCTTTTACTGATGCATTAAAGAAACACAGATTCTTCCATAACATGCTTAAGTACCTAGGCTTCCCGCTCCCAGGTCCAGTCTGTGATGGGGTGAGGAGCACCAGCGCTTTTCCAGGACATGCGTTAAGTCTCCTTGTGTTTGCGTCTGAGAAGAGGGCATGAGCGGTGAAGGAGCATAATCCAGAGGGAAGGAGAAGTGGAGGACAACTCTAGTGCCATGAACCCCGTCTATTGGGATACAAATACACAGAGGCCCAAGTAGCAGAAAAACACAAAAAGAAAAGGAAAAGGAAAAAATATGCATATGTTTCATTCATGCAAGTAGCCAATTTCCATTCAGTAAACTGGAATTAAATGTATGATTAATTTACTTCTCTATATAATTTTCGAATGCCTGATGACCCTTGTTTGCTGTTTTTTCCTGATAAATATACTTTTAAGGATTAATGACATAATACAGGTAAAGTTTATTTTTAAACGATTATTTTTGTTGACACCTAGACTTATGAATCACTCGGAACCTGTAGTCAATTGTTCTTAATGAATGAAAAATAAAACACATAATTAATGGATTTTCATGATAGATGGTAGTGAGCAAACTATTTGTAATGGTAATTAATTATCCCTCCTGCATTTCTAATGAACAGAACACATTGTGCATTTTAATTGCTTTAATGAATAGTTATCAGGTATTTTTTTTAAACTTAATTTATACCACAATTTAGATGTAATGAAAGACAAATCTATCATCAATTTAAATTAGCCATGAACAGGTTATTGTACCATTCAAATATTCAAAATAGTTGTTTCTTTCTAAAGATATATACACAAACACACAATACATCAAATTATCAATGAATCTTTCTTTTTTTTCCTTAAAGTCCCCTCGTTTAAAGCAAATTGTTACTATTTCTTCTTATTTATATAGTCTAAAAAGAAATCAGAGTATTTACAAGGTCTTGGATAGCAACTTCAAACCTTCAAAATCCTAAGAAATAATAAACCATGTACAATCTGTCATTACACCTTTATTTTATTTGTCATAAAAGACATCAAAATTCTTCATTCTCTGTAGAGATAAAAAAGAAAACTACTAAGCCATGAATGCAGCTTTGAATTTAATGTAGGAGAGTACAGATGAGTACAACTCCACCTGACTTGTTAAACAAAACACAGCAGTTCTTTCTGCTACTGGGCCTGTCTCTCATCCCATTTGCCCATGTACACAAAAAATTAACACCAAAAATAACGGTGTTTGGCTTCCAACAGAATTTATCATATAAAATATGATGTATGAAATACGGATATACTGACAATAATAACCTTATGGAAAAAAAAGAGCATCGCAGCCCATCCTCATCCCCATTGCATGCCCCACCAGGGGCATGAGTTCTCAAAATTCACTTCCAAAACTCCCTCATATACAGAACCAAAGTCAAGATCTTGCATGACTTTGAAAATGAAAACAGCTTCATGTCATCAGCTCAATAAACCAAAACTCTTGAATTATACCCAACAGACTTGACACATCATTTTCTTCACACACTCAATCCTATATTCCAACTCAAGAAAAAGTGTATAATTTTAATTGTGATCTCAGAGCATTCAACAAGTGGTTGGAGAAAAACGAACACAAACCCCGGCAACAAAAAGCAAAATGCAACAAAAGAAAGGGCTCATGAAATTCAATCAGCACAGTGCACACTCTCAACTCAATTCACTATATAAAAGTAATGGCTGGGATTCTTTGATTTGGTACTATAGTTATATTATTTCTGGTAAATGCTTTTATAATCTATGGGGCAGTTTGAACGGCCAAGTCAAAGATAATTGTACACAAATGAATAAGAGGTTACCTACAGATAATGTTGGAAAATACAAAAACGTCAAACAAATTTAGAAAGCAGTCATGAAAAAATACATATATTTTTTTTTTTTTTTTTTTTTTTTGTAGAGACAGAGTCTCACTTTATGGCCCTCGGTAGAGTGCCGTGGCCTCACACAGCTCACAGCAACCTCTAACTCCTGGGCTTAAGCGATTCTCTTGCCTCAGCCTCCCGAGTAGCTGGGACTACAGGCGTCCACCACAACGCCCGGCTATTTTTTGGTTGCAGTTTGGCCGGGGCCGGGTTTGAACCCGCCACCCTCGGTATATGGGGCCAGCGCCTTACCGACTGAGCCACAGGCGCCGCCCCATATAATTTGTTTTTAAAGAATTTTTGGAGCGTCAAATTTTACATGAAATGAAAATTCCTCTCCCTGGTAGTGAAATGAGGAACAGCAGAAGTCTCCTAAATATGTACAGTGGTATCTGAAGTTGAAATATTTAACTAGTACTAAAAAGTGATTTCTTTGAATACTAGTCACAATTGCTAGGTGTGATTCAAGAAAATAGCTAAAATTCTGAATTGGGGTGGGAGTTGCATAAAGAAGTAAAATAAAAATCAGTCACTGAAGAAGTAAAACATATTCAAGTATTTCCAGGCGGTAAAAAGCATCCTCACGAAGGGCGAGTCCTGACTGCTCTAAAGAAATGTTGTATAATCTGTTATCCGTGGAAAAACCAGCATAGGTCATTTACAAAGCCTGAGGGAGATTCGAAGTACATTGATATATAAGCAGATGGGAAATACTCATGAACATGAAAATAGATCTATCAATAGTTATAACTTAATGGAAATCTAGTGAAAGTTCTTTTTTTATATAGAACAATAGTAATTAAAAACATAATATAAGAAGACTCTTGAACATACGTCATGTTAGCAGGATTTTCAAGAAGCTATTGCTGGTACATAAATTCAGATTTTATTTTATGGTCATTACTATAAAAATATATGAGATTAGAAGGAAGATAGATAAGCCATCAGCAACAGGTCATGTTTAATTTAGAGATTTGGTATTACGCAGTCTCACTCTCACTGCAGAATATTTTTTATAGAATTGTTTGATATTTTCACATGCAAATGTTTCTGTCATTGGTGTTAGGACAATTTTTCACAAATAGGGACTCACTGCTGCTACCTCTAAATGGCTAACATGGTTTAACTTATTTTTTTAAGTGGGTAAATAAATGATACTGAAATGCACTTCAAATGATAAGATGATTAATTTTGGGAAATATTTTTTTAGGAAGTTCAGAAGAATTTGATTAGTTGGTAAATATACAACATGTACTTTGTTTAACCGATTGATATACTTTCAAAACATGAAGGACCACAAACTATTCAAAGAAACAAGCACTTCCAACTGTTCCAGATTTTTTTTAATGTTGCCAATATATTTTATTTTATATCTCTGACTCTGATACTTCAGGTCTAAAGGAACTCTTAGAAAATATTATCCTACATCTCTTTAATTTTTTTAGTTTTTTTCTAGTAATTTTTTTCTTTTTTTGTTGAATCGTAAACACATAGATCATATATACATTAGAGCATTTATGGGGCACAACATGCTGATTTCATATAGAATTAGGAATGCTTACATCATGCTGGTTAATATACGCAAGCCTGCGTGCCTCACTTATCACTATTATTTAGACAATAAACTTTTATAGCAGAACAGGTGCACCAATATTAAGTTAAATTGAATTCAGCCATGATGTTTCATGGTTCTGGAAGCATGGCTCTGGCATACAATCAAGTAAAACTTTTCAATTATCAATGAAGAACACATTGATTATGTCATATGGGTGATGGTGTAGAGGTCTCTCTCCTAAAAAATATACATTGCTAAACATGGTTATTATTCCAAATATATTTTATTTCTGTAGCCTTTTGAGAAGAGACAGATCTGGATGCTCAGGAAGCTCATTCCCTCTTCCCTCCTCCTCGAACACATAAACACACAGACACGATGGGTTGGGGAACTTAGAAAACCTCAGCTCATCTGCTTTGAGTTAGCTCAGTAGGACAGGCTGATTCTGTTATTTTAAAATCTTTTTTTTTTTTAATTGTTGGAGATTCATTGTGCATTTGTTAGGTAAAGTCCCTCTGAAAGAGGCTCACTGTATCAGAGAACTTCCATCATTACACAATTACATGCAAGTTTTTATTCACCAACTTTATAAATAGGTAAGGTTTATTTATTAAGGTTTATTAAGGTTTATTTTTTTTCAATTGAAAAGTGGACCCTAATCCAGATAGTCCATCTCTGATTGGAATAAACTACCTAATAATACAGGTTTGGGAAATATGGTATCTTACTATGTCTTTTGCTGGGAAACTTTTCCCCAGTAAACTTTACATTTGCACAAATGGCACTAGTTGTAAGTAGCTGTAACTCCTAAATAGGACAGGTGATGGCAATACAAGGATACAGACCAGTTTAATGTGCCTGGTTTTGAAAAGAGTCTCCATCTAACCCCCACACATCAAACTCTGGAGGAAATCATCCCTTCCAGGGGCTGTAGCAGATCATAGAGGAGGCTGGTGGTGAGTTTCTGCTAGTTTCCAAGTGACAACTAGAAAATCCCCCAGCTTGGAATCTTCCACAAGGGCTGTTGAGGAACCCGCCCCACACCCTGAACAGGACAGCATATGTACAATGGCTGTGAGCTCCAGAACAAGTTAGTCAGACGTACCTTACAGAGCTGGGGACCTGCCAAGGGACCAGACTCTGGGGCAGCAGCACAGAAGTCTGTCAGTCACCAAAACCCCAAGGCAAGAGGCAATTAGAAAAGGGGGGGGGGGTTTCAGCAATGTCTTCAAAGCATGCAGATCGTTGAAAAACAGGTGTGTTTGCTACCAAATGAAAACCCCAGGTAGGAAGAACAGGAGAGAAGAAAAGGAGGCCAGACTATTTGGAGTTCAGAGCATTCCTGCAAGAACAGATGCGCTTTATGGCTGACTGTGGGAGGATTATAAAACCAACCGGATCAGCAATAGATTTCACAGAGAGGAGGAGGTGGAGTTTCTCAGTCTCGGCACTACTGACGTTTTGGAATAGACAATTATTTCTTTGGGTGGGCCGTTATGGGTATTACATACTTCTAAAATATTTTTATTTATTTTTAAATTAGTTTGGGTAGATAGTAGTTGTGTACATTGAAGGGCTGCACATGAGTTTTTTGTAGTTTCCTAAAGCTTTATTGTTCTGAACACTCCTAATAACCTGCTGGGGCCAGACACTGCAGGATCAAATACAGGCTGACCATGATCAAAGCTCCACTGTCCTGAGCCTCAACTGCCCCTGTGGGCTGGAGCACGGCAGACCGCATGGTAGTTATTAGAACTTTCTGAGAGGAGCAAGGGATCTGGGGATCAAAAAACAACCAAACCATACCTACCAGTAAATAAGAGTGCCCAAACCGACTAATGTCATTAGGCTCAGAATCCCCCCTGCCAGGAAGTAATAACCTTCAGGACGATTGAACAAAACAGGATTTCGCTGCTCAGATGCTTTGAGTTTGGGAGGTGCTGGTTTCATTGACGACTCTGGTCAGGCTTTTGTTTTGTTTTGTTTTGTTTCAATCTTCTCAGGCACTTCTGCCTGACACTTCTCTGCTGCAGGACAGAGCTTCACGGGAACGGAGGCGAGCCCCGCAGCAGGCCCTTCCCGGGGGCCATGGCCACGCACCCCGTTCTGTCGTCCACGTGTCCAGCAGTCTGCTGTGCTTCCAGCCTTCCCTCGCCACCTCTTGTCCTCATCCAGCTCTCGTTTTGCTCCTCTGCATCTGCCTTCCTGCCTTTGTCCTTGTTCTGAAGTGCCCTTCTATCCCTTACGCCCTGCTTCTCTGCTGCCAGAGCTCCTTTTAAACAGGGAACTCCGGACCTTGGTCCACTCCATGGCCGAGAGCCCCTGTCGGGCACTCAGCCTCTTGGCTTCCCTCTCCTTGCAGAAGGCTGGCAGGTCTCCCTGCTGACCCCGCCAGGGTGGGGATGGGCTGGGTCCTCGGGCGGGTCACGGCCACCGCGCAGGCCCAGCCTCCTCCCAGGCTTTCTCGTACAGCCACCGCCTTGGGACGAATGTGTCGCTTCAGGCTGTAAGTGGGAAGTTTTGATACACGCACACAATGTGTATGAATCAAATCAGGGGAATGGGGGTGTCCGTCACCCCAGGCATTTATAATTCCTTTGTGCTAGGAACATTCCAGTCCCGTGCTTTTATTCATTTTAAGTGTACCCTAAGTTGTTTTTGATTATATAGAATAAAACACTATTAGATGTGTGTGTGTGTGTATGCACACACATATATAGTTGTGCTATGAAATATTGTTCATCCTCCCTATCGTACTAACTTTTTCTGCTTATTAATGATCCCCTTTTGACTCCCTGCCACCACTCCCAGCCTCTGGTAACTAGCATTCAACTCTCTTCATCATAACATCAGTTGCATTAATATTTAGCTCCCACACACGAGTGAGAACATGTGAGATTTGTTCTTCTGTGCTGGCTTACTTCCCTTACCAGAATGTCTTCCGCAGCAGCCTGGCCTCTACCTGCCAGACGCCAGTAGCATTCCTCAGGGCTGCTAACTGCGACTACCAGAAACATTTCCAGACATTGCCATGTGTCCCTACAGCAAAATCATCCCCGTTTTAGAACAACCACTACAGAACATCACTCTTCAAAAGTGACAAAAATGCATCTTTACATAGCTTTTGGGTTTTGTGGAACGTGTGTTAGAGGGTTCGGCATTTGGTACTAATGGTTTATCTAAGTAACATTATTGGTCTACCCAGGGCTAATATGCTGAAGTATTCGGTTCATTTCCTCTAGAAATACAAGCAAGAACTTTCTCACAAATTTGATCTTCCTATGACACTTCCAAATGCCTGTATGAAGTGATGTATGAAGGAAAAACATCTGGACTGACAAAGCCAGTAAAGCACCTTACCCAGCATTTCCTCTGCAAATCACTAAATCCATGTTGTAAACCACCAAGGTAATGAAACCACCAAAAAAAAACCCTGAAATAACCAACATAATTCTTTTTCTGGCTTACGAAACTACCAACTCGGCCAGCTTTTCAGTGATAACCATGTAAGATCAGCCAGTCCCTTCTATTCAGCTATTGTAAAATGCACATGAATATACACGCTTTGCTGTGTTCTTAGGCACCCATGAGTGTTTTTTTTGTTTTTTGTTTTCAGTTTTTGGCTGGGGCCAGGTTTGAACCCACCACCTCTGGTATATGGGGCCGGCACCCTACTCCTCTGAGCCACAGGCGCCACCCTGGCACCCAAGAGTGTTAAAGGAAGGATCAAGGCAACTTTTTAATTATTTTTTTTCTTTAACCTCAGCAGATAGCTGGCTGTCATTGCTCAGACGGTGTGCACCAGGGTAAACATGACAGAGGACACAGACTTTCCTTTAGGTGACAGCTGATATCCTTGGTCTGCAGATGGTAAGCATGGGAACTACATAATAATGATTGTATTTCTGTGCAACTTACTCCTCCAGAAAAAGTCAAAGTAATAACACGTCACATTCCTGAGACAGCACGTCATGTAATCATGGAGAAGTTAGGAGGCTGGGGGAGGGGGTAAATGTATCCCTTCCTTGCGAATCTGCACAAAAATCTCCAGTCAGCTTCCTGTCCTCTTCCCAGGATGTAGGTCCTACCGTTACCTTCTCACCATGTTACGTATGTCACTGCCCATGTTATCCGCTGGAGGAGATATCATTGATCTCACATCCCCCAAATGTCTCAGAACCTCTTTGATCTGGATTGAAGCAGAGATGAACAGAGAAACGTGGAATTGTTCTATGAGAACTGAAGTCTGGACTCCGGACAGCTGGGTCTGTACAGCCCTGGAGGTTCATTTCTTCTCTTCTTGGCAGATTATTAAACCGCTGATTCAGCAGGTCGGGGGTGGCTGGGTAGGGACAGGCTGACCCGGTCGCTGCTCCTGGAGCACTCCTTCTTGCTCAGGCCACTTTCTCAGACGGAGAACTTCTAGTTTCACGTGTTTGCACGACTCTTCCCTGTTTGTGGACCCCATAATGTGAATCATTGTAAAAGTGGGGACTTATAAACTGGAAAGTCGGCTATCGTGGATGCAGCCCATCCGTGATAGCCTAAGTTGTGAGCTCAAGGATAACCTTTTGATATTGTTGTGTTCCTCTACTTAAACTTCATCGAAGTACTTTCCCAACAAAGTTTATTTTAAATCTACACTGCGTGTGACTATTGCTATCTAGCTGTAACTCTTTCATATCACAGGTTTATTCTAGAACCTCCTAGAATGCTTATAATTCTTACCATGTTACATATATTTATTTTTTTATTCAAATATTTTATTATTAATGATTTCTTTTTGCTTGTTTCCAAAAGATATTCCTTCTGTTATAACTAGAGTTATTGTCTTTCTAGGGATATTGGTCTATCAGATAGCAAATTCAGTTTGCTCTGGGGGTTTGGAAGGATGGTAGCAAACAGCTGGCCCACTGAGAGGTGCACATATCTGATATTGGGTGTTGTTATATATGCAAATACCTTCGGGCTTTCCTGTAGATTCATAATCACACAATTGTGACAGTTTGTCTAGTTTATGTTATTCAGTTAACTCTCAAAATGCTCATGGACTTTTTAACAATATATTCTTGATAATTAAGATTCTGCCAGTAAGAAAACCTTGGAAAACGAAACACCATCCAACAATGAGTTGAACTGCAAATTCAAATTCAATTTCTTCATGTTTGTCATTTAATAAAACTATTATTCCCAAAATTGTTTCTGTCACTAGTATAATTTTAGGATATTTTTGTTTCCATGTAGTTTCAAGGTTTTTTTGTCTTAACAAATGTAGTGGAGTGTAATGAGTTTTCAGGAAGTTTCTATTTACATATTTTCTCTTTCTTTCTTTCTTTCTTTCTTTCTTTCTTTCTTTCTTTCTTTCTTTCTTTCTTTCTTTCTTTCTTTCTTTCTTTCTTTCATCCGTTCGTTCTTTCTTTTTGAGACAGAGTCTCACTATGTCATCCCCTGGTAGAGTGCCATGGCATCACAGCTCACAGAAACCTCAGACTCTCAGACTCTTGGGCTTAAGTGATTCTCTTGCCTCAGCCTCCCAAGTAGCTCTATGTACATATTTTCATAATGAAAGTTGTGCCTGCTATTTAAATGCAATGACATCTGACATGGGTAAGAAGCCTTACTCAAAAGAGCTCATACTGGCGGTGCCTGTGGCTCAGAGGAGTAGGCGCCAGCCCCATATGCCGGAGGTGATGGGTTCAAACCCAGCCCTGGCCAAAAAAAACTACAAAAAAAAAAAAAAAGAGCTCATACATTGTACAATTCCATTAACATGAAGTTTTAGAATG
The DNA here is from genome assembly GCF_027406575.1 of Nycticebus coucang. Taxonomy (NCBI): domain Eukaryota; kingdom Metazoa; phylum Chordata; class Mammalia; order Primates; family Lorisidae; genus Nycticebus; species Nycticebus coucang. Next base: position 85,685,665 of record NC_069785.1, read on the forward strand.
GACACACATATTAGAACAGTGGAAAACTAAAATTGGGATTGATGTGGAAAGTGCATGGATTTGCTTTCAAGAATAAGGTAATATTTTATCTATGGACAGAGGGTTTGATTATACAAGTAGAATCATTTATCAAAATTTAGGCAAAGTACACTTAGATTTATGGATTTCATTTTATCTCGAAAGAAAGAAATGAAATGCTGACTTCTAGTATTTAAAGAAAATATGCTAATGTCTGCACTTTACCTTGGAAGGCATCCAAAAATAAAATGAATTGATAGATAGGCATGTTAATGATAAAATCTAGGTAGTGGACATATAGGTGTTCTTTGCAATACTTTTTAACTTTGCTACATTTGTGGAAGTTTTTATTATAAAATATTACAAAATAAGTAAGCATAATATACTTTTATAAGTACTCAAATAATGAAGATATAATGAAATAAATTATTATACATACAATAAAGGTATAATGAAATAAGATAAGGTACATGTTAGAATTGCCAGCTACATACGCAACATACTGACAGTTAATCATATTACCAACTAATAACACAAGAAGCCCTGAGAACACATTAGTCAGGACAGTATTGTTAATCCCTCGAAATATGAGTAGAGCATAATTATCACATACAATATGAAAACAATTATTATAATGAGAATAATTTGATGTGAAAAGCCCTGAGATTTTTGAATTGTATGTTTCAATTTTTCCAGTACAAAACTTTCCTCAGAATTAATTACAGGAAAGCAATTATTATGTAATGTGAAGAATTCTACTAATGAAAAGAAAATGATTTATGTGAAATCTAAGAGGATGCAGAGCAAGTGTAAAATTAGCTTTCTGAAAATTGGACTCATCCCTTATCCCATTCTCTTTAGAAGATCATCTCCTTTCAATGTGAAGTATTTCATAGATCCTTGAAATTTTTCAGAAATGTATTGAAATGAAATGATCAGGCACTCCTCAAGTTTCCACTCTGAAGACCGCTGGTTGTAATTCATGGTTTTTCCTTCCTCTGAAATGACTGTGTCATATTGTTCATCAGTTACATAGTTAATTTCGTAAAATAATTAATGTATATCATTAATTATTGTAATTAGTGTATATCAACACCCTTCTTACAAATCTCTTTATGTTCAGCTTTTTTATCCCTTCAATAAAATCAACATAGGTAGTATATCTTATTTTTAAGCCTTGTATTTCAATCTGTCTCCAAAATATTCCTATGGGTCCAGAGAGTACATCTCAAAATGATTTTTCAAATTGTGATTAAAGATCTTGATGAAATAATTAGATCTCACTTGGTAACTATTAAAAATACGATAAATGTGTGCTATTTCTTGAAATTACCTTTTAATAATTTTAGCTTGAAGGACCTAGTGATTTATATTTCAAGCATGCCTTCTAGATAATTCTAATAAACCTAAAATGTGGAATGATTATTTAATTTTAATTCAATTATATTTTTAATTTTTTTAGAGTATTACTGGGTTCTATTTTTATTTTTTATTAATTTTAGAGTATAATTTGCATTTGTACATTTGAAGTCAATACTTTAAGTGTGCCCTTTACCCAGAATAAGTGTGCTGACCAGTTAGGGGTGAGGTTACCCTATCTCTCCGCCATATACCCCGTTAGATTTTCACTGAGTTTTACTTCCGTAAGTGCATATAAGTATTGATTCACTAGTTCCCTTTTAGGATTGAACACATGTGTTTGTTTTTCCATTCTTGCAATATTTCACTTAGAAGAATGGCGTCCAGTTCCATTCAAGTGCACATGTCTTTTTAATAGAATGACTTTTTTTTCCTTTGAGTAAATACACAGCATTGGGATTGGCATGTCCAAAAGTGAGTCTACTTTTTGTTCTTTGAAGATACATCCATCCTACTTTCCATAGAGACTGTACAGTTGGGTCTAGAGACTATTTCATTTTATTTTTTTAGAGATAATGTGAAAGAAATCAGTTTATGTTAACATAAGTGATTTTTTTTTCCTTTTTTCCTCCTGAGGTTTTAAATATTCTTTCCATTGCTGCATTTCTCTCCATCTTATAATAGATTAGATTTATGCTTCAAGAGTTTGTGTCAGATTTTGGGAACATAAAAATTTTGTTGTGTCTTGGGTTCAATTGGTCTCTGGCTTTCGTTTCTCATATTATTCTAGTGAGAATGATTGCCTAATAAAATTTTGATAATAAATATGTGAAATTATAACTATTTACATGATTGAATTTTAAAAACTTGTTTACTTCAGTAAGGTAAAGTATCTGTGCTACTCACCCTCTGTTTAACTTAAATATCACAGAAAGCAGGATTAAAATTTGTGGATGAAATTGAATTGATATTAGCCAGTGCATTCATGAGTGAATGAAAAGAAAGAGTGAATAAAAGAAATAATACTCATGATATTTCATCAAATAGAAAGTGAATATGAAATGAGCCATTAAGTTATGCATACAAACTGTATGCATTATAATATAATCCCATTTATCTGGGATGAAAGAATGAATTGACTACTTTAAAATGTATTAACCAGGTTGGAAGGTAGTTCACGCAGAAAAGTTATCACAGTTATTCTCTCATGGTAGGACAATTAGATTCCCATGACCTTAAAGGAGATAATCTGAATTATTCTCTTTTGTATAAGATTTTCAGTAACTGTGCATCTGAGTGGCACACTTCAACAGGAATTCTAAAATATTACAGGAAACACTTAAACAAGAGAGATGGTATAGAATGGTGGGAAGGTTATAAACTCTGTCATATAAAAAGACTGTTGGTGACGGCGCCCGTAGCTCAGTGGGTAGAGTGCCAGCCACATACACCTGGGCTGGAGGGTTCAAATCCATCCCTGGCCAGCTGGACAGCAACAACAACTGCAACAACAACAAAAAAATGTTGTGGGTGTTACGGGAGGCACCTGCAATTCCAGCTGCTTGGGAGGCTGAGGCAAGAGAATTGCTTGAGCCCAGGAGTTTGTGAGGTTGCTGTGAGGGTGATATAGTGAGACTTTGTCGCAAAAAAAAAAAAACAAAACAAAAAAACATAGGCTGTTGGAACTAGAGTTATTTAACAGAAAGCAAAGAAGGAAAGTGAGGGAAGGGAATTATCTCAGTGTTAATATTCTCACACTGCTGAAGTTCATTACTATTCAGTGCACCGATAACTTTTTCTATAATTATTTGATAACACACGCAATATTTCTGTTCAAGTTGTCTGGGAATCATTGATCCTAACATCAAAGTGTAGAAGGTTTTGAAGGGGCTGTCGTGGGAAAGAAGATGTCTTGTCTTTTAATTCCAGAAGGCACAGAGTAAATGGCAAGACGAATCAAAGAGATAGACCTTGGACTCCATATATCGAATTAATATATAACTATTTCATGCATTATCAGTAGTATTCAAGCAAAGGATATAAACATGACCATTTTCAATCATGTGATGTAAATTGGATTTTTGTGTCAGGTGGTATTATCCATTCAAAATGTTAAGATTGCAACATTTTAATTTAGTAAGGAAAAACAATTTGCCAGATGTTTTGTCTACCTTAAAATAGTTTATGAATCAAATAAACACTCTAACAGGCTTTTTGGTAAATCCTTTATCAATCTTTATTTTCTATTTAATCTGTGTGTCATTCAGGAAGCAACTACATATTCAAATTGATGATAGTAGTCTCTGTATCACTAATGCCTGGTACATAGCGCACACAGGTACAAAATGCTCCATTGAATAGAGATGTCAAACAAACAAACAACAACAAAAAAAAAAACACCTTCATACCCTCAAGAGTAACCTAAAGTCCTGGAAATATGACCGGTAGCATCATTAGATGTCAAACAAACAAACAACAAAAAAAACACCTTCATACCCTCAAGAGTAACCTAAAGTCCTGGAACTCTGACCAGTAGCATCATTAGATGTCAAACAAACAACAACAAAAACAAAAAAACACCTTCATACCCTCAAGAGTAACCTAAAGTCCTGGAAATATGACCAGTAGCATCATTAGATGTCAAACAAACAAACAAACAACAACAACAACAAAAAAAAAAAACACCTTCATACCCTCAAGAGTAACCTAAAGTTCTGGAAATCTGACCAGTAGCATCATTAGATGTCAAACAAACAAACAACAACAACAACAAAAAAAACACCTTCATACCCTCAAGAGTAACCTAAAGTCCTGGCAATCTGACCAGTAGCATCATTAGATGTCAAACAAACAAACAACAACAACAACAAAAAAAACACCTTCATACCCTCAAGAGTAACCTAAAGTCCTGGCAATCTGACCAGTAGCATCATTAGATGTCAAACAAACAAACAACAACAACAACAACAACAAAAAAAAACCTTCATATCCTCAAGAGTAACCTAAAGTCCTGGAAATCTGACCAGTAGCATCATTAGATGTCAAACAAACAAACAACAACAACAACAAAAAAAACACCTTCATACCCTCAAGAGTAACCTAACGTCCTGGCAATCTGACCAGTAGCATCATTAGATGTCAAACAAACAAACAACAACAACAACAAAAAAAACACCTTCATACCCTCAAGAGTAACCTAAAGTCCTGGCAATCTGACCAGTAGCATCATTAGATGTCAAACAAACAAACAACAACAACAACAACAACAAAAAAAAACCTTCATATCCTCAAGAGTAACCTAAAGTCATGGAAATCTGACCGGTAACATCATTTTAAATAAGGCACTTCCCAGGCAGTCATGACAAAATGCCTGTTTGGTCCAGAAAGTGAAGTATGTAGACTCACTATTCATTAGTTAATTCAGTACTTAGCAGAAATTTAAGGCCAGGAGGAAGTTAGCTGAATTTTAAGGGCCTGCAGTAAGGAGGACGCATTCTTCCGTGAGTTGGGCTCTGGCATTATAATGATGTGGCGGGTCTCAAACTGGCTTGGGCATTGTTAAAGTTACGTATCAATTATAGAAAAAGAAGGCAAGCTTACATTACTCCATAACTTTGCTCCAGGCATGCTTGTAAAAATTAAGAAAAATGATATTTATTTTGCAGTAAGAACACTTAACATGATGAATGTCTAAGTGCACAATATTGTATTCTTAATTACACTGATGATGTCATTCTATAGGTGTCTATAACATGATAATTTTTTTAATTAAAAGTTCATGACCATTGAACAGAAACTCCTTATTTTCCCCTCTCCCTATCCCCTGGCAACCACCATTCTATCCACAAGGTCTATTAGCATGACTAGTTCAGACAAATCCTATCAGGGACATAACGCATCATTTGTCATTCTGTCACTTAGCGTCATGTCCTCCAGGTGCGTAGGTGGTGTTGTCTGTGGTGCATCGTCTTTCTTTTTAAGTATGAATGACATCCCATTTGACACAGAGGGTGCCAAAAATGCATATGCCTTTTAAGATAGGAAAAAAAAACTGTATTAAAATCATAATACTCAGTATATGCCAAAAACAATGCAAGGTTTTTTTTTTTTCTATTAAATCATAGCTGTGTACATTAATGGGGCACAACGTGCTGGTTTTATATATAATTTGAAATACTTTCATGAAACTGGTTAACATAGCCTCCATACAATGCAATATTATTAAGAAATAAAAAGGAATAGAGGACTGATACCTGCTACAACATATATGAGCTTTGAAAACATGATGCTAAATAAAAGAAGCTGGACATAGAAGGCCATATACATTATGATTCTGTTTGTATCAGGTGTCCACAAAAGGCAAATTCATAGAAACAGAAAGTAAAGCAGTGGTTACCAAGGGTTTGGGCAATGATAGTTAATGGGTATGTGGATTCTTTTTGGCATTATGAAAGTGTTCTAAAATTAGATACTGGTGATGGTTGTACAACTGGGAAAACACTAAAACTTACTAAATTGTAGAATTTAAAAGGGTAAATTTTATCCCAATAAAGCTATTGTTTTTAAAAGCTGAGATGAACAGCAGTCTGCAAATCTTTGTATGGACATACACTTCCATTTGGGGGGGGCAGAAAATAATTAGTAGTAAAAAAGCTGGGTCATACGATAAGTGCATGTTGAACTTTTAAAGAAACTGACGCTGTTCTGCAAAGTGGACCATTTTATATTCCCAGTAGTAGTATACGAGAGTTCCACTTGCTCTGCAGGCCCATTCACATTTGGCACAACCAAACAAGCTTAAAATTTCAGCGGGGAAGTTGACTTATGGTGGCACCTGCAGAGTGATAAGGAAAAGGACCGAGTATATGCCAAAAACAAAAGATGAATACAAGGCACGTTTGAATTCTGCAGTCACAAGAGGTGCTCAAAGTGGTCACCGTCAGTGTCCAGACACTTCTGGTTACAAGAACTACTGCTTGAGCAACGTTGACCAAAGTCTCCACTTGCATTCCTGGGCAATCCTTTTCACAACACCGTTTGTCTCAAACTGATCAGGAGTGTCAGCAGGAGTGAGGTGTGTCAGAGGTTGTGTTGAATACTCACGCCTCCATTGTCACTGCCCTTCACAGTGTTTTCAGATTTCAAGTACCACTCCCAAATTCTTGCACTCCTCCAAAGGCAGCTATCATTCTGCCATTTGACTGTCCTGCCTGTCATATAGTTACACTAGAGTTCACTTGATTGACCCCATCTTTTGACCCAGCATCATACTACACATTGCTACTATAATTCAATTCAACTTTAAAAAGTAATATATACGTAACATCTCTTAAAATGCAAATGCATTTTTGCCCCTCCAAAATATACCACATTTTCTTTATTGGTTCATCCACTCATGTAGGTTTTTTTCCATATCTTGGCAATAAACATGGAGTACAGATCTGTTTGAGATACTGGGGTTTTAAAATTATTTTGGATATATACCCAGAAGGGAGATTCAGAGGTCCTATAGTGAATCTACTTTTAACTTTGTGTAACGTCCTTACTGTTTCCCACAGCTTTGAACCATATATATTCACACCAACAATGTACAAAGGTTCTGATTTTTCCAAATCTTAACCAATACTTTTTTTTTTTTTCTTTTGCAGTTTTTGGCTGGAGGGCAGGTTTGAACCCACCACTTCTAGTATATGGGACTGGAGCTCTACTCCTTTGAGCCACAGGCACCACCCTTGAGCAATACTTTTAATTTTGGGCTATTTGAGATACATTTATGTATATAAAATTAACTGATCTTTGGCAGGAATACATAATAGGGAAATGATATTCTCTTCAACAAAGGGAGGTTGGAAAATAGGTATCCAAAATCAACTCAAAACAGATTAAAGATTTAATTGTAAGACTTGAGACTGTAAAACTCCTAGAAGAAACATTGGGGAAAAAATTAATGATTAAAGTTTCTTCTTTAAAATTTTGTATTAATATGAGAGTAAATGCAATTAGATTATATTATTTGTGTTTGTAAAGTCTGAGTACCAGCTGAGTCCTTCAGCCTGGATATGTGACATACACCCCTGCATGGTACCCCCAGCTGGGAACCTGGATATGTGACACACCCCTGCATGGTACCCCCAGCTGGGAACCTGGATATGTGACACACCCCTGCATGGTACCCCCAGCTGGGAACCTGGATATGTGACACAGCCCTGCATGGTACCCCCAGCTGGGAACCTGGATATGTGACACACCCCTGCATGGTACCCCCAGCTGGGAACCTGGATATGTGACACACCCCTGCATGGTACCCCAAGCTGGGAACCTGGATATGTGACACAGCCCTGCATGGTACCCCCAGCTGGGAACCTGGATATGTGACACAGCCCTGCATGGTACCCCCAGCTGGGAACCTGGATATGTGACACAGCCCTGCATGGTACCCCCAGCTGGGAACCTGGATATGTGACACAGCCCTGCATGGTACCCCCAGCTGGGAACCTGGATATGTGACACAGCCCTGCATGGTACCCCCAGCTGGGAACCTGGATATGTGACACACACCCCTCCGTGGTACCCCCAGCTGGGAACCTGGATATGTGACACACACCCCTCTGTGGTACCCCCAGCTGGGAACCTGGATATGTGACACACCCCTCCGTGGTACCCCCAGCTGGGAACCTGGATATGTGACACACCCCTGCATGGTACCCCCAGCTGGGAACTTAATGGACCTCTTTCCTTCCTGCCTGTCCTCTCTTCTAGAGTTAATTATGTTTTTCTATATCAGGCCTGTAGTTACTGATGGGCTAGTTTCAACATAGTATTGGGTACATGGGATGCTTGCTTTCCATTCATTTTTTTCCTCAGATTAAAAGGAGGGTACGAAAGATTAGGTTCCACTGTTTGCATTTGTTAGGTAACATTCAAGCTGTAGTTAAACCCTTTCCCCAGGGGGTGTGCTGTGCACCCTGCATTGCGCCCATGAGGTGAGAGTTTGGCAATCCCCCACCCTCCTGCCCTCTCCCCTTTCCATTTTTAAGATATTTTACTTAGGACAATGTTTTCCAAATCCATCCAGGTAAATATAAAAGACACAAAGTCTCCATCTTTTGTGGCTACATAGTACTTCTTAGTATACACATACCACATTTGATTAATCCAGGCATGTATGGACGGGCACTTGGGCTTCTTACACATCTCTGCAATTGTGTATCGAGCTTCTATAAACATATGAGTTTAAATGTCTTTATGATAAAATACATTTTTTCTTCTGGGTAGATACCTGGTCATGGGATTGCAGGATCAAATGGGAAGTGTACTTTGAGTTCTTTGGTGATTCTCTGCACTTTTTTCCTAAAGGTTCACAGTCATACCAACCTTGCATAAGCCACTAGTCCATTGTTCAATTGAGAGAATGCCAGTATCTTCTCTCACTGTAAGATTGTCTGTTTGCTTCGATGATGGTGTCCTTATCTGTGCAGAAGCTTTTTAACTTGTTCAGATACCATGTCTTTACTTTTGTTGTTGCTGGAATTACCAATAGTGTCTTCTTCCCCATTCCCCCCCGCCCCAAGGCAGATATTGTAAATAGTTTTCCCCATAGTTTCTTCCTAGCGTTTCCATTGTTTTGTGTCTTGGATTTAAATCTTTTATATAGCATGGGTTAATTTTTGTAGATTTCATTGGCTGCTTCTTTATTTATTTATTTTTTCTAGTTCCATATGAAAGAAAAACTATTTTACCCAGTTCTTCTAAGTATGACATTGGTATTTTCAGGGGGATTGTGTTGAATTTATAGATTGCTTTGGGTTGTATAGACATTTTAACTATGTTGATTCTTCCCAGTCACAAGCATGGTATGACAATGATTTCTTGAAAATGACACCACAAGCTTAAACAACAAAAACAGAATGAAATATGAGGGATTTTATTAAAGTAAAGAGCTTCTGTACAGGAAACTATTTGCAGAAGGAAAAGGCAACCTATAAGAATGGGAGAAAATATTTGCAAATGAAACATGTGATGTGGGCTCTTACAACTTAGCAATGATTTAACACAGAATTTGAAATGTGGGCAAAGGACTGGAATAGAAATTACTTCAAAAAAGACATACAGATGGCAGACAAATATAAGATGCTTTACATAAGTAATTATCCTCAAAATGTAAATTATAACCATGAGATACCGCCTTTTAGGATGTCTATTAAGAAAAAACTTTTTGTTTCAATTAGGACTTTTTCGTCACTACTAAACAATGAAAAAACTGAACATTTCCTTTTTCTAGTAATATTCACCCTTCTGATTATTGCTATTCTAGTCCATTTTCTCTATAAATTCAAAACTTGCGTAGGTATTAACATTTTTCCATGTCACGATGGATCTGAAGCCTCTTAGAATAAAAAGAACATGGCACAGTATTTAAGAGCAGATTATCTGGAGCCAGAAGACCCCTTAATCAATGTTGACTAAATTTCACCATTCTTTATCATGCTTTAGCTGGTAGCTAACAAGGGACAATTCGAGGTTACAGTTTCTAAATATGTTGTCAACTGAAGAAGGTCAATGTGAATTTTGAAAATAAAAGAAGAAAAACCCATAATTAAGATCACTGAACCAAAAAATAATTCTCATGAGAAAGAAATATTATTGTTTTTGACATAAAAATATATGTGAGTAATAAAATTAATACACTAATTTACCTGTGGTTTATCTTTAAATGAGTTAAAAGGACTGCAGGTGCTATTCAGATAACTTCATGTGTACTATGCAACATAACAAGATTTACATAAATAACATGCATAACATAATAAAACAAAAACTTCATCAGCCTATGGCTGAAGAGAAAGTAACGTGGTAAGTGGAGGAGCCGGGATATGAAACCAAGCAAACTGTCTGCATGGTCCTTGCCCCACATCACAGACATTGCAACTGCTTTTCAGGTTTGAAAACAAGAGCAGCAGACTCCACAGTGAGCTTTGCATGTCCATCTCGCAAATACTCAGTGAATGAAAGATTTTTGGGTCACTTAGGAGCCTTCAGAATCTGTTTCCCACACAACTTTGTAGAGTCACCAGGAACAGGCATCTTATAGGCTTTGAAAAGGTCCTGAACCAAAGAATCCCCTTAAATGTGTTTGTAGCCACATTTCCCAAACATTAGTCTACAGAACATCTGGAATCAAAGATACCAACTTTCAGGAGAGTCTTCTGCCATTTCCAAAATTATACATGGACACACTCTTATGTGTGAGAGTTGAGAACATATTTTTGAGTGAGGTTAGACATTGCATCAATGGAAACTTGTGTAACTCAAGGAAAAACTTTCTTATCATTTTGTTCTTATAATTCAAGAAAATTATTCTCACTGCAAACTTGAGGGGAAAATATTCTTTCCCCTTTTTTATACCTGAGGAGGGCACAACCAGAGTCCCACAGCCTTTTACACGTACTTATTCATAGAATTGCATATCATTCGTACAATTAGGATACTTCTTTTTTTTTTTATCTAAAATGAGTAATATCTTTTAACCACAACCCTCTTCTATGGAAGTGTTGACATTTCAACGCTGCTCTGGTTCACACACGCTCTCTGTATTCTCTCCATTTTCTCCAGTTAGTCTGACAACACCTGTGGTCTCAGTAGTCTGGTTGTCTTACAATCACTGATCACAGACCAGTGGCTAAGGACTGTTGATCTTCAAACCAGCGATCAGAACGGCTTGCCTAATTATAGTTGCCTTCTTTTCATCTGTATGACACAAACATACTCTAAAAACTTCTGCCTAGAAGCTGCTGTCATTCCTTATTAGCATTTCACATCTGAAAGGTGTAAACAAGTCTTCTGATTTCCATCTTTAGACTAAAACGCCTTAGGAACAATTTATTTTTTCACATTGCTCAATTTAATATTGTCTTTGCCATTTAATTTAGTAGTTCACAGTGTGTTTTCTTTCAAACAGAAAATTAGAGTTTTTTTCCTAAAGTTTTAATCATTTTCTACAGGTTTCTTACGTACATTTTTGTTCTTCTGTGTAGGATGACACCATCCAATTAGGAATGATTATAAAATGATGATGACATTAATCTCCAACAGGTGTGAAACACCACTAAATGCCTCATTGCAATGTAATTGCATGTAGTTCTAAGTAATTAAATAGGAAATAAACGTGTGCTGAAATGTTGGCGTCTTTCTGGTTGTTACATACTCAGATTTAGTTACTAAATTGCACATGGATTTAGATTACTTGGTAGGTTAAAATTGAAGCGCTATGAATGCCTTCTCAGGAATAAAATAATGAGTCTACCCGCTTCCCAGATATGCACAGTTCTCCAGCTCAGCAGATTATTAGCATGTTATTATTTCTCTCTCCTGTTGTCTGACTTTTGGCCTTTTTAATGCTTCTTCACACCACTAATAAATGAACAGAAGAGATATTAAACTTAAATTAGTCTACTTGTTAGTCACCCACTAAGTCAGAAAGGACAGCTGGGAGTCTGTGGCATTCAAATTGCAACGATTTTCTTTTGGGTCATCTCTTTTTAGTCAGAGGGAAGCTCAATTTTTTTTTTTTAAATATACTGCACTCGTTATGCTTTTTATAGATTTCAAGCATGTATATTCCCTTTTATTTCAGGGTATACTAGTTATTATTAATTTTTATTTATATTAAAGTATGTTCATATTTAATTTTACTCAAGAAAAGTATAATGCTATGGAATTCTAAATATATTAATTTACACATAAACATTATGTCAGACTAGGAATGTTTTACATACCCCCACATTGTTTGCTGTAAAAACACTGATAATTTTTTTTTTAAACTTAAAACTTCACTGGAATCCGAAGAAAATAGTCTATAATTTACATAAGTATTGAAGTTCTTTTTGGTAATGACTGCAATCAGAAATACTCTGATTCAGAATATAATTATTGACATAGGCACTTTTCACTTGGGGGCACAAAATATTGAGTAGCTGGGAAAGATGTGGAAATGTCTTTTAACCACAACCCTCTTCTATGGAAGTGTTGTTAGTCTTGACTCTTGGATAAAATATCTTTACCTTAATTTTATTTTTAATTAAAAATATCTGATTAGACTCTTGAAAAATAGTTGAAAAGAGCAAAGATCTTTGTTTATTTGAGTTATTCATTATATTGAGTATATTATAAATCATGTCATAAATTTTAAAATGTATTTAATTCATTTTTAAATAATGACATGTTAACATGTTAACATTAATAAACTGTCCATTGCCTTATGCCCCTCCCCCGCTGCTCTTGCTCTCTGGAAGTACTGTAAGTAGTGACCTGAAAATCCAAACCCCAGGCCTCCAGAGACTCCAAGGCGCCAGAGACACATCTTGCTTATTTAGACAAACGTGAAGGACTTTATGTGCATGTAACAAGAACACAGTGGGGTTCAGTGGAACATATAGTTTCTTCATACGAAAGACAAGAAGAGTCCAAGGAATAGGACACATATTTCTAAGCCATATAATTGAAGAAGAATTTCCTCCTGACTAAGAGCAACTGGGATAAAAGCTGCCCTTCCAGAAGTCCCCAAACTCTTTAAACAGGGGGCCAGTTCACTGTCCCTTAGACAGTTGGAGGGCCGGACTATAGTTAAAAAAAAAAAAAAAACTATGAACAAATTCCTATGCACACTGCACATATCTTATTTTGAAGTAAAAAAACAAAATGGGAACAAATACAATCACACCGCCTCATGTGGCCCGTGGGCCACAGTTTGAGGACCCCTGGAGAAAACCCTATTTCGGTTTACACAGTCGTATTAGCTAACTATATGCTAGACACCGTAAAATGCAGAAGCATATCATTTTGCAACCACCTTTCAACATCTTTTAAAAGAAAAAAAATTCTTTCTCCACCCACCTAAACAGTTAAGAAGGGAAAAATAATTACAAGGCATATTTACATTACATTACAAATGCCAAGTATGGATAGAATTTGTCCTCATGAAACATACAAAGAATATTAAATACAAATAAATATAACATTAGTCTATGGATAAATATCAAAAAAATCTCTTCTATCTCAGAAGTTTGTATATCTCTATCTACAAGATCTATATAACTATAGAACATAGTGAATCATTGTCCTCCACTCAGCAGGAAAATATCATAAGCTAGTAATTAGAAACAAACCCGTGCCTTATTCCCTAAATGGTAAACAAAAATATTTTTTTCTATGACTGAAGAATAAGAGATCTTAAAAAGAAAGTTCAGGGGTTTCGGGCAGGGTTTCTACAAGTTGGTCTGCAAAGGTCTGACAGCAAGGAAGTTATGTATAATCAAGCTGTCGCAGACAACATTTTTATTGTCTGTTTTTAAGAGGATGATGTCATAAAATTATTTTGCATATATAATTTTCAAATACAGATTGCAATGTTTTATTTCTAAACTTTCACGCTGTAGGTATAGAGATGTAGGCGGAGAGCACTCCGCCTGTGTAACACAGGTGTCAGTCACTACCAGGTGACTTAGAAGAAGAAGCATGTTTACTGAAGCACATAGTTGTTTTCTTTTTCCTTTTGTCAACATGCAAAAAAAAAAAAAACAAAAAAGAGATTTTATATAAAGATCTAGATTATCCATCTTTCTTAAAAAATGGGAGTATCTGGCAGTGGCCCTGCCAGGCCTGCCTCGCCATGGGCAGCCATCTGCTGGGGTGGACCCGGATGCTACCCCAGCTCAATCACACACATGCTTTGCTCATGACCCTCTTCCCCAGTCCCCGAGTCTCCATGTGTTTTGCTCATTACCAGACCCAGATAATTTGAATTTCTAATCTTTATCATAACTGAACGTATTTTCACGACAAATAGGTACACATTACTAAAACTGCAGTTCTTTTTTTCCTACCATGTATTTCCAATTCATAAAAACAGATTGACAGTTTAAATGGTTTACTGAGGTATAAACTTCTGAAGAACTTGTAAAGCATAAGTCCTGTTAAGTAAGAATTTATTTTTTATTTTTTAGAAGATTTCTAAAAGCATTGTAAAATGTGAAGCTAGTGAATACCTAAAGGAATCCTATCGCCTCTGATGGATTTTTATAAACACAGTGAAGTTAACAGAGGTTAATAACTGTATGGTACTTCTCAGGTTGAACATTGACCTAAGAAGCGTGACTTACACTTTAAAAATTAAACAGTGTCCAAATTCACTGACTTTATCACACTTTCACCCTGTGTAATCTTGGGATAAGTTTTATTTTTCCTAATTAGAATTTTCTATATTCCACAAATTTTTGCAAGTTCTTGTTTATTATGCAATCATATATATTATTTTAAAATTTCATTACTATATACAGTATGTTGCAGCATTGTTGTAAAACTATGTAATCAATTTTTTTATTATTTTTATTAACTGTGTACATTAAGCCAATCATGGGGTACAATGTGCTGGTTTTATATACAACTTGAAATATTTTCATCACACTGGTTAACATAGCCTTCACAGCATTTTCTTAGTTATTGTGTTAAGACATTTACATTCTACATTTAGTAAGTTTCACATGTACCCTTGTAAGATGTCTCATAGGTGTGGTCCCACCAATCACTCTCTCTTCACCCAACCTCCCCCCTCCTCTCCCTCTCCCACTTCCCCATATTCTTAGGTTATAACTGGGTTATAGCTTTCATATGAAAACCATAAATTAGTTTCATAGTAGGGCTGAGTACATTGGATACTTTCTCATCCATTCTTGAGATACTTTGCTAAGAAGAAGATGTAATCAAATGTTATTATCTAAAAATGCAGTAGTATTTGCTTCATATTTGATATTTGAAATTAGCATTGAAACTAGATAATCATACTTATTTGTAATGGTGTAATTAATCTGACCTGCTCGTTACAGGTCAATAGCTAAATAGAATTTTTTGAAGCTTTGTAAAGATCCTGATATAAAGGTCAGACAGAGAAAGACATTTGGGATTATAATGTATAAATATGTTCTACTGTTTTTATAATTTTTTTAATGGGATAAAATATTTGTGTTTGTTAACAATGTGATTCAACATAATTTTTTTTATCACCAAATCATCATGTGTAAGAGAAAATATTTGGTTTTCTTTTATTAAATGAGTGACTTAAAATTTTATTCTAAACATAATTTTAATATGTCTAAATGATAATGTATTTAATTGCACTAATACTCAAAAAAATAACCAGAATAGATTCTTACATGTATCATAATTCCAGTTGTCTGGAATGTGTATCATAATTATGTATCATAATTCCAGGTGTCTTTAAATGTTAGTTTTTAAATATTTTTAAGATGTCGACATGCTACTAAGTTTATTATAATTAAATAAGCATTGTTAGCTAGAATTGTATGGATACAGACTTTACAAATATAAACCACACCCAAAATGTTGAAAAATATAAATATATCATAAATAATGCAAGACATTTTCTCACAAATGTACTAGTAAAATTTTGTGAATATAAATGCATATTGAATATATTGAATACAAAGAAACACCTTTTTTTTTTTTTTTTTGTAGAGACAAAATCTCACTTTATTGCCCCTGGTAGAGTGCCATGGCATTACACAGCCCACAGCAACCTCCAACTCCTGGGCTTAGACAATTCTCTTGCCTCACCCTCCTGAGTAGCTGGGACTATAGGTGCCCACCACAACACCCGGCTATTTTTTTGTTGCAGTTCAGCCAGGGCCAGGTTTGAACCACTACTCTCACTGCCCTACCCACTGAGACACAGGCACCACCCAGAAACACTCTTCTTAACAACAGACAGTTAATCATCCCCGAAAGGACGTACCAGTGACTTTCCATGGCCTTTTCAATGATAATTGTGTTATTGTAGAAACTTGTGAAAACAGCAGAAAATAAGGTCATCTGAAATAATGCCTTCCAGGATGGCAGAAACGTAGGGCAGAGGTGATTAATTCTTTCCTCATTTAACCCTGTTTGCTCCTTTCTCTGGTGTCCATATTTATGAGAAATATCTTTCTTTTCTCCATTTCTCCTAGCAGTTTTACTGTGATTAGTCCTAAGTTTTTAGTCCCTAGTAGTTAGCCTTGACTCTTAGATAAAATATCTTTACCTTAATTTTATTTTTATATGTCATTAGACTCTGGAAAAATAGTTGAAAAGAGCAAAGAACTTTGTTGTTTTGAGTTATCTATTCATATCTAGTATATTATAAATCATGTCATACATTTTAAAATGTATTTAATTTATGTTTAAATAATGACATGTGAACATTAATAACATAGACTATGAAAAAGAACAAGAAGTTTGTTTTGTAAAATAGATGAGATGCATTGTTTTACTTTTCTGGAAAATGCTTCAATGCTGGATTTTGTAAATAACAGCTGAATTCTCACTCACATTTACATCTGTGTTCCATCCATCGCTGTCTCAAATGTCTTGCAGTCTGTGGAGAACACCACTTTATACTTGCAAAAAAACCAGAGAGTGAAAAGGTTAAAACCATCTGAGTAGTCTTACGGAAATAGATTCACCTTAAAAACCTTCTGAAGAGTCTTATGGGCTATTAAGCCTATTCACACTGTGCTCTAAAACCACGCATTGCCTATCTAGACAATTTGGTCTTAATGGCTATCAGAGGATCAAAATATATGTAATATGCTATAACTATATAAATTATACTCTCTTGAAATTTCAACTCCAGAAAATATAATTATCCTCTTCCATAGAATAACATGAGGACTGGGAAGGAAGAAAAAGTTCTCCAATTCCTTCAATAGTAACTAGGATCATTTTTTTGCCATCATCAAAAGTACAAAATGTCAGCCACCTTTTTTATAAGAATGCAGACAGAATACTTGAATTTACTGACAAATGGATAATAGCCACTACTAATTGTTGGTCGGGAGAGACGATGTTCCATGCACTAAAAAAATAAGCTCAAAGCCAGGAGTGGTGTTCACACCTGTAATCCTGGCACTCTCAGAGGCCAAGGTGGGTGGTTGCTCGGGAGTTGGAGACAAGACTGAGCAAGGAGAAGATATTATTTTTACTAAAAGTAGAGAAACTAGCTGGGTGTTGTGGCGGGCACCTATAGCCCAGCTACTTGGGAGGCTGATGCAAGAGGATGGCCTGAGCCCAGGATTTGAGGTTGCCATGAGCTAAGACACCAGGGCCCTATAGCCTGAGACAATAAGTGTGAGACTTTATCTCACAACATGCCCCAAATAACAGTGAGGTAACAACTTCAGAGATAAAGCTTGCTAACAAAGAGTAGAACTCAGATTTGCACCTCAAATGAGCCTGACTCTAAATTGTGCCATCTGTAAGAGATCGTGCACCAAGCCTGTGGAAGCGGTCACCGGTTCTTGAAGAAGGCACTGGGAATGAGACAGTCTCCTAGCTAGCATGGAGATGTTTGGCCACCTGGAGGCAAGCCCTCAGGCAGCTGCCAGTGTTAATGAGATAAGATCGGTAGCTCATTAACAAGCAGGTGTTATACATTGAACATTCCGGGTGCACAGGGTGGGAGTCAAGCCCACGGGGGAAGAGCACTTAGTGACCATTAAGCATGTGATCCTAGTACATGGGCCCCACACCTGTTGTGTAATGTGTCAATAAAAGGCTATGACAGAGGTTATTCAGGGCTCTCCCTGAAAGTATGGGCAGCTCACCTCTTACAGACATTTGTACCTTCAATCCCTATTCTCGCCTATTTTTATTCACATGGAGACGGGTGCCCACAGCAGGCACAATCCATTCAGGGTAGTTGTATCATTTATTCATGTTCATGCAGATCTGGCTGATCTCCCACACCTGGTTTCACTGTATATGGAGAGCTGTATGTGTGGGGGGGAAGCTATTGTTAAGTAAAGAAGATAACGGGGGCGGGGCCTGTGGCTCAGTGAGCAAGGCGCCGGCCCCATATACGGAGGGTGGTGTGTTCAACCCCAGGCCCGGCCGAACTGCAACAAAAAAGTAGCCGGGCGTTGTGGCGGCCGCCTGTAGTCCCAGCTACTCAGGAGACCGAGGCAGGATAATCGCCTAAGCCCATGAGATGGAGGTTGTTGTGAGCTGTGTGACGCCACGGCACTCTACCGAGGGCAATAAAGTGAAACTCTGTCTCTACCAAAAGGAAAAAGAATACAAGTTAACGGGTGGCGCCTGTGGGTGAAAGGAGTAGGGTGCCTGCCCCATATACAGAGGAGGTGGGTGGCGAGAAAAACTGCCCCCTCCTCAAAATCATTTACTTGAAAGAGTTCGCCTGCGGGCACCCCCGCCCTCCGCCCGCACATTTCGGAGGTGGCAGGTTCAAACCAAGCCCCGGCAAAAAACTGGAAAGAAAAAAAACAAGAAAGAACGAAGGAAGGAAGGGAGGGATAGAGGGAAGGAGAAAGGATGGGACGGAACGATGGAAGAAGGATGGAAGGAAGGAAGGAAGGAAAATGAAAGAGTAAAAGTACTTCAGTGCCTGTTCCTCAGAGGAGTAGGGCACCGGCCCCAAGTTCCAGAGGCGGGGGGTTGAAACCGGGCCCCAGTCAAACACAGCAGAAGAAGGAAAATATTTAATAAATAAATAGGCTGGCGTGGCGTGGGGGGGGGGTGGTTCATAGCACAGTGGTTAAGGCACCAACCACATCCACCAAGGAGGCTGGCGGATTCCAGCCCTGTCTGACAAGCTAGACAACAATGACAACTGCAACAAAGCAAAAATACCCTGGCGCTCTGGTGGGCTCATGCAGTCCCAGGTACTTGGGAGGCTGAGGCCAGACAATCGTTCACGCCCAAGAGTTGGAGGTTCCTGAGAGCTGTGACACCACACCAAGGCAATCTACGGAGGGTGACTCAGTGAAGGTCTGCCTCACCAAAAAAAAAAAAAAAAAAAAAAATTCAAATGGACCAAAAAATAAATTAATAAAAGTTAAAATTGATCTAATAAAGAAGTAAATAGACACGTAGCACAGTTCCTGGAACAGAAACCCTTCCTTCCTCTCCCCGAACCCCCGCTTTCCAATCCAGAAAAAAACTTCAGTAATGAACTAAGAGTTTTTTTTTTTTTTTTTTTTGTAGAGACCGAGTGTCACTTTAAACCCTTCGGGTAGAGTGCCATGGCATCACACAGCTCACAGCAACTTCCAACTCCTGGGCTTAAGCGATTCTCTTGCCTCAGCCTCCCGAGTAGCTGGGACGAAAGTAGCCCGCAACCATGCCCAGCTATTTTTTGCTTCCATTTCAGCCAGGGCCGGGTTTGAACGCGCCACCCTCGGTCTGTGGGGCTGGAGCCTTACCGACTGAGCCACTGGCGCCGCCCCTCAGTTAAGTTTTCGACCTTTATTTCTGATCTGTTCCGTTTTACAGAAGAGCTAAGCAGCCAAGCACAGAGGCGCTGACCTGAACTGACCTGACCTGACCTGACCTGACCGGAGCCGAGGTTGAAGGGAAGAACTCCTAGGATCTGTCCCCGCCCTTCTCCGCACCGCCACCCCACTGGGCTTTGAGAGGACCGATCTGTCGCCGGGAACAGCTCCATACACACCCAAAGAAGTTATGGGGTTGGGGGCGGTTGATCTCCACTCTGATGCTAGCATTCTGGGAGGCCGAGGCCGGTGGAGACAGGAGACGACCGCCCCACACCCCACCATAGTCCCACCTGTTCGGGAGTCTGAAGCAAAAGCATCCCTGGAGCTCAAGAATTCGAGTGTGCTGTGACTTGTGAATGGCGCCACGCCGCTCTTCCCAGTGAAGGTGGACTGAGGGTGTATGGCCAAAAAATATATAAATAAATAAATATATAATCCCAAACACGTATACTGTCCTAGCTGGTTGTGTAGACCTGAATGAAGAAGAGTTTTTCTTTTTTTTTTGATAGGAATGACACACCCCCTAGGCCCACACACTGCCCAGTTTGCTCTTTAGCTCTAGTAGTTACACAGGAGGCAAGCAGTGCGTATTGTCAGAAGAACCATTTCAGAATAAAGGGAGAGTGAGAATGAGGGGGGAGAGAGACGGAGAGGGGGGAGAAAGGGAGGGAGAGAGGTAGAGAGAGAGAGAGAGAGGGACAGAGAGAGAAAACGAACACGAAAGAAGGAACACGGGGTTTGGAGGAACGAGGCGAGTCTCAGAGCCTCAAGGGAACCACAACTTATAAAACGCCACCACCTGCTGGATTGACTAGGCCAAAGCACGCAGAAGAGACATCTGGTCGACCAACAGGCGCTAAGGTGACAAGATCCCCGGTCTAAGGTATGCCACGGACGTCTGGTCATCCGCGGGGCACTGTGGAGACCCAAGTTTCCTAACACCCACATGTGCTCTACGTGGGTGTCATGCATGCCTGCCTGCCTGGCAGGAGAACACGGCGTGCTCATTCTTAGCTAGCTCCCGTGTTTCATATGCAGGTGCGCGGGCCAGGGGAGAGGGGATGTTATGAGGGAAGGAGAGAAAGAAAGGAGAGAGGGAGTGGAGGACAGAGGGATGTGTGTCGCAGCATCTCCTTTAGTAGTTCGTAGGCTTCATGATCATGTGTTCGAGCACAAGTGTGAGATGTGCAATGAGAGAAACAAGGGATAAAAGAAGCAAAAAGAAACCCCGAAAGTGGTGCCTTGGGACAAGCTGTCAGAAGAAGTCAGCAACCTGTAGACACGGAGGACCGGCCCTCTCCGCAGCCAATTGGAGGCCGACAAGAGGTCAGGAGCTGGGGCCTCAGCGGTGGTTTTGCTCAGTTTAGAAACTCGTGTGCCTGTGAGTGGGCGAAGCTCCTGGCTCAAGGATTAGGACGCCGGCCCCATATTATACCGTGGGTGTTGTTTCAAGCCCGGACTCCGCCAGAACTGGAAAGCAAAGAAACGAACCCATTTTTGGGAGCTCAACTCAGTGAGTTGAAGCGATCCGCCCACCTGGACCCCTCAAAGTGCTTCGATTACAGGCCTGAGCCACCTCACGTCGCCCAACCTAATTCGATTTAGTTAAATATCCTTCTCCCACACCTGGTTTCACTGTATCTGGAGAGATGTTTGTGTGTGGGGGAGCTATTGTTAAGTATAAAAGATAACGGGGGCGGGGCCTGTGGCTCAGTGAGCAAGGCGCCGGCCCCATATACGGAGGGTGGTGTGTTCAACCCCAGGCCAGGCCGAACTGCAACAAAATAGCCGGGCGTTCTGGCTGCCGCCTGTAATCCAAGCTACTGGGGAGACCGAGGCAGGATAATCGCCTAAACCCAGGAGATGGAGGTTGTTGTGAGCTGTGTGACGCCACGGCACTCTACCGAGGGCAATAAAGTGAAACTCTGTCTCTGCAAAAAGGAAAAAGAATACAAGTTAACGGGTGGCGCCTGTGGGTGAAAGGAGTAGGGTGCCGGCCCCATATACAGAGGAGGTGGGTGGAGAGAAAAACTGCCCCCTCCTCAAAACCATTTCTTTGAAAGAGTTCGCCTGCGGGCACCCCCACCCTCCGCCCGCATATTTCGGAGGTGGCGGGTTCAAACCAAGCCCCGGCAAAATACTGGAAAGAAAAAAAACAAGAAAGAACGAAGGAAGGTAGGGAGGGATGGAGGGAAGGAGAAAGGATGGGACGGAACGATGGAAGGAAGGAAGGAAGAAAGGAAGGAAGGAAGGAAAATGAAAGAGTAAAAGTAGTTCAATGCCTGTTCCTCAGAGGAGTAGGGCACCGGCCCCAAGTTCCAGAGGCGGCGGGTTGAAACCGGGCACCAGTCAAACACCGCAGAAGGAGGAAAATATTTAATAAATAAATAGATAAATAAATAGGCTGGCGTGGCGTGGGGGGGTGGTGCATAGCACAGTGGTTAAGGCACCAACCACATCCACCGAGGAGGCTGGCGGATTCCAGCCCTGTCTGACAAGCTACACAACAATGACAACTGCAACAAAGCAAAAATACCCTGGCGCTGTGCTGGGCTCATGCACTCCCAGGTACTTGGGAGGCTGAGGCCAGACAATCGTTAACGCCCAAGAGTTGGAGGTTCCTGAGAGCTGTGACACCACACCATGGCAATCTACGGAGGGTGACTCAGTGAAGGTCTGCCTCACCAAAAAAAAAAAAAATCAAAAGGACCAAAAAATAAATTAATAAATATTAAATTCAATCTAATAAAGAAGTAAATAGACACCTAGCACAGTTCCTGGAACAGAAACCCTTCCACTCCCCCAACCCCCGCTTTCCAATCCAGAAAAAAACTTCAGTAATGAATTAAGTGTTTGTTGTTTTTTTTTTTTTTTTTTTTGTAGAGACAGAGTGTCACTTTATGCCCTTCGGGTAGATTGCCATGGCATCACACAGCTCACAGCAACTTCCAACTCCTGGGCTTAAGCGATTCTCTTGCCTCAGGCTCCCGACTAGCTGGGACGAAAGGAGCCCGCCACCATGCCCAGCTATTTTTTGGTTGCAGTTCAGCCGGGGCCGGGTTTGAACCCGCCACCCTCGGTCTGTGGGGCCGGCGCCTTACCGACTGAGCCACAGGCGCCGCCCCTCAGTTAAGTTTTCGACCTCTATTTCTGATCTGTTCCGTTTTACAGAAGAGCTAAGCAGCCAAGCACAGAGGCGCTGACCTGACCTGACCTGACCTGACCGGAGCCGAGGTTGAAGGGAAGAACTCCTAGGATCTGTCCCCGCCCTTCTCCGCACCGCCTCCCCACTGGGCTTTGAGAGGAAGGATCTGCCCCCGGGGAACAGCTTCATACACACCCAAAGAAATTACGGGGTCGGGGGCGGTTGATCTCCACTCTAATGCGAGCATTCTTGGAGGCCGAGGCCGGTGGAGACACGACACGACCGCCCCACACCCCACCATAGTCCCACCTGTTCGGGAGTCTGAAGCAAAGACATTCCTGGAGCTGAAGAATTCGAGTGTGCTGTGACTTGTGTATGGCGCAACGCCGCTCTTCCCAGTGAAGGTGGACTGAGGGTGTAAGGTCAAAAAATATATAAATAAATAAATATATTGTCCCACACACATATACTGTCCTAGCTGGTTGTGTAGACCTGAATGAAGAAGAGTTATTTTTTTTTTTTTGATAGGAATGACACAGCCCCTAGGCACACAGGCTGCCCAGTTCGCTCCTGAGCTCTAGTAGTTACACAGGAGGCAAGCAGTGCTATTGTCAGAACAACCATTTCAGAATAAAGGGAGTGTGAGAATGAGGGGGGAAAGAGACGGACAGGGGAGAGAAAGGGAGGGACAGAGGGAGAGAGAGAGAGAGAAAAAACGAACACGAAAGAAGGAACACGGGGTTTGGAGGAGCGATTCTAGTCTCAGAGCCTCAGGGGAACCACAACTTATAGAAAGCCGCCACCTGCTGGACTGAGTAGGCCAAAGCACGCAGAAGAGACATCTGGTCGACCAAGAGGCGCTAAGGTGACAAGATCCCCGGTCTAAGGTCTGCCATGGACGTCTGGTCATCCGCGGGACACTGTGGTGACCCAAGTTTCCTAACACCCACGTGTGCTCTACGTGGGTGTCATGCATGCCTGCCTGCCTGGCAGGAGAACCCGGCGTGCTTATTCTTAGCTAGCTCCAGTGTTTCATATGCAGGTGCGGGGGCCAGGGGAGAGGGGATGTTATGAGGGAAGGAGAGAAAGAAAGGGGAGAGGGAGTGGAGGACGGAGGGATGTGTGTTGCAGAATCTCCTTTAGTAGTTCATAGGCGTCATGATCATGTGTTTGAGCACAAGTGTGAGATGTGCAATGAGAGAAACAGGGATAAAAGAAGAAAAAAGAAACCCCGAAAGTGGTGCCTTGGGACACGCAGTCAGAAGAAGTCAGCAACCTGTAGACACGGAGGACCGGCCCTGTCCGCAGGCAATTGGAGGCCGACAAGAGGTCAGGAGCTGGGGCCTCAGCGGGGGTTTTGCTCTGTTCAGAAACTCGTGTGCTTGTGAGTGGGCGCAGCCCCTGGCTCAAGGATTAGGGCGCCGGCCCCATATTATACCGTGGCTGTTGTTTCAAGCCCGGACTCCCCCAGAACTGGAAAGCAAAGAAACGAACCCATTTTCGGGAGCTCAACTCAGTGAGTTGAAGCGATCCGCCCACCTAGACCCCCCAAAGTGCTTCGATTACAGGCCTGAGCCACCTCACGAAGCCCAACCTAATTAAATTTAAATATCCTACTCCCACACCTGGTTTCACTGTATCTGGAGAGATGTATGTGTGGGGGGAAGCTATTGTTAAGTATAGAAAATAACGGGGGCCGGGCCTGTGTCTCAGTGAGCAAGGCGCCGGCCCCATATAAGGAGGGTGGTGTGTTCAACCCCAGGCCCGGCCGAACTGCAACAAAAAAGTAGCCGGGCATTGTGGCGGCCGCCTGTAGTCCCAGCTACTCGGGAGACCGAGGCAGGATAATCGCATAAGCCCAGGAGATGGAGGTTGCTGTGAGTTGTGTGACGCCAGGGCACTGTACCGAGGGCAATAAAGTGAAACTCTGTCTCTACAAAAAGGAAAAAGAATACAAGTTAATGGGCGGCGCCTGTGGGTGAAAGGAGTAGGGTGCCGGCCCCATATACAGAGGAGGTGGGTGGCGAGACAAACTGCCCCCTCCTCAAAACCATTTCGTTGAAAGAGTTCGCCTGCTGGCACCCCCGCCCTCCCCCCGCATATTTCGGAGGTGGCGGGTTCAATCCAAGCCCCGGCAAAAAACTGGAAAGAAGAAAAACAAGAAAAAACGACGGAAGGAAGGGAGGGATGGAGGGAAGGAGAAAGGATGGGACGGAACGATGGATGGAAGGAAGGAAGGAAGGAAGGAAGGAAGGAAGGAAGGAAGGAAGGAAGGAAGGAAGGAAAATGAAAGAGTAAAAGTAGTTCAGTGCCTGTTCCTCAGAAGAGTAGGGCACCGGACCCAAGTTCCAGAGGCGGCGGGTTGAAACCTGGCCCCAGTCAAACACCGCAGAAGAAGGAAAATATTTAATAAATAAATAGATAAATAAATAGGCTGGCGTGGCGTGGGGTGGTGGTGCATAGCACAGTGGTTAAGGCACCAACCACATCCACCGAGGAGGCTGGCGGATTCCAGCCCTGTCTGACAAGCTACACAACAATGACAAATGCAAAAAAGCAAAAATACCCTGGCGCTGTGGTGGGCTCATGCAGTCCCAGGTACTTGGGAGGCTGAGGCCAGACAATCGTTAACTCCCAAGAGTTGGAGGTTCTTGAGAGCTGTGACACCACACCAAGGCAATCTACGGAGGGTGACTCAGTGAAGGTCTGCCTCACCAAAAAAAGAAAAAAAAAATTGAAATGAATTCAATTTTGAATTCAAAAATTCAAAAAATAAATTAATAAATGTTAAAATTGATCTAATAAAGAAGTAAATAGACACGTAGCACAGTTCCTGGAACAGAAACCCTTCCTCTCCCCAAACCCCCGCTTTCCAATCCTGAAAAGAACTTCAGGGATGAATTAAGTGTTTTTTTTTTTTTTTTTGTAGAGACCGAGTGTCACTTTAAACCCTTCGGGTAGAGTGCCATGGCATCACACAGCTCACAGCAACTTCCAACTCCTGAGCTTAAGCTATTCTCTTGCCTCAGCCTCCCGAGTAGCTGGGACGAAAGGAGCCCGCCACCATGCCCAGCCATTTTTTGGTTGCAGTTCAGCCAGGGTCGGGTTTGAACCCGCCACCCTCGGTCTGTGGGGCTGGAGCCTTACCGACTGAGCCACAGGCCCCGCCCCTCAGTTAAGTTTTCGACCTTTATATCTGATCTGTTCCGTTTTACAGAAGAGCTAAGCAGCGGAGCACAGAGGCGCTGACCTGACCTGACCTGACCTGACTGGAGCCCAGGTTGAAGGGAAGAACTCCTAGGATCTGTCCCCGCCCTTCTCCGCACCGCCTCCCCACTGGGCTTTGAGAGGACGGATCTGTCCCCGGGGGAACAGCTTCATACACACCCAAAGAAGTTACGGGGTCGGGGGCGGTTGATCTCCACTCTAATGCTAGCATTCTGGGAGGCCGAGGCAGGTGGAGACAGGAGACGACCGCCCCACACCCCACCATAGTCCCACCTGTTCCGGAGTCTGAAGCAAAAGCATCCCTGGAGCTCAAGAATTCGAGCGTGCTGTGACTTGTGAATGGCGCCACGCCGCTCTTCCCAGTGAAGGTGGACTGAGGGTGTATGGCCAAAAAAAAAATAAATAAATAAATATATAATCCCACACACATATACTGTCCTAGTTGGTTGTGCAGACCTGAATGAAGAAGAGTTTTTTTTTTTTTTTGATAGGAATGACACACCCCCTAGGCCCACACGCTGCCGAGTTCGCTCCATAGCTCTAGTAGGAGGCAAGCAGTGCGTATTGTCCGAACAACCGATTCAGAAAAAAGGGAGAGTGAGAATGAGGGGGGAGAGAGACGGAGAGGGGGGAGAAAGGGAGGGAGACAGGGAGAGAGAGAGAGAGAGAGAGAGAGAGAAGACGAACACAAAAGAAGGAACACGGGGTTTGGAGGAGCGAGGCGAGTCTCAGTGCCTCAGGGGAACCACAACTTATACAAGGCCGCCACCTGCTGGACTGAGTATGCAAAAGCACGCAGAAGAGACATCTGGTCGACCAAGAGGCGCTAAGGTGACAAGATTCCTGTTCTGAGGTCGGCCTCGGACGTCCGGTCATCCGCTGGGCACTGTGCAGACCCAAGTTTCCTAACACCCACATGTGCTCTACTTGGGTGTCATGCATGCCTGCCTGCCTGGCAGGAGAACCCGGCGTGCTCATTCTTAGCCAGCTCCGGTGTTTCATATGCAGGTGCGGGGGCCAGGGGAGGGGCGATGTTACCAGGGAAGGAGAGAAAGAAAGGGGAGAGGGAGTGGAGGACGGAGGGATGTGTGTCGCAGCATCTCCTTTAGTAGTTCATAGGCGTCATGATCATGTGTTCGAGCACAAGTGTGAGATGTGCAATGAGAGAAACAAGGGATAAAAGAAGAAAAAAGAAACCCCGAAAGTGGTGCCTTGGGACACGCAGTCAGAACAAGTCAGCAACCTGCAGACACCGAGGACCGGCCCCCGGAGTCTGCAGGGACCGTGTCGTCCCTGCAGACACGGAGGCCGACATGAGGTCAGGAGCTGGGGCCTCAGCGGGGGGTTTGCTCTGTTCAGAAACGCGTGTGCCTGTGAGTGGGCGCAGCCCCTGGCTCAAGGATTAGGGCGCCGGCCCCATATTATACCGTGGGTGTTGGTTCAAGCACGGACTCCGCCAGAACTGGAAGGCAAACAAACAAAACCATCTTCGGGAGCTCAACTCAGTGAGCTGAAGCGATCCGCCCACCTAGACCTCCCAAAGTGCTACGATTACAAGCCTGAGCCACCTCATTCGATTTAGTTAAAGATCCTTCTCCCACACCTGGTTTCACTGTATCTGGAGACATGTATGTGTGGGGGGGAAGCTATTGTTAAGTATAGAAGATAACGGGGGCGGGGCCTGTGGCTCAGTGAGCAAGGCGCCGGCCCCATATACGGAGGGTGGTGTGTTCAACCCTAGGCCCGGCCGAACTGCAACAAAAAAGGAGCTGGGCGTTGTGGCGGCCGCCTGTAGTCCCAGCCACTCGTGAGACCGAGGCAGGATAATCGCCTAAGCCCAGGAGATGGAGGTTGCTGTGAGCTGTGCGACGCCACGGCACTCTACCGAGGGCAATAAAGTGAAACTCTGTCTCTACAAAAAGGAAAAAGTAACGGGTGGCGCCTGTGGGTGAAAGGAGTAGGGTGCCGGCCCCATATACAGAGGAGGTGGGTGGCGAGAAAAACTGCCCCCTCCTCAAAATCATTTAGCTGAAAGATTTCGCCTGAGGGCACCCCCGCCCTCCCCCCGCATATTTCGGAGTTGGCGGGTTCAAAGCAAGCCCCGGCAAAAAACTGGAAAGAAAAAAAAGAAGAAAGAACGAAGGAAGGAAGGGAGGGATAGAGGGAAGGAGAAAGGATGGGACGGAACGATGGAAGGAAGGAAGGAAGGAAAATGAAAGAGTCAAAGTGGTTCAGTGCCTGTTCCTCAGAGGAGTAGGGCACCGGCCCCAAGTACAAGAGGCGGCGGGTTGAAACCGGGCCCCAGTCAAACACCGCAGAAGAAGGAAAATGTTTAATAAATAAATAGATAAATAAATAGGCTGGCGTGGGGTTGGGGGGTGGTGCATAGCACACTGGTTAAGGCATCAACCACATCCACCGAGGAGGCTGGCGGATTCCAGCCCTGTCTGACAAGCTAGACAGCAATGACAACTGCAACAAAGCAAAAATACCCCGGCGCTGTGGCGGGCTCATGCAGTCCCAGGTACTTGGGAGGCTGAGACCAGACAATCCTTAACGCCCAAGAGTTGGAGGTTCTTGAGAGCTGTGACACCACACCACGGCAATCTATGGAGGGTGACTCAGTGAACGTCTGCCTCACCAAAAAAAAAAAAAGAAAAAAATTCAAATGGACCAAAATATAAATTAATAAATATTAAAATCAATCTAATAAACAAGTAAATAGACACGTAGCACAGTTCCTGGAACAGAAACCCTTCCTCTCTCCCAACCCCCGCTTTCCAATCCAGAAAAGAACTTCAGTAATGAGTTAAGTGTTTTTTTGGTTTTTTTTTTTTTTTTTTTTGGTAGAGACAGAGTGTCACTTTATACCCTTCGGGTAGAGTGCCATGGCATCACACAGCTCACAGCAACTTCCAACTCCTGGGCTTAAGCGATTCTCTTGCCTCAGCCTCCCGAGTAGCTGGGACTACAGGAGCCCGCCAACATGCCCAGCTATTTTTTCGTTGCAGTTCAGCCGTGGCCGGGTATGAACCCGCCACCCTCGGTCTGTGGGGCCGGCGCCTTACCGACTGAGCCACAGGCGCCGCCCCTCAGTTAAGTTTTCCACCTTTATTTCTGATCTGTTCAGTTTTACAGAAGAGCTAAGCAGCCGAGCACAGAGGCGCTGACCTGCCCTGACCTGACCTGACCTGACCGGAGCCGAGGTTGAAGGGAAGAACTCCTAGGATCTGTCCCTGCCCTTCTCCGCAGCGACTCCCCACTGGGCTTTGAGAGGATGGATCTGTCCCCGGGGAACAGCTCCATACACACCCAATGAAGTTACGGGGTCGGGGGCGGTTGATCTCCACTCTGATGCTAGCATTCTGGGAGGCCGAGGCCGGTGGAGACAGGAGACGACCGCCCCACACCCCACCATAGTCCCACCTGTTCCGGAGTCTGAAGCAAAAGCATCCCTGGAGCTCAAGAATTCGAGTGTGCTGTGACTTGTGAATGGCGCCACGCCGCTCTTCCCAGTGAAGGTGGACTGAGGGTGTATGGCCAAAAAATATATAAATAAATAAATATATAATCCCACACACATATACTGTCCTAGCTGGTTGTGCAGACCTGAATGAAGAAGAGTTTTTTGGTTTTTTTTTTTTGATAGGAATGACACACCCCCTAGGCTCACACGCTGCCGAGTTCGCTCCTTAGCTCTAGTAGTTACACAGGAGGCAAGCAGTGCGTATTGTCAGAACAACCGATTCAGAAAAAAGGGAGAGTGAGAACGAGGGGGGAGAGAGACGGAGAGGCGGGAGAAAGGGAGGGAGAGAGAGAGAGAGAGAGAGAGAGACGAACACGAAAGAAGGAACACGGGGTTTGGAGGAGCGAGCCGAGTCTCAGAGCCTCAGGGGAACCTCAACGTATACACGGCCGCCACCTGCTGGACTGACTAGGCCAAAGCACGCAGTAGAGACATCTGGTCGACCAACAGGCGCTAAGGTGACAAGATCCCCGGTCTAAGGTCGGCCCCGGACGTCTGGTCATCCGTGGGGCACTGTGGAGACCCAAGTTTCCTAACACCCACATGTGCTCTACGTGGGTGTCATGCAGGCCTGCCTGCCTGGCAGGAGAACCAGGGGTGCTCATTCTTAGCTAGCTCAGGTGTTTCATATGCAGGTGCGGGGGCCCGGGGAGGGGGGATGTTACGAGGGAAGGAGAGAAAGAAACGGGAGAGGGAGTGGAGGACGGAGGGATGTGTGTCGCAGCATCTCCTTTAGTAGTTCATAGGCGTCATGATCATGTGTTCGAGCACAAGTGTGAGATGTGCAATGAGAGAAACAAGGGATAAAAGAAGAAAAAAGAAACCCCGAAAGTGGTGCCTTGGGACACGCAGTCAGAACAAGTCAGCAACCTGCAGACACGGAAGACCGACCCTCTCCGCAGCTGATTGGAGGCCGACAAGAGGTCAGGAGCTGGGGCCTCACCGGGGGGGTTGATCAGTTCAGAAACGCATGTGCGTCAATTTTTAAGGCTGAATAGTAATCCATGGTACACATATATCACATTTTGTTAATCCATTCATGTATTGATCGGTACTGGGGTGGATTCCACATCTTGACAATTGTGACTTGAGCTGCAATAAACCTTCTAGTGCAAAAGTCTCTATGTTAAAATGATTTTTTTGTCTTCTGGGTTGGAGTGGAATTGAAGGATCAAATGAAAGGTTTACTTTTAGTTCTTTCAAAATTCTCCATACTTCTTTACAAATAGGCTATATTAGTTTGAAATCCTACCAACAGCATAAAAGTGTTCCCTTATCTCCACATCCATGCCAGTCTTAGCAGCTTTGGGATTTTATAATGTATGCTATTCTCATTGGGGTAGATTATATGTCGAAGTGCTTTTGATTTGCATTTCTCTGATGATTAGGGATGGTGAGCATTTTTTTTCATGTGTTTGTTTGGCAATTTGTTCATTACTGTTTACTTAGAACATTATATTTTATGGCTGAGTAACAGTCCATGGTATAGTAAACCCCAAGATGTTTATCCATTCATTTATTGATTAATATTTAGGTACTTTTGATTTTGCCTCGATAATGTATGTTGTAGTCACCCTTATGCTGAGACTCTTTATCTACAGCCTGAGGAACAAAGATGTGAATGGAGCCCTGGGAAAACTCCTCAGAATAGCAGCCCTTGTCTGTGATTAATTAGAGCCTCAGAAGTACTTGAACTCTTTGTGCAACTAGGCCAATGTGTGTGTATTTCAATATCCTATGTCTTTTTCTCTCCCAAGACATGCTTCTTGTCTTTTTATTGCCAAAAAAATTTTTGACTTTGTTTTCACTTGTTTTCATGTTACTTTTATTCAAAACTCCCTGTTTTATTTCTTTCTGACATTTGTTTCCTATATTTTGTCCAGAAAATTCCATCTTTAGGCCATCTGCAGTCCCTCATGCCTGTAGTCTTAGCACTCTGGGAATCAGAATGGGGAGGATCACTTGAGAATAGTATTTGGAGACCAGTCTGAGCAAGAATGACACCCCATCTCTACAAAACAAATTAAAAAGTTAGTTATGTGTGTGGGCGGCGCCTGTGGCTCAGTCGGTAGGGCGCCGGCCCCATATGCTGAGGGCGACGGGTTCAAACCCGGCCCCGGCCAAACTGCAACCAAAAAATAGCCGGGCGTTGTGGCATGCGCCTGTAGTCCCAGCTCCTCGGGAGGCTGAGGCAAGAGAATCGCTTAAGCCCAGGAGTTGGAGGTTGCTGTGAGCTGTGTGAGGCCACAGCACTCTACCAAGGGCCATAAAGTGAGACTCTGTCTCTACAAAAAAAAAAAAAAAAAAAAAAAAGTTAGTTATGTGTGGTGGTGGAAACCTATAGTGCCAGTAACTCAGGAAGCTGAGGGAGGAGAGTCACTTGAACTGAAGAGGTTAAGGTATCAGTAAGCTATGATGATGGCACTACACTCTACCTAGGGTGACAGATTGTGACTATGTCTCAAGGAAAAAGAAGAAACATAGAAAATTTCATCTTTTGCCAGTTTTCTGACAACCATTCCTGAAATTTCTGACACATTTATAGCACATTTTGCATCAAATGCAGACATGATTTCCTCAAACACTATTCTTGTCAATGTTAATACTCTTCACCTTAGCATTTTTTCTCCTTCTACCAAATGAAATAAAAGTCATAGTGTATCATAAGCAATGTTTACAATATCAGGACTGTTTTGTTGCTTTACATGTATGAATTTAATACTGAAAACATTTATTCTAGCTATTTTCTGTCATTTATCTTTCTATGAAGGAAAGATACTGTGATTCAGGTGAACTATATCCTGGGAAACTGACACTTTGCCCACACTCCTAACTTTGCTGTCATGCTGTTCATAAGAACTCATGAAGTGACTTTCAACTTCAAATTCAGAATCTAGATTTGAAAGCTCACAGATTCAGATGGTTCCTAGCAATGTACAACCCAGGATAGCTCTGACCTGGTATCTCTTTATGGTACAAGCAGAAGTCAGAGTTGTGGCCTCCAGGAGCACAATTTCCTCAATCACTCACTGTTGGTAATCTTTGTCAGTGCCACTTTTGTTCCAACTCTATTCCTGGACCCATGTATTCTATATATTGAGGACATAGCATGTTGCATTTTTTCACTCTTTGGAGTACACATACTGCATCATGCATTTATATACCAAACCTTTCCTGTTAGTCAAATGCCTGCAATAAGTATAATCTCTTTGAAATAAAAGCATTTTTATATCTTCCATTAAATATATTTTCAAACTTTCCTTCAATACTTCATAATCCTTGAGGTTATATTTTACCCCTGCCCTTTCTTTCCCTGATAAACTTTACAATTGGTTTATATTTGTCACGTCTATTTCCACAATACTCATTCCTTTCTTTTTTCTTCTTCATGAGACAGACTCTGCCCCACCCTGAGTTCAATGTTATCATCATAATTTTCTTCACTTTCAAGCTCCTCGGCTCAAGTGATTCTCCTACATCAGCCTCCTAAGTAGCTGGGACTACAGGCTTCCACCAGCATGCTCGGCTAATTTTTCTATTTTTGTGTAGAAACAGGATCCCCCTCTTAACTTATATACATTCTGCAACCCTTTCCACCTGAATTATTTTTGCCTCTACATTTCTATTTATTTGTAATTTTTTCCATTTCTCTTCATTTGATCATTTATGGTGTACAAGTGCCATTTTTTTGCATGGATATATTGTATTATAGTGAAATCAGAGCCTCAAGTGCATCTATCACTGGACCAATTCACATTGTATCCACTAAGCAACCTCCCATGGCATGACCCCTTCCCAGCCTCCCCACTTCAAATTTCCATTGTCCATCATGCAACATTCTCCTTCCACATTTACACATCATTTAGCTCCCAGGTATAAGTGAGATCATGCAGTACTTGTTTTTATGTATCTGCATTGTTTCCCTTAAGATAATGACCTCCAGTTGAATCCTTGCTCCTGTAAAAGACATTATTTCATTCTTTTTGTGGCTAAATAGTATTTCATTGTGTATATAGACCACATTTTTTTTTACCCAGCACTCCACTGATGGCAACTTAGGTTGATTTCATATCTTTGCTATCATAAACAGTGCAGTAATAAACATATAACTTCAGATGTCTTTTTATACATTGATCTATTTTCCTGTGGGTAAATGCACAGCAGTAGTATTGCTGGATTGTGTGGTATTCCTATTTTTAGTTCTTTGGGAAATATCTAAATATTATCCACATCCTGGCCAACATCTTTTTTTTTTTTTTTAATCATAGCCATATTGACTAATGTAAGATAGTATCTCATTGTTGTTTTAATTAAAATTTCTCTGATAACTCTGATGGTGACATTTTTTCATACGAATTTTGGCCATTTGTTTATCTTCTTTTGAAAAATGTCTATTCATGTCCTATGTCCATGTTTTTTTTTTTTTTTTTTCTCTCTCTTGGGCTCAAGTGATCCACTTGCCACAGTTTTTCTATTTTTAGTAGAGACAGGGTCTGATTCCTGCTCAGGATGGTCTTGAACCTGTGAACTCAAGCTATCCATCCACCTCCGTCTCCCAGAATGCTAGGATTACAGGTGCAAACCACCGCGCCTGGCCTACTGTATTATTTTTAATTTGTATTTTTTATTTTTATTTTTATTTTTTTTATTGTTAAATCATAGCTGTGTACCTTAGTGCAATCAAGGGGTACAATGTACAGGTTTCATATACAATCTGAAATATTCTCATCAAACTGTTCAATGTAGCCTTCATGGCATTTTCTTAGCTACTGTATGTAGGCATTTGTATTCTGCATTTAGTAAGTTTCACCTGTACCCATTCCGAGATGCACCGTACATGTGGCCCCACCCATGACCCTCCCTCCACCAAAACCTCCTGCCTCCCTTCCCCTTCCTTGGCCCTTTCCCTAGTATTGTGCTATAGTTGGGTTATAGCCTTCATGTGAAAGATATAATTTAGCTTCATAGCAGAGCTGAGTACATAGGATACTTTTTTCTTCCATTCCTGAGATACTTTGCTAAGAAGAATATGTTCCAGCTCCATCCATGTAAACATGGATGTAAACAGCCCTCCCATCTGAGGGCTGTAAAGAGGTAAAGTCTTAGCAGAGAGTCTTAGCAAAGTCTTAGCAAAGTCATAGCAGAGCTGAGTACATAGGATACTTTTTCTTCCATTCCTGAGATACTTTGCTGAGAAGAATATGTTCCAGCTCCATCCATATAAACATGGCTGTAAACAGCCCTCCCATCTGAGGGCTGTAAAGAGGTAAAGTCTCCATCTTTCTTTAAGGCTGCATAATATTCCATGGTATACATGTATCACAATTTGCTAGTCCATTCGTGGGTCAATGGACACTTGGGCTTCTTCCATGACTTAGCAATTATGAATTGGGCTGCAATAAACATTCTGGTACAGATGTCTTTGATATATTGTGAGTTTTGGTCTTTGGGGTATAAACCTAGTAAAGGAATTATAGGATTGAATGGCAGGTCTATTTTTAGGTCTCTAAGTATTCTCCAAACACCCTTCCAGAAGGAACTTATTAGTGTGCATTCCCACCAGCAGTGTAGAATTGTGCCCTTTTCTCCACATCCATGACAACATCTCTGGTTTTGGGATTTTGCTATGTGGGCTACTCTTACTGGGGTTAGGTGGTATCTCAAAGTAGTTTTTATTTGCATTTCTCTGATGATTACAGATGATGAGCTTTTTTTCATGTGTTTGTAGATCATGCATCTGTCTTCTTTAGAGAAGTTTCTCTTCAAGTCCCTTTCCCACCCTGAGATGGGATCACGTGTTCTTTTCTTGATAATACATTTGAGTTCTCTGTGGATTCTGGTTATTAGACCTTTATCGGACGTATAACCTTCAAATATTTTCTCCCATCTGAGGGCTGTCTGCTTGCTTTACTCACTATGTTCTTGGCTCTGCAGAAGCTTTTTAGTTTGATCAAGTCCCAGTAGTGTTTTTTTGATACTGCTTCAATTGCCTGGGGAGTCCTCCTCATAAAATATTCACCCAGGCCGATTCCTTCAAGAGTTTTCCCTGCACTTTCTTCAAGTATTTTTATAGTTTCATGTCTTAAGTTTAAATCTTTTATCCAGTGAGAGTCTATCTTAGTTAATGGTGAAAGGTGTGGGTTCAATTTCAAACTTCTACAGGTTGCCAGCCAGTTTACCCAGCATCATTTGTTAAATAGGGAATCTTTTCCCCACTGAATGTTTTTAATTGGCTTGTCAAAGATCAAATAACGGTAAGTAGCTGGATTCATCTCTTGGTTCTCTATTCTGTTCCAGACATCTACTTCTCTGCTTTTGTGCAAGTACCATGCTGTTTTGATCACTACCAATTTGTACTACAGTCTGAAGTCTGGTAGCGTGATTCTACCTGCTTTGTTTTTATTGCTGAGTAATGTTTTGGCTATTCAAGTTTTTTTTCTGATTCCATATAAAACAAAGTATTATTTTTTCAAGATGTTTAAAATATGACAGTGGAGCTTTAATAGGAATTGCATTAAAATTGTATATTGCTTTGGGTAGTATAGACATTTTAACAATGTTTTTTTCTTCCCAGCCATGAGCATGGTATGTTTTTCCATCTGTTAACATCTTCAGCTATTTCTTTTCTTTTTTTTTTATTTTATTTTATTTTTTATTAAATCATAGCTGGGTACATTAATGCGATCATGGGGCACCATACACTGGTTTTGTAGACCATTTGACACATTTTCTTTTCTTTTTTTTTTTTTTTAAGTAACTTATCGTTTATTTAGCATATGTCTTTTTTTTTTTTATTGTTGGGGATTCATTGAGGGTACAATAAGCCAGTTACACTGATTGCAATTGTTAGGTAAAGTCCCTCTTGCAATCATGTCTTGCCCCCATAAAATGTGACACACACTAAGGCCCCACCCTCCTCCCTCCATCCCTCTTTCTGCTTCCCCCCCCATAACCTTAATTGTCATTAATTGTCCTCATATCAAGATTGAGTACATAGGATTCATGCTTCTCCATTCTTGTGATGCTTTACTAAGAATGATGTCTTCCACTTCCATCCAGGTTAATACGAAGGATGTAAAGTCTCCATTTTTTTTAATGGCTGAATAGTATTCCATGGTATACATATACCACAGCTTGTTAATCCATTCCTGGGTTGGTGGGCATTTAGGCTGTTTCCACATTTTGGCAACGGTAAATTGAGCTGCAATAAACGGTCTAGTACAAGTGTCCTTATGATAAAAGGATTTTTTTCCTTCTGGGTAGATGCCCAGTAATGGGATTGCAGGATCGAATGGGAGGTCTAGGTTGAGTGCTTTGAGGTTTCTCCATACTTCCTTCCAGAAAGGTTGTACTAGTTTGCAGTCCCACCAGCAGTGTAAAAGTGTTCCCTTCTCTCCACATCCACGCCAGCATCTGCAGTTTTGAGATTTTGTGATGTGGGCCATTCTCACTGGGGTTAGATGATATCTCAGGGTTGTTTTGATTTGCATTTCTCTAATATATAGAGATGATGAACATTTTTTCATGTGTTTGTTAGCCATTCGTCTGTGGTCTTTAGAGAAAGTTCTATTCATGTCTCTTGCCCATTGATATAAGGGATTGTTGGCTTTTTTCATGTGGATTAATTTGAGTTCTCTATAGATCCTGGTTATCAAGCTTTTGTCTGATTGAAAATATGCAAATATCCTTTCCCATTGTGTAGGTTGTCTCTTTGCTTTGGTTATTGTGTCCTTAGCTGTACAGAAGCTTTTCAGTTTAATGAAGTCCCATTTGTTTATTTTTGTTGTTGTTGCCATTGTCATGGCAGTCTTCTTCATGAAGTCTTCCCCCAGGCCAATATCTTCCAGTGTTTTTCCTATGCTTTCTTTGAGGATTTTTATTGTTTCATGCCTTAAATTTAAGTCCTTTATCCATCTTGAATCAATTTTTGTGAGTGGGGAAAGGTGTGGGTCCAGTTTCAGTCTTTTACATGTAGAAATCCAGTTCTCCCAACACCATTTATTGAATAGGGAGTCTTTCCCCCAAGGTAAGTTCTTGTTTGGTTTATCAAAGATTAGGTAGTTGTAAGATGTTAGTTTCACTTCTTGGTGTTCAATTTGATTCCAAGTGTCTATGTCTCTGTTTTTGTGCCAGTACCATGCTGTCTTGAGCACTATGGCTTTGTAGTACAGACTAAAATCTGGTATGCTGATGCCCCCAGCTTTATTTTTGTTACAGAGAACTGCCTTAGCTATACGGGGTTTTTTCCGGTTCCATACAAAATGCAGAATCATTTTTTCCAAATCTTGAAAGTACGATGTGGGTACTTTGATAGGAATGGCATTGAATAGGTAGATTGCTTTGGGAAGTATAGACATTTTAACAATGTTAATTCTTCCCATCCATGAGCATGGTATGTTCTTCCATTTGTTAATATCCTCTGCTATTTCCTTTCTGAGGAGTTCATAGTTTTCTTTATAGAGGTCCTTCACCTCCTTCGTTAGGTATATTCCTAGGTATTTCATTTTCTTTGAAACTATGGTGAAGGGAGTTGTGTCCTTAATTAGCTTCTCATCTTGACTGTTATTGGTGTATACAAAGGCTACTGACTTGTGGACATTGATTTTATATCCTGAAACATTACTGTATTTTTTGATGACTTCTAGGAGTCTTGTGGTTGAGTCTTTGGGGTTCTCTAAGTATAAGATCATGTCGTCAGCAAAGAGGGAGAGTTTGACCTCCTCTGCTCCCATTTGGATTCCCTTTATTTCCTTCTCTTGCCTAATTGTATTGGCTAGAACTTCCAGCACTATGTTGAATAGTAAAGGTGACAGAGGACAACCTTGTCTGGTTCCAGTTCTAAGAGGAAAAGCTTTCAGTTTTACTCCATTCAGTAAAATATTGGCTGTGGGTTTGTCATAGATAGCTTCAATCAGTTTTAGAAATGTGCCACCTATGCCTATACTCTTCAGTGTTCTAATTAGAAAAGGATGCTGGATTTAATCAAATGCTTTTTCTGCATCTATTGAGAGGATCATGTGATCTTTATTTTTGCCTCTGTTAATATGGTGGATAACGTTTATGGACTTGCGTATGTTAAACCAGCCTTGCATCCCTGGGATGAAGCCTACTTGATCATGATGAATGACTTTTTTGATGATAAGCTGTAATGTATTGGCTAGGATTTTGTTGAGAATTTTTCCATCTATATTCATGAGTGAGATTGGTCTGAAATTCTCCTTTTTGCTTGGGTCTTTTCCTGGTTTTGGTATCAGGGTGATGTTTGCTTCATAGAATGTGTTGGGGAAGATTCCTTCTTCCTCAGTTTTTTGGAATAATTTCTGCAGTACAGGAATAAGCTCTTCCTTGAAGGTTTGATAGAATTCTGGAGTGAAGCCATCAGGACCAGGGCATTTTTTAGTTGGAAGCTTTTTTATTGTTTCTTTGATCTCAGTGCTTGAAATTGGTCTGTTCAGGAGGTCTATTTCTTCCTGGCTAAGTCTAGGGAGAGGGTGTGATTCCAAATATTGATCCATTTCCTTCACATTGTCAAATTTCTGGGCATAGAGTTTCTGGTAGTATTCAGAGATGATCTCTTGTATCTTTGTGGGATCAGTTGTTATTTCCCCTTTGTCGTTTCTGATTGAGGTTATTAGAGATTTTACTTTCTATTTCTAGTTAGTCTGGCCAATGGTTTATCTATTTTATTTATTTTTTCAAAAAACCAACTCCTTGTTTCATTAATTTTCTGAATGATTCTTTTGTTTTCAATTTCATTGATCTCTGATTTGATTTTGGATATTTCTTTTCTTCTACTGGGTTTAGGCTTAGATTGTTCTTTTTTTTCCAATTCCATAAGATCTCTTGTGAGATTGTTGATGTGCTCTCTTTCTGTTTTTCGAATGTAGGCATCTAAAGCGACGAATTTTCCTCTCAAAACTGCTTTTGCAGTATCCCACAGGTTTTGGTAGCTTGTGTCTTCATTGTTGTTATGCTCAAGGAAGTTAATGATTTCCTGTTTTATTTCTTCCTTCACCCATCTGTTATTCAACAGAAGATTGTTTAATTTCCATGCCTTTGGGTGGGCTTGAGCATTTTTGTTAGAGTTGAATTCCATCTTTAGTGCCTTAGGGTCTGAAAAGATACAAGGTAAAATTTCAATTCTTTTGATTCTGTTGATATTTGTTTTGTGTCCCAGGATATGATCAATTTTGGAGAATGTTCCATGGGGTGATGAGAAGAATGTATATTCTTTATCTTTAGGGTGGAGTGTTCTATATACGTCTATCAAGCATATTTGTTCTAGGGTCTCATTTAAATCTCTTACATCTTTGTTTAATTTCTGTTTAGAGGATCTGTCCAGCTCTGTAAGAGGTGCGTTAAAGTCCCCTGTTATGATGGTATTATCAGATATCATATTGCTCAGACTGAATAAGGTCTGTTTCAAGAATCTGGGAGCATTTAAATTGGGTGCATAGATATTTAGAATTGAAATGTCTTCTTGTTGTAGTTTTCCCTTGACCAATAGAAAGTGACCATCTTTGTCTTTTTTGACTTGAGTTGCTTTAAATCCACATGTATCTGAAAATAAGATTGCAACTCCTCTTTTCTTCTGAATTCCATTTGCCTGAAAAATTGTCTTCCAACCCTTGACTCGGAGCTTTAATTTGTCTTTTGAAGCCAGGTGTGTTTCTTGCAGACAGCACATGGATGGCTTGTGTTTTTTAATCCAGTCAGCCAATCTATGTCTCTTCAGTGGGGAATTCAAGCCATTAACATTTATTGAGATAATTGATAAGTGTGGTAGTATTCTATTCGTCTTATTTGGTGAGAGTCCATTGCTTAGTTTTATCTTTTGCATCAGTGTGGAGGTTAGGTTCTGTCCTTTGATTTCTGGGTTCTTACTTTGATGCTGATCCATTGTGGTGGTCAGTGTGCAGAACAGGTTGAAGTATTTCCTGTAGAGCTGGTCTTGTGGCGAATTCCCTCAATGTTTGTATATCTGTAAATGATTTGATTTCTCCGTCAATTTTGAAGCTTAGCTTAGCAGGGTACAGAATTCTGGGCTGAAAATTGTTCTGTTTCAGTAGAGTAAAGGTAGATGACCATTGTCTTCTTGCTTGGAAAGTTTCATTAGAGAAGTCTGCGGTCAATCTGATGGATTTGCCCCTGTAGGTCAACTGGCGCTTACTCCTGGCAGCTTGCAGAATCTTTTCTTTTGTCTTGACTTTGGACAGGTTCATCACAATGTGTCTTGGAGAAGCT
This sequence comes from Nycticebus coucang, assembly GCF_027406575.1. Lineage (NCBI taxonomy): Eukaryota > Metazoa > Chordata > Mammalia > Primates > Lorisidae > Nycticebus > Nycticebus coucang. Next base: position 85,726,520 of record NC_069785.1, read on the forward strand.
CGGTTAGAGTTGAGGCGACCCGGGGTCCGATATCCCTCTGAAAGCAGTGTGTCAGAATCTTTGGTGATGTTTGGGAAATTTTCTTTTATAATATTCTCTAGTATGGCTTCCATTCCTCTGGGGCATTCTTCTTCCCCTTCTGGAATTCCTATAACTCGTATGTTGGAACGCTTCATAAAGTCCCATAATTCTGACAGTGAACGTTCTGCTTTCTCTCTCTTCTTTTCTGACTCTTTTACTATCTGAGTTATCTCAAGAACTTTGTTTTCTACCTCTGAAATTCTTTCTTCTGCATGGTCTAACCTGTTGCTGATACTTTCCATTGCATCCTTAAGTTCCCTAATTGACTGTTTCAGTTCCTTCAGGTCTGCTATATCCTTTTTATATTCTTCATATCGTTCATCTCTTATTTGATTCTGTTTTTGTATTTTTTTTTGGTTATTTTCCACTTTATTAGCAATTTCCTTCATTGTTTCCATCATTTCTTTCATTGTTTTCAACATGTGTATTCTAAATTCCCTTTCTGTCATTCCTAGCATTTCTATACTGGTGGAATCATCTGCAGTAGCTACCTCATGGTCCCTTGGTGTTGTTGTTCTAGACTGGTTCTTCATGTTGCCTGGAGTTTTCTGCTGATTCTTCCTCATGAGTGATTTCTTTTATCTGTTTCCTTGCCCTAATTTTCCTTTCACTTCCTCTTGCTCTTTAAGTTCTTGTGCCTGTGGACTAAGGGTTACAGGACCAGAAGGGTGAGAAGGTTGAAGAGCAAAAAAAAAGGGGATGAAAGAAAGGAGGACCGAGTGATAAGAAAAAAAAGAAAGATAGAGAAAGGAGAGGGGGTGGGTATAAGGAATATTGACAAAAAGAAGAGAGGCACAGAAAGAGGGAAACAGGGCAATATAGGTGTACAGTAGGGTACTTTGACACAACCTTTAAAAACCCCACCTTCTGGGGGTGCCCAGTTGCGTCGTTCCCTTGAGGTCAGCAGCTCTTTGCTAACCTGATCAGACACAGTACCCCACCTCCACCAAGTAGAGAGGAAAGACAAAAATGCTGTAAATCAAACCAAAACAGAAAACTTTACAGGGATAAAATTGGGTGAAAAACCAAATTATATCGGTAGAAACACTAGCAAAAATGAAGTTGAAGTTATTAAAAAAGGCAGCAATGGGAAATTATAATTCAACTAGGAAAATTGAGAAAGAAAAAGGGATCTGTGTGGAAAAGATTGAAATTAAAAAAAACAAAAGAACATCAGCAACGTCAAAATAAACAAACAAAAAAAACAACCAAACAAAAAAAAAAAAAAAGAGAAAAATACGCAACCAAAAACAAAGCAATTTGTATATGTTATTGAATATTGTCTGGGCAACACGTGGTCTTCTGGGGTATGAGATGTTAGTCACAGTTCTGATACGACTGGAGGCTGCTGATTTCTCAAACCCCAGCAGGTAGACACCCTAAATCTCTCTTCAGCCTACTTAAAAGGCACTTTGAACTTGTGAACTTGCTGAGCAGAAGCTTTCCCAGCTTTCTCGCTGGAATAGCTGCTGAAGTGGCTATCCACTTACTCAGTGTGCCAAAACCGGTCTCACTCTGCCCCTGAGGGTTAGGGCTGCAAGGCGGCTCAGACCCCACCCTTAGGCTACTTGGTTGCTGGGTTACCAGCTCCCACCCGTTTCTAGCTCTGCGACCCTGAGGGCGGAGCTTTCCGGGGTAGATCACTGACAATGGATCCGTGTGACCCACCGTCAAACACTATTAGCTCCGTCTGGCTCAGCGGCTCAGACTGGGGCCCTAGACAACGGCCAAAGTTCTCCGCACTCCCGCTCAGGCCTTCCCCAAGGCAGTTCAACTCAGTGCCAAGTCCAAGGACATCAAAACAGTTCACAGGTAAGGCCTTTCTGGTTTGCAGTCTCGCTGCTACTGAACTTACAGTTGTGGGCGGGTTTAGACGGATTGAACACACGCGACCACTTGCCGGTTTTCCATGGTTTTAGTCCTCCTCTTGGGGTCCAGAAGTCTCTCGCTGACTCCCTGTATCCTCATAGGAGTGATGATAGGCAGTTCCCACCAGCCAGAGATGCCTGGAGTCCTATCTCCCCAGACTCACGGTGCCCAGATGCAAGGAAGCTGTTACTCGGCTGCCATCTTGCTCCGCCTCCTTCAGCTATTTCTTTTCTTAAGGTTTCATAGTTCTCTTTGTATAGATCTTTCACATCCTTTGTTATGTATACTCTCAAATATTTCATCTTCTTTGGCGCTACTATGAAAGGAATAGAGTCCTTGACTGTTTTTTCGGCTTGGTTATTGCTGGTATATATAAAGGCTACAGATTAATGGGTGTTGATTTTGTAGCCTGAGACATTGCTGTATTCCTTGATCACTTCTAAAAGTTTAGTAGTAGAATCCCTAGTGTTTTCCAGATATACGATCATATCATCTGCAAAGAGTGAAAGTTTGATCTATTCTGACCCTATGTGGATACACTTGATCGCCTTTTCTTCCCTAATTGCAATGGCTAAACTTCCATTACAATGTTAAAGAGCAATGGAGACAATGGGCAACCTTGCCTGGTTCCTGATCTAAGTGGAAATGATTTCAATTTAATTCCATTCAATAAGATATTGGCTGTGGGTTTGCTGTAGATGACCTCTATTAGTTTAAGAAATGTCCCTTCTATACCAATGTTCTTAAGTGTTCTGATCATGAAGGGATGCTGGATATTATCAAATGCTTTTTCTGCATCAATGGAAAGAATTATATCTTCCTTATTTTTTAGTTTGTTTATGTGTTGAATTACATTTCTAGATTTACGTATATTGAACCAGCCTTGAGACCCTGGGATAAATCCCACTTGGTCATGGTGTATAATTTTTTTGATGTGTTGTTGGATTCTGTTTGTTAGGATCTTATTGAGCATTTTAGCATCAATATTCATTAGTGATATTGGTCTATAATTTTCTTTTCTTGTTGGGTCTTTCCCTGGTTTGGGGATCAAGGTGATGTTTGTTTCGTAGAATGTGTTGGGTAATTTTCCTTCTTTTTCTGTATTTCGGAAGAGGTTTAGTAGTATAGGTACAAGTTCTTCTTTAAACATTTGGTAGAATTCTGACGTAAAGCAATCTGGTCCTGGGCTTTTCTTTTTGGGGATATTTTGTATAGTTGATGCTATTTCAGAACTTGATATAGGTCTGTTCAACATTTCCATTTCGTTCTGGCTAAGTTTTGGTAGGTGGCGTACTTCCAGGTATTGGTCTATTTTTTTCAGATTTTCAGATTTCTGAGAGTAGAATTTCATGTTTTAATGGGGTTACTTGTTTTTGTTGTTGTTGTTGATGATGAGCTGTTTGAGTTACTTATAAATTCTGAATATCTTATGTTATCCCATTCTGAATATTGCCTTTTCACTCTGTTGGTTAATTCCTTTGCTGTGCAGAAGCTCTATTGTTTAAGTTCTGTTTTTCTGTATTTGTTTTTGTTGTCTGTGCTTTTGAGGTCTTAGTGATGAACTCTTTGCCTAGATAATGTCTAGAAGAGTTTTCTCTAGTATTTTTTTATAATTTCAGGTCTTACATTCAAGACTTTAATCCATTTTGAGTTGATTTCCATATGTGGTGACAGATAGTTATCCAGTTTCACCCTTCTGCATATGGCAACCCAGTTTTCCCATCACCACTTATTGAGAAGGATATATTTTCCCTGGTCTATGTTCTTCTTGACTTTGTTAAAGATTAGTTGGCTGTAAGTATGTGGGTTTATTTCTAAGTTCACTGTTCCATTTCAGATACATATATTTATTTTTCTCTCTTTTTTTTCTTTCTTTTACTTTTTAGAAACGGGTGTCTTGGCTCAGCACTTGTAGCTCTGTGGCTAGTGTGCCAGCCACATACAATGAAGCTTGTGGGTTCAAATACAACCCAGGCCAACTACAACCAAAAAAATAGCTGGGCATTGTGGTGGGCACCAGTGGTCCCAGCTACTTGAGAGGCTGAGACAAGAGAATCACTTAAGTCCAAGAGTTGGACGTTGCTATAAGCTGTGACACCACAGCACCCTACCAAGGGCAACATATTGACACTGTGTCTCAAAAAAAGAAAAGAAAGAAATGGAGGTCTTCCTCTATTTCCCAGGCCAAAGTGGAGTGTGATGACTATAGCTCAATGGAACCTCAAATGCCTGAGTTTAAGTGGACTTCCCACCCCAGCCTCCCAAGTAGCTGGGACTTCATACAACCACACTTGGCTGTTTTTTTTTTCTTTCTTTTTTTTTTTTTTTTGTAGAAACAGGAGCTCACTTTATTGCCCAGGGTGAATTTGAACTTCTGGCCTCAAGGGATTCTTCCACCTTTCCCCCCCAAAGTGGTAGAATTATAAGCATAAGCCACCACCCCTGACCTATAAGTCTTTTTTATACCAGTTACTGTAGACTTATAGTATACTTTTAAATCAGGCAAAGTGATGCCTCCAAATATGTTCTTTTTCCTCAAGATTACCTTGGAAATCCAGATGTTTTCATAATTGCATATGGTATTTATAAATGTTGTCTCTAAATCTGTGAAAAATAATATTGGTATTTTGATGGAGATTGCACTGAATCTTGCTTTGGGTCATCTGGCCCTCTTAACAATATTGTTTTTTCCAATCGAGGAACATAAGATGGGTTTCCATTTGTGGAAACAATGGAAGCAATTTATTTTATAAGTGTTTTCTAGTTTTACTTTTAGACATCTTTTTCCTATTTTATTTAAATTATTCCTACTATTTTTTTTTCCTTTTTGCAGGAAATAAATTGTTTTGTTGATTTGTTTTTTGCTAGGTTGGTATACAGAAAGGCTGCTGGGTTCTGTACATTGATTTTGTATCCTTAAATTTTCTGTATTATTTATCAAACCTAGAAGCTTTTTAATGGAATCTTTATGATTTTCCAAGTATAACATCATTGAACAAGAATATTTGTATCATTTTTATTTTTCTTTTCTTCTTCTTCTTCTTTTTTTTTTTTTTTTTTTTGTCTGATTGCCCTAGCAAGACTTCCAAATACTGTGTTGAATAACATTGGTTAAAATAGACGTCCTTGTCTTGTTACACTTTTTAGGGGGAAATGCCCTCAACTTTTTCTCATTAAGTATGATGCTGGCTGTGCATTTTTTTGTATATGGCACTTTGTATTTTGAGGTATGTTCTTTCTATGCTTAGTTTGTTGGGGATTTTCATCATAAGCGATGCTGAATTTTTTCTTTTCTTATGTTTATTGTACATATTTGGAAGATGATGGCCATATCAATTTTTTTAACATTTTATTTTTTTTAATTCCTTTATTTTTTAATTGTTAAATCAAAGCTGTGTACATTTGTACAATCAAGGGGTACAATGTGCTGGATTCATATACAATCTGAAATATTCTCATCAAACTATTCAATGTAGCCTCCAGGGCATTTTCTTAGTTATTGTATGTAGACATTTGCATTCTGCATTTAGTAGGTTTCACCTGTACCCATTCTAAGATGCACCATAGGTGTGACCCCACCCATTACCCTCCCTCCACCCTGACTTCATATCAATTTTTTTTTAATTCATAATTATATTATTATTTTGCTGAGGTCCTAGGAACTCGTTATTTGTACACCTAATGTGGTCAATTCATGTACGAGTGTATTTATAATACAGGGAAATTAGTTTGTAGAGGATATTTCTTACCACAATGACTATCCATTAATGAATTTTGGTAAGTTCATTTTACTTTTTAAACCTACTGGATTACTAGAGATGCTGAATTATATTGAATGTTTTTTTTTATCTATTAAGATGATCATATGGTTTTTGTCCTTAATTCTGTTCATGCGATATATCACATTTAATGATTTGCATGTGTTGACCCATCCTTGCATCCCTGGTATAAAAGACACTTGACCATGACATAAGATATTTTTGATGTGCTGTTGCATTTGATTTGCTAATATTTTGCTGAGGATTATTGTGTCTATGTACACTGGGAATGTTGGTCTATAATTTCCTTTTCTGTGCGTGTTTTTTTGATATTGGTATCACGGCAATCCTGGCTTTGCAGAATGAGAGATAACTCATTTTCCTCTCTCTTTTGACACTAAACTGTCAAAATGGCAATGGATGTGGATCTGCAGTCATAAATGGAAGCATGTTATTTAGGCAAGAAGCATGGTAATGTGGTATGCCCACATCTCAGCCTCATAATAGCTCATTGAAGGGCAGTCAATACTATCTTAAGGGCACTTAAGATAGCCTTGTTCCTCTGTCCCTCCCTGTCAGGTAGCAGCTTAAACCTCATTATCACAAACTTGGCCTGAGGGTGTTGCACAGTCGAGCATCAGTCTTGCAAAGTGGCACCTAAGGCCTTTGACCAGCGAGGGCATCTCTACCACCACAGTCATGCAGCATGTGCAAGAAGCTATGAGGAGTGCAATCTACTTCTGTCTTAATCTTAAGTCACACCTACGGTGCATCTTAGAATGGGTACAGGTGAAACCTACTAAATGCAGAATGCAAATGTCTATATACAGATTGAGGAGTGCAATCTACTTCTGTCTAATCTTCCTTAATCTTCCAGCAGCAAGGAAGTGTGATCCTTCCCAGAGGTGCTTGAAAACATATTGTCTTCCTTCCTCCTCCTCAAAGCAGTGTTGTGGCAGCAGCTAAACCTAAAGACCCCTTTCTCAATTCCTCTGTATAGCCCTACTTAGAGGTAATGTATGACACTCTCCCTAATATCCACAAAGGCTTCCATGACATTTGCCAAAATCAAAGGATATTTTTCAATCCTCGTCTTGTTAGTCCACTCACAAAGTACCCCAGAACTATTAACCACTTTGATTTTATTCAGAAAGAGTCTTTTTATCATCCATAACACTGTGAACACTAGATGATATACAAAAATCTCCAAAGATTCTTCAAGAGAGGCACATTGTAAAGAGATAATTTCTTAGTTTGGTTCCTTATATAAATCATATACCAATGTATTTCTTTCTTTTTTTTTTCATGATCAAATGGAAGGTCTGATTTTAGTATTTTTGAGAAGTCTCCATATTTCTTTCCATAAAGGTTGTATTACTTTGCAATCCTACCAGCAGTGCAAAAGTGTTCCATTCTCTTCACATCTATGCCAGCATCTCCAGCTGCAGCATGTTGTGATGTAAGCTATTATCACTCGGGTTACATGATATGCAATATAGTTTTGATTTGCATTTCACTGATGATTAGAGATGATTAGAATTTTTTAATTTGTTTATTGGCCATTAATCTGTCATCTTCAGAGAAGTTTCTATTAAAGTCTCTTGCTCATTTATAAATAGGGTTGTTTGCTCTTTTCTTATGGATTAATTTGAGTTTTCTGTAGATTCTAGTATACAGGCTTTTCTCAGATTTGTAGCATGCAAAAACCGCTCCAATTCCCATGACTATCTGTTTGCTTTGTTTGTGGAGCCCTTAGCTCTGCAGAAGCTTTTTAGCTTGATCAAATACTATTTATTTATTTTTGATGTTGCTGCAATTGCCAAGGGTTATTCCTCATAAAATCTTTTCCCAAGCCAATATTTGCAAGTGTTTTCCCCACACTGTCTTCTAGGATTTTTATTATTTGACATATTTTTTATTTAATTTTCATTTTTTAATTTTTTTGAAGAGTAACATTCAGTGCCTATCATGTACAATTCTTTATGTAGTTTCTTTCTCTTTTTAATTTATTTTTATTAAATCACAACTGTGTACATTATGGGTTATAGTGTGATGATTTGATATAGAATGGAGAATGCTTAAATCAAACTGATTAACATAAGCATCACTCACTTATTTTTGTGGCAAGACATTTATAATTTACTCTTAGTTGTTTTGAAATGTACCCTTGCATTGTGTTCATTATGTAAGATCCCACCAATTGCCCTCACTCCTCCCTCTACTTGACCTCCCCCCTCCTCTCTGCTCCCTCTTCTCCCTTCCTTCCTGCTGAACTATTATGTGTTTTATAATTTGTATTAATGTGTAAGTGATTATATACTGGTTTCATGATAGTATTGAGTACATTGGATACCTTTTTTCCCCCATTCTTGAGGTAATTTACTAAGAAGAATATCTTCTAACTCCATCCAGGTAAACATAAAAGAGGTAAAGTCTCTATCTTTTTATGGCTGCATAATATTCCATGGTATACATATACCACAGTTTTTTAATTAATTCATGAGTCCATGGGCACTTGGACTGCTTCTGTGACTTGACAATCATGAATTGGGATGCAATAGAGAATCTGGTGCAAATGTTTTGTTGTAAAATGATTTTTGTTCACCTGGGTAGATACCTAGTGATGAAATGACCAGATCAACTGGTAAGTGGAGATACTTCTTTCCAAAAAGGCCTTATTACTTTGCAATCCCACCAGCAGTGTAGAAGTATTCCCTTCTCTTCACATGTATGCACGGTTTTTGTGATTTTGTGATGTGGGCTAATCTTACTGGAGTTAGGTGATATCTCAAAGTGGTTTTGATTTGCATTTCTCTGATGATTAAAAATGATGAGCATTTTTCATGTGTTTGTAGGTCTTCAGAAAAGTTTCTGTTCAAATCTCCTGTGCACAAAAAAAATGGGGTTGCTTTTCCTTTTCTTATTGATTGGAGTTCTCTGTAGATTCTTGTTATCAAACCTTTATTAGAATCATAACATGCAAAAATAGTCTCTCATTCTGAAGGCTGTTTGTTTTCTTTAGTTATAGTTCCCTTAGCTATGAAGAAGCTTTTTAGCTTGATCAGATACCAGTAATATATTTTTGTGTTGTTTTAATTGACAGAGGAGTCCTCATAAAAATTTTCCTGGGCAAACATTTTCAAGCATTTTCCCTGCATTGTATTCTAGTATTTTTTACAGTTTAGTGCCTTAAATTTAACTCTTTTATCCACTGAGAATCAATTTTTGTTAGTGGTGAAGTGTGAGGATCCACTTTCAATCTTCTACATTTTGCTAGTCAGTTCACCCAGCACCATTTGTGAAATAGGGAATCTTTTCCCCAGTGCATGGTTTTGTGAGGCTTATCAAAGATCAGATAATGCTATGTGGCTGGCTTGATCTCTAGATTTTCTACTCTATTCCATATATCTATCTCAATATTTTTGTGCCAGTACCAACCTATTTTGATCACTGCAGATTTGTAGTATAGCCTGAAGTTTAGTAAGGTGATGCCTCAATATTTGTTTTTATTTTTATGTAATGTATTAGGTATTTGAGTGTTTTCCTGATTCCATAGTAAATGAAGTATTAGTTTTTCAAGTTGTTTAAAGTATGACATTGGTGCTTTGATAGGGATTGCATTAAATATGTAGATTGCTTTGGGTAGTATGAACATTTTAACAATGTTCATTCTTCCCAGACATGAGCATCATAAGTTTTTCAATTTGTTAACATCTTCTGGTATTTTTTTCCTCAGGATTTCATATTTTTTTTAATAGAGATCTTTCGTGTCCCTTGTTAGATAAATTCCCAGATATTTCATCTCATTGGCACTACTGTAAAGGAATAGAGTCCTTGATTATATTTTTGGCTTCACTTTGTTGGCACATGTAAAGGCTACCATTTTGTAAGTATTGATTTTGTATCCTAAGAAACTGCTATATTCCTTGATCATTTCTAAGAGCTTTGTAATTGAGCTCCTAGGGTTTTCCAGGTATAAGATTGTATCATCCATGAATAGTGAGAATTTGACCTCCTCTGACCCCACTTGAATACCCTTGATCCCCTTTTCTTACCTGATTGTGATGGCTAGGACTTCCAGTACTATTTTGAATACCAGTGGTAACATTAGTCATCCTTGTCTAGTTCCAGATCTGAGTGTAAATATTTTCAATTTTACTCTATTCAATATGATATATAGTATCTCAGGAATAAAATATATATATATCCAATGTACTCAGTACTACTGTGAAAGCAATTTATAATCACTCACACTTGCATATGAAAAATGAAACACAATTATAGCCTTGGATGAAGGAGGGAATGGGAGGTAGAGGGGAGGGGAAGGGGTGGGTTGATAGAGGGAGGGTTAGTAGGGGTACCACACCTATGGAGCACATTGCAAGTACAAGTTGGATCTATCAGGTGTAGAACACAAATGTCTTAATGCTGTAATTGGGCAAATGAGGTGTAAGCTATGTTGATTAGTAGGATGTAAGCACTCCAATTTGTACAAATAACCAACACATCAAATCCCATAATGGCATAACTATATTTATGATCTATGTAAAAATGACTTCATAAAAATATGATATTGGCTTTGGGTTTGCTCTAAATGGCCTCTATCAGTTTAAGAAATGTCCCATCTAAGCCTATTTTCTTCAGTGTTCTAATCCTGAAAGGATACAGCATCTTTTTATCAAAAGCCTTTTCTGTATCAACTGATAGAATCATAAAGTCTTTGTTTTCAATTTTATTTATGTGGCATGTTATTTTTACAGATTTACATACACTGGGATAAAACCAACTTGATTGTGATGCATAATTTATTTTGTTATTGTTTGTTTAGCAGGCCCAAGCCAGGTTTGAACTAGCCAGCTCAGGTGGACGAGGCCGGCACTCTAACCACTGTGCTATGTGTGCCCAACCAAGATGTATAATTCTCTTGATGTGTCGTTGAATTATGTTTGCTAGGATCTTACTGAGTAGTTTTGCATTGATATTCATTAATGATATTGGTCTATAATTTTCTTTCTTTGTTCTGTCCTTTCCTGGTTTGGGGATCAAGGTTATATTTGCTTCATAGAATGTGTTGGGGAGGATTCTTTCTTTTTCTACGTTTTGGAAAAGCTCGTGGAATGTAAGTAGTAGTTCCTCTTTGAAGTTTTGGTAGAATTCTAATGTGAAGCCATCTGGTCTCAAACTTTTCTTTTTTAAGAGATTTTGCATACTTGATGGTATTTCAGCACTTGATGTAGATCTACTGAAAATTGGTAATTCTTTCTGGTTGAGTCTAGGAATGTGGTGTGCTTTCAGGTATTTCTCCATTTCCTTCAGATTATTATATTTCTCACAATAGAGGGGTTTTTGTAATCATTGAGAATTATTTTAATTTCTGTGGTATTTATTGTTTTATTCCTTTATTGTTTCTCATTGACATTATGAAAGTTTTCACTTCCTGTTTCTGTTTAAACTAGTCAACCATTTATGAATTTTATTAATCTTTTCAAAGAACCAACCTTTCGTTTCATTGATCTTGTGAATAATTCTATTTTTTTCACTTTCATTTAATTCTGCTATGAATTAAAAAGAGGCTATAATTTTAATATAATATTATCTGCTATAATTTTTGTTATTTCTTTTCTTCTGCTAGGTTTAGTGTTGGATTGTTCTTCCTTTTCTAGTTGCTTGAAATGACCCATTAGGATGCTGTCTTTCTCTCTTTCTGTATTCTTGATGAAATCTTCTAAATTATAAATTTCCCTCTTAGGACTGCCTTTGCAGTAGCTACTGCTTTTGATAACTTGTGTCTCCATTATCATTTTGTTCAAAAATTTGATGATTTCTTTTTTAATCTCATCTTTGACCCAGTTATAATTGAGTCTAAGTTATTTAGTTTTCATAACTTTGTTTGAGTATGAAGATTTTTGTTCCTGTTGACTTCAATTTTTATGCCTTGATCGTTCCAGAAGATACAAGGAATAGTTACTATTCTTTTAAATTTGTTGAGATAAGACTTGTTTCGTAAGATATGATCAATTTTGGAAGATGAAACATAGGCTGATGGGAAGAATGTGTAATCAATTTAATTAGGCTAAAATGCTCTATAGGTGTCCATTACGTCCATTTCTACTAGGGTCACATTGAAGTCTATTATTTCCTTGTTCAGTTTTTCTTGAAGGGTCTATTCAGAACTGCCAAAAGGGTGTTAAAATCTCCAACTATCATAGTGCATGAAGATATCAAATTATTCATATCCATTAGGGTTTACTTTCTGTATTGAGCAGCATTTAGGTAGGGTGCCTAAATGTTAATTATTGAAATTTCTTCATTTTGAGCATTTCCCTTGACAAATATGTACTGTACATCCTTGTCTTTCCTTACCTTTCTTGGATTAAAAACACTTGTATCTGCCAATAAGATTGCACTCCTGCTTTTTTTCTGATTTCTACTTGCCTATATTATAGAAGTTTATCCCTTTACCTTGAGTCTTTTTTTATCCTTTGAGGTAAAATGAATCTCTGGTATTCAACAGATACATGATCTGAGGTTTTGTATCCAGTCAGCCAACCTGTGCCTCTTTAGAGGACAATTTAAGCCATTTACACTAATGGGAACTGAATAGGTGTGGTAGTGTTTTGGCCATCATGTTTTTCAAAAGTCTAGTGAATATTCTTAATTCTTTCATCATGTGGAAGTTATGTTTTCTTTGATAAATTCTGGGTGAGTTTACTTTGGTGGTAGACCGTTGTGTTTGTCTTTATGGAAAAATGGGTCTGAGTATTTCCTGGAAGGCTGGTTTAGTTTTGAAACATTTCTGTAACATGTATATATTCATAAAATATTTGATTTCTCCATCACAAATGAAACTCAGTTTTTCTGGATACAGGATACTAGGATGAAAGTTCGTTTTCTTTAGAAGATTGAAAGTCAGTAACCATCCTATTCTGACTGGAAAAGTTTCAGCTGAAAGATCTTCAGTCCACCTTATATTTCTTCCTCTCTGGTGATGCTTTTCTTATGTCTGGCTGTTGCAGGATTTTCTCCTTTATACTAACTTGGGGGAATGTTAATTACAATGTGTTTGGGAGATGCTTTATTTGGATTCAGTAATACTTGGGTTCTGAAACTATCTATCTGAATTTTGATATCTCTTGCAATGTTTGGAAAATTCTAGTCCATAATATCTTGGGGTAGAGAATCTGTGCCTTTAGGACCATCCTCTTCTCTTTCAGGAATTCCTAATAAGTCAGATTTTTGATATTTTGGAATGGTCCCCCAATTCTGTAAGGAAATGATTTGTTCTTGTTTTCCATTTATCTGCCTCTTTGAATGTTTGGGATTAATAACAGCCTTCTCTTCAATTTCAAAGATATTTTCTTCCACCTGTTCAGCTCTATTACTGAGGGATTCTACTGTATTTTGAAGCTCCTCAAAGAAACTTTTTCATTTCCTTGAGCTATGCTCTTTTCTCATTATGTCCATATCCTTGTTGATTTTGTCTTTGAATTCATTAATTCCTTGAGACAATTTTTTTAGCTACTTTTGGATTTCTTTTTCCATCTTTTCCTTCATTCTATTCATCTTATTTGTCATTTATACTCTGAATTCCGTTTCTGACAATTCAGCCACTTGTCTATGAATGGCATCTTCCATTGTAACTCTTTTTACTTTCTAAAGGGAGTTGATTTACTCTGATTATTCATATTACCACTGTTCTTCTACTGGTTCTGCTCCATGAATATCTTCTGCAGTTTGTCAATTAAAACTGGTTGGCTGAGGTTAGATTCAGAGCACCTTTACCAATGAGCTAGGACTGGTGATTTTGACTTATCCCATACAGCCTTATGAAGGTCCCTTTCAGAGCTTCAGCCAGAAACTCCGAGGATCTGCTTAGTGGGATAGCACACAAGCTGGCTCTGTCTTGTAGTCAGCCAGCCTCTACCCAATCCTAACGAGTTGTGGTGTTAGGTTGAAATATTAGTTGTGCATTAGGCTGGGAGTGATACAAGCAACTGTGGTGCCTGTCATCCACCAGAGATATCTGGACATGGAGAATCAGTCCCTCCCCACTAGACAACAAGCACAGCTCAACCTCACAGGGTCTCCAGGCGGACCACCAAGGTCAAGGGTTCTAATCCGATTTTCCTGGACTGTACAATCAGTGCTCAACAGGGGGAGTTCAAAGGGTCTCCTGCCACCCAACAGTAGGAATCCACAGTCAGTTCTATCCTGCAAACCTGGGGGGCTAGAGCCTGGTTCCCTCATGTGAGCAACAGAGTCAGCACCCACCAAAGTCAGTCCAGGGACACCAGTGCCTCTGCCCTTGCCATGCACCATCACCAGCAACCTCTGGTGAGTGAGGGAGCCAGAAAAGTTCACCTACCATAGTCAGAATAGGATGTCCACACATGTTTACTGTGAATCCCTCTCTCCTGCAAATCCTTCACTCTCCCTAACCCCTGATTCCACTGGTGTCACTGTTTCCACACAGCTGTTCAACCGGCCACACAATCACCAGGCCTGTCAGAGAATTGCCATACACTCTGGGCTCTGCAGGGGTCAGACATTCAGACATCCAGGCAAGGGTTGAAAGGTGGACTGGAAGTTCAGGATTGTGGGGAAAAATATTTGTTCAATTTGATGTCAGGCAGGATGATACCTAAGCTTACAATTGGGATCTCCCTGGAGAAGGAGGTTTAGTGTTTCTCAACTCCCTCCCATAGTGTAAAATAATAACTGCTATTATTCATTGCTCACTTACACAGAGCATCCCACTTGGGGGAGGGTTTCTCTTTTTATTGGTGATGGGCTTACTTGGAATTTGCTTTCTTGGATTCTCTTCTTGGAGTCAGCTTGCCTCAGGAAAGATGATGTGCTCTTGTCTATCTTCTTTCTAAGTTCAGCTCCCCAACTTCGCCTTCACCGAGTCCACTTCTCTCCAGTATCTCTCTCTCTGGACAGGAGTCTCTGGAAAAACCTGCCTCAAATTGGCCAAATTCCTTCCTCCTCCTGTTTTATATCTTAAATTTAAATATTTTATTCTGAGATAATCAATGTCAATGTTGAGAGCTATGGGTCCAGTTTCAGTTTATTAAACTGGTTTAATTTATTAAACAGGAATTATTTTGTGCATGCTTTATTAAGTTTATCAAACAGAAATTATTTTGTGCATGCTTTATTAAGCTTATCAAAGATCAAGTGACGATAAGTGGCTGGGTTCGTTTCTAGATTCTCTATTCTATTCCATAGATTTATATCTCTATTTTGTGCCAGTTCCATGTTGTTTTGATGACTATAGACTTGTAATATAACCTGAAGTCTGGTAATGTGATGCCTCCAGATTTATTTTTATTTCTAGGAATTGCATTAGCTTTTCAGGGATTTTCCTGGTTCCATATGAAATGAAGTACTATCTTTTAAAATTCTTCAAAGCATGACATGTGTGCTTTGATGTGGATTGCATGAAATTTAAAGATAGCTTTGGGTAGTATGGACATTTAAATGATGTTTATTCCTACACAGCATGATATGTTCTTTCATTTATTCTTCCATGTCTTCTGCTATTTCCTTTTTTTTCAGGTTTTCACAGTTCTCTTTTTTTTAGTAAGTAATACATACATAGATCATGAATATATTTATGCCTTTGTGAGATTCAATGTGTTGATTATTTGTACAAATTGGAGTGCTTACTTCCTACTAATTAACATAGTTTTTATCTCTTTTACTTAATCACAGTGTTCAGACATTTGTGTTCTATACTTGATAGATTTGACTTGTACCCTTGCAATATGATCTGTAGGTGTGCTCCCCCTACTAACCCTCCTTCTATCAGACCACATCCCTTCCTTCCCATCCCCTCTCTATCCCTCCTTCATTCCGGTCTATAGTTGTGATTCATCTTTCATATGAAAGTGTGAGTGATTATAAATTGGTTTCACAGTACTACTGAGTAGTTTGGATATTTTTCTTCCATTTCTGAGATACTTTACTAAGAAGAATATTTTCAAGCTCCATCCAGGTAAACATAAAAAAGGTAAAGTATCAATCTTTTCTTAATGCTGCATAGCATTCCATGGTATACATATACCATAATTTATTAATCCATTCATGGATCAATGGGCACTTGGGCACTTCCCTGATTTTGAAATTATGAATTGAGCTGCAATGAACAATCTGGTGCAAATATCTCTGCTGTTAAGTGATTTTTGGTCTTTTGGATACACATCTAGTAGAGAAATTATAGGATAAAATGGCAGGTCTACATTTAAATCCCCGAGTGTCCTCCAAACTTCTTTCCAAAAGGAATGTACTAGCTTGCATTCCCACCAGTATGCAGAAGTGTTCCCTTTTAATCTACATCCATGCCATCATCTGTACTTTTGAGATTTTGTGATGTGGGCTACTCTTACTGGAGTTAGATGTTATCACATAGTGGTTTTGGTTTGCATTTCTCTGATGATTAAAGATGATGAGCATCTTTTCATGTGTCTGTAGACCATGTGCCTGTCTTCTTCAGAGAAGCTTCTGTTCATATCTCTTGTCCACAATGAAATTGGATCACTTGTTCTTTTCCTATTAATAAGTTTGAGTTCTCTGTGTATTCTGGTTATTAGACCTCTGTTGGAAATATAACGTGCAAAAAATCCTCTCCCATTCTGAGGGCTGTCTACTTGCTTTACTTACCGTGTTTTTAGCAGTGCAGAAGGTTAGGTTTATCAGATCTCAGTAATGTATTTTTGATGTTGCTTCAATTTCCTGGGGAGGGTCCTCCTCATAAGGTATTCTCCGAGGCCAATTTTTTCAAGTGTTTCCCCTGCACTCTCTCCAAGGATTTTATAGTTTCATGTCTTAAGTTCAAGTCCTTTGACTAGTAAGGGGCAATTTTTGTTAGAGGAGAAAGGTGTGGGTCTAGTTTCAGTCTTCTACAGGTCGCCAGCCAATTCACTTAGCACCATTTGTTAGATAGGGAATCTTCCCCCCAATTTATATTTTTGATAGGCATATCAAATATCAAATGATGATAAATGTCTGGATTCATCTCTTGGTTTTCAATTCTTTTCCATACATCTAACTCTCTATTTTTGTGCCAGCACCATGCTGTTTTAATCACTATGGATTTATAGTGTAGTCTGAAGTCTGGAAGTATGATTCCTCATGCTTTGGTTTTCTTTCTGAGTCATGTCTTGGCTATTTGAGTTTTTTTCTGTTTCCATATAAAACGAAGTATTAAATTTTCCAGATCTTTAAAGTATGACAGAGATGCTTTAAAGGGGATTGCATTAAATCTGTAGATTGCTTTTGGTAGTATAGACTTTGTAACAATGTTGATTCTTCCCAGTGATGAGCATGGTATATTTTTTCATTTGTTAACATCTTTAGCTATTTTTTTCTCAGAGTTTCATAGTTCTCTTTATAGAGATCTTTCACATCCTTTGTTAGGTACACTCCCAGATATTTCATCTTCTCTGGCATGATTGTAAAGGGAATAGGGTCCTTGATCGTGTTTTTACCTTGACTCTTGTTGGTATATATATATATAAAGGTTACAAATTTGTGAGTATTTATTTTGTATCCTGAAACACTGCTGTATTCCCTGATCACTTCTAGAAGTTTTGTAGTTGAGTCCCTGGGGTTTTCCAGATATAAAATCATATCATCTACAAAGAGTGACAGTTTGATCTTCTCTGATCCTATTTGGATACACTTGATTGCCTTCTCTTGCCTAATTTTGATGCCTAATGCTTCCATTATAATGTTGAAAAGCAGTGGAGAGAATGGGCAACCTTGCCTGGTTCCTGTTCTGAGTGAAAATTATTTCAATTTAACCCCATTCAATATGATATTAGCTGTTGGTTTGCTGTAGATGACCTCTTTTGGTTTAAGAAATGTTCCTTCTAGACCTATTTTCTTAAGTGTTCTGATCAAGAAAGGATGCTGGATAATATCAAAAGCTTTTTCTGCATCAATTGAGAGAATCATATGGACTTTGCTTTATATTTTGTTTATGTGATGTATTATATCTATAGATTTACATATATTGAACCAACCTTGAGACCCTGGAATAAAACCCCCTTGGTCATGGTGTATAATTTGTTTGATGTCTTGCTGGATGCTGTTTGTTAAGATCTTGTTGAATATTTTTGCATCAATATTCATTAGTGATATTGGTCTATAATTTTCTTTTTTTTGTCTGTTCTTTCCCTGATTTTACTTCCACTCTTGCCAATTTTAACAAGAAATGTAGTATTTGTTTATTGTTCTAATTCAAGCTCAGACATTCTGGCAATGGCACACAAAAACACACAATAACAATAATAAATGCCACCCAGCAAGACATTGCAAAACATTTACACAAAGACAGCTGTGAGACACTGATATACCAAGGTTATGACATCTTACTGAGTTGTTTGTACAGTGCTGCCAACGTAAGTGCACAGTGGCAAGTTTGCAAACTTATTTGTCAGACCTTGTACGTTATCATAGGTATAGTTAAAAACAATAAATTTGTATACTCAGAAAATAAGGAAAGATAACATATAAACAGAATGGGGGAAATATTTGCAACACATATATATGATAAGGGTCAGTTATCCAAATATATAAAGAACTAGTAAAAGTCAGAACCAAAAGTGCAAACTACTAATGAAAAATGAGCACAGACTTGAAAAGTCATCAATCCACAGAAGATACACTAGTTGCCAAGAAGTTTATGAAAAGATGTTCACTTTGTCATTTAGGCAAATGTAATGCAAATGCACAAATACATGCCACTTCACACATACAAGGCAGATATAATCTTTGCAAAAAAGGAAAGCAACAAGTATGAGCAGAGATATGAAGACAGTGTAACACTCATACATTGCTGGGAGGTAAATTGTGCCAGCTGCAATAAAAAAAAAAAAAAAGTTTGGTCTTTCCTCCACTTATCACCTGACAAAGCAGTCCCACTCAGATATGGCTCGCAATTTTTTTTTTTTTAAGAAATCAAACAAATAAATGTACAAGGTTGCTCAATTCACAACAGCCAAGAGAAAAAAATAACCAAAATATACATAAATGGATGAATGGATAAACATGTTTATTATACAGTGGAATATTATTCAGCCATAAAAAAGAATGGAGTAGGCGGAAGGGGGAAAGGGTGGGGAGGGAGGGGGGAAGTGGGTAGAGGGAGAGGCATTGAAAGGATCACACCTGTGGTGCATCTTACAAGGGTATATGTGAGGCTTGGTAAATGTGGAATGTAAATGTCTTAGTAAAGTAACTAAGAAAATGCCAGGAGGGCTATGTCAACTAATGTGATGAAAATGTGTCAAATGGTCTATGAACCAAGTGTATGGTGCCCCATGATCATATTGATGTACACAGTTATGATTTAATAAAAAAAATAATATATATATATGTATATATATATGAATGGAGTAAGGAGCATTAACCCACAAAATCCAAGGGGGAAATAGTGAGGAAGTAATAAATGGAAGACAACAGAAAGAAAGGGAGAGTAGAAAGAAAAGAAGTAGGAAGGCAAAAACCAAGGATCACAGGAAGATAACATATCAGAATTATCCTAGGCTGTGATATGTATCATGTTAACGAACCAGCTTTCAAATTGTTTGAATGAACCAGCTTTGATATTGACAATCTCATTGCTATTCCTGTGAAAGCAGGACAGCAAAGGTAAAAGTGTGGGCTCATTGTCAGGGTAGTGCGTTACTGCCAATTTTCAACTCAGTCATTGAGACGTGTTTTCTCTGTGTCTGGATGTTCACCAGCATCTTAGGTATTGTAGTTGAAGTAAAGCAGATGTCAGCCAAGTACAGGTTGGAGAGGAAGAAGTACCTGGGGGTGCTCAGGTGGAAGTCAGAGAATATGGCCAGGATGATGAGCAGGTTCCCTAAAACCATGACCAGGGACATAGACAGGAACAACCCACAGAGAAGAGGCTGCAGTTTGGGACCTTCTGAGAGACCCAAGAGTAGAAACTGTGACACTTCTGTGTAGCTTCTGCTTCCATGTAGCTGGCATGTGCTGGGGAAGGAGGCAAATGGAATATCTCATGAAAAGCCAACTGGTATTTCAGCTAGTTGTCACACTACAGTGTCACCCATGGATGGGTATTCAAAGACTGAGATTCATCTAGCCAAGTGGTATATTATTTATATTTTAAATGTGAGTTGTTCAGATTTCCTTCCATTTAGCAGCAATGTCTTTATTTATCATCTATTCACTAGATTTAATTCTCATATATGAACCTATGTGCATTAACTAATTTCTTCTTGGATAGAATCTTTCCATATTACTGCAAATATATCTCATCTTTTCTTGATAATCCCTACACTTCCTTCATTCCAATGGGTCTACAATAGTGATTAGCACATGGATTTTCAACTCAACCTTCTTTCTGTTACTTGATATTTCCTGTTGTGACAGTTGCCTCTTTTTTGTCTTATTTTTAAAGATATGATCATTAGTATTACCTTGTGTGTAAAGTTAAAAACTAATTTGAATAGTCTCAATAAATAGTATTTGTAAATATTATTATTAAACTTTTCCATTTAGGATAATTATTTGGGGAGGGTTTTTGTTTTTTTTTTGTTTGTTTGTTTGAGAAAAAGTCTCCTGTCACCGTCAGTAAATGTTGTGGCATCATCATAGCTCACAGAAACCTCAAACCCCTGGACTAAACTAATCCTCTTGCCTCAGCCTCACAAGTAGCCAGGACTAGAGGTGTCTGACACTACACCTCAGCTAGTTTTTTTTTCTATTTTTAGTAACACTGTTTAACCAGGGGAGTAAGAAAAAAACAACTTTATAGGATGAGAGAGCAGAATGCTATAGTGCATGCCTCTCAGTGGGCTTCATTGTGGGGACTTGAGGGATAGTGAGATGGAGAGCAGGGGATGAAGGTCAGCATGGCAGAGGTGTGAGCCCCACAGTGAGTATCCCATGATCTACCTTATGTCTGTAATTTTATTTTCATTTGTGGGTCTGAGGCTGGGACTATTTTTTTCATTATTGTTGTTTCTAGGGATGTACATAAACTTTGTGCATGTCAGATTGTATGGGGCCAAGAGATGCAAATGTTGCATGTGAGACCAAATGTATCAACAATAACACACAAAAAGAAATAGTGAAGCTCATCACATGCCTGAATATAGACTCAAAATGGAATAGTGAGGTTAAATAAAATGCATTCATTTCCATTTTAAAGAAGTAATGAATGATGATCAAGTAATACTTATTTCAGGAAAATTTCATGGTAGGATGTTTGTTAACATAGTACATCATAGCTTAGGTCCAAAAAAGATTCATTATCACAAAGCAAAAAATATATTTACATATATTTGAGAATATGCAATTGTCAGTTCTGTGTTAGCAGCCAGGGGAGAGAATCTCCAGACACACATACAGAACAAGAACAACTTCTTAATCCATTACCCAGGAAAGATTAGTGGTTTGAAAACCACAGCCTGCAAAATATTATGCATTAACATACCAAAACATTTGTGTTAATTTTATGATTAGGTGAAAACAGACTACTCCAACACAAATGATTCAATATTCTTCTAACCATTTAAAGAGATTGGTGAAAACCAATCACGAAAAAGGAAAAAAGCTTGAGTGCCAACTGTCAGAAATAAATGCATTATTTGCATTATATTGTGCACACTGGAATGAAAAAATAAGGTGACAACAATAATATAGAACTTTTCAGTATGTCAGACCCACCAGCAACAATGGTTGAGTAAATCAGAAATTCCAATCAAATGAAGAAGAAAATATTCAATACCTGATGCATGAGAGGTCTTTCATGAGAAGTGAAGGAATTATTGATTGGATAAAGTGAATCTAACAGGGACCTACAATATTTGGGAGACATTGGAGGAGCTGTGAAGAGTGCCCAGAAAATGTAGCATTCAAGAAACAGACATTTCTAACTCTTTCTGGAAGGAGATTATAGATTCAAGAAAGAAAAGGAAACCAAACAAGAGCTGGAAAAGACCAGTCTCAGTGGAAAGTAAATTACCCTCAACGTTCAGGGATTTTACCCTCACAGATTAAATAAGTAGAGAACTGTCTTTGTTTCATTACTGTAAAGGCAAATCCTGACACCCACTTTCCTTTTCTCCTTCTCACCCTACCAGCCCCCCTGCTCATACTGTCTCTGATGATGTCACTGAAACTTTCTCTTCTCCAAGGTCTGACTCTTGGAAGCCCAGTACAGGTAGTGGGCAGCAGGGGCATGTTTAACATTTCTAATTTCTGGAGGGTTGAATTCTTTGAGCACCTCATGTGAAGAGTGGGGTGTGAGGTGGCAAGGCCCCCACAGCCTGGGAGATGTTCAGGGAACAACCTCTAGCTGCTTTCCTCCTGCTGAGTTAACATGTTTTTCCTTCTCTTAAAACTACGTTTTTTTCCTTCTTATGTTTTTGCCATAAGTCAATTATCTCTTTCTTTACCTGGTTAATCTTCAGGAGCTATGCAGAAAACTATGTAACCCTTCCCTTTTTATTTCTTATCTTTCACATGGTAATGATGTTATGCAGTAGAAAACATTAACAAAATATATTTTTCATGATAAACTTATTTATATTTTCCAGTCATATTGTAAGACCAAAAATATGTTTGTTTGTTTGTTTGTTTTTGTTGTTGTTTATTTGTTTTTAGGGACAGCGTCTCACTTTGTTGCCCTCAGTAGAGTGCATTGGTGTCAGAGCTCACAGCAACCTGCAGCCGCCAGAGTAGCTGAGACTACAGGTGCCCACCACTGCCCCCAGCTGTTTGTTGTTGTTGTAGTTACAGTTTGGCCGGGCCGAACCTGCCACCCTCGAATATGGGGCCGACACCCTACTTACTGAGCCACAGGCATGCCCCTACAAATATGTTTTTTGTCTATGCTACTTCTTCATAAAAACCCTGCTGAGATACTATAAAATAAAGTTGATTTTACATTTTGGGGTTGGCTGCAGTGTGTCTGCTCCAGACCTCCTGATCCCATCCTTGTCTCTTCTATCTTTTCTCTCATTCTCCACGATTCCCATCCTGGTTCATTTTCTTTCATGCTCGTTTGCAATAACCTCATTAAATGAACTGTTCCATTGTCTCTGCACTCTGCAAAGTAGTTTAGTCCAAGGGAACATATGTTCAGTTCCTTTGGGCTATAAAGCAGAAGAATACAATCTTTTCAGTCACTTTTGTGTCTAGGGAGACTGCTGTTGGGGAAGTTGGATTTATTTTCTCCAAGGAGAAACTCTTTGCTTGGTTTCTTTGAAATGTCACAAGGTTTGCCCTAAGGAAAGTTTAATTTCCATGCACAACAGCACTCAGGCATCATCTCTCTGTGATGTGCCAGCATTGAGGAAAGATTGAGATTTTTCACATCTCTTGGTGTCCACAGATTTACTAAGGCAAAGATGTTTTTTCTTCTTAAATGTTGTTCGTTAACTTTTAACCAGTTTATAGATGTGTGATTGAAACTTATAAAGCTGTACATATTTAATGCATCAGGATACATCTGTGAAACTATGGCCACCATCAGGCTAAAGACCTATCAATCACCTGATAAAGTTTCCTCCAGAATTCTTTATTATTTATTTATTTATTTATTTATTTATTTTTTATTAAATCATAGCTGTGTACATCAATATGATCATGGGGCATATTTTCATGTATGATAAAATATTTAACATAAAATGCCAATTTTTGGTCAATTTTTAGTACACAATATATTATTATTAGGTAAAGACACTAAACTGTATAGTAGATCTCTAAGACTAATTTATTTGGCATCACTAAAACCCCACAGTTTTATATTATCTTCCCATTTTTCCCTCCCTCAGTCCCTGGCAATCATCATTTCACTCCAAAGAGGTTCTTTCTGATGGGCAAGAAATTGGATACCATTTTTGTTCATTTGAAAAGGACTTCCAAATTTTGGAGAGGAAAATAGCCCTTGACATTTGCTATTTGCAAATGGGAGCCATTGTTGAGAATAGGGCATCATTTATTACTACTAAATAGAGGAACAGGGCAATGTAACCTGGGTGGAGGTGGTAATACATGGAAATGCATGGAGTGCAGAGGAAATACATGGGGCAAATATGAACCAACTATAAAGCTGTTCAGGGATGGGGAAAAGAGAAATTAAGCATAGCCTAAAAGAAGTATGGAGGTTTGGATAATGTTTTTAAGGTGATTTTATTGGTGTTTTAAGGTGTTTTGAAATATATGAGCATGTTTAATTTCAAGGAGAATAAATATAATTAAGGTATGCATTGGAATATATAGGAAATAACAGCTGAATAATGTGAAGAAAGTGATATGCACAGTAAATAAATTAAAAAGTTATACAGTGCTATATCTCCAATATTCAGAACATATGTGTGCAGAAAGTAAGCATTGGGGGCTGAGCGTCTCTGCCTGACATTACTCCTAGGTAGCCACTTAGAGGGCATGCACTTCTGGTCTCTGTAAGATTTAGAAGTCTTTGACTCTGAAAGAAATGGTTCTTCTAAAGACAGGGCAAAAGTCCTGCACCATGAAGCTATGTTGTTGCCTGGCCTTCAATTGTCTCATGCTAAGAAAAGGAGTCAATACCCTGGGGCCCAGGAAGGAGCATGCTGTGGTCAGTCAGTATCTGGGAGCAGCCTGGGGCAACCTTGGCACCAACAGAGTGGTGGTTGCAGGTGCCCATCAGTTAGTAATGCTCCCCACAGACAGATGTTTGAGTGCCGTGACCACAGTGAAGCAGCCTCCTTTAGTTGACATCTGTCAGATATCCATGCTGCCCAGGACTAGAATAATCCCCAAATTCTGAGATGTATTAGTGGGTGTTGCAGCATAGCACTCTTTCCCTCTGCAGATTATCCATCTGGATTCAGCATGTCAGTTCAGGCAGCAGCACCTTCATGGTTTCCTGGGCCTTTCTTTAGGGGAGAGAGGTCAATGGGGTGAATTTCTTTCTAGAGAAGTATCAGTGGGGTCAATGTGCAACTTCTTCTACTGAAGGTCATCTCAAGGTCATACTCATATGCAATTTGTTCTCCCTTTTTTCTGTTCTCAATTCCCCTCACCCCTGAATATCACCTCTGGTAGTCAGGATGACTGACATTGTGGAGTGAGATTGTTCCTCATTCCTGAATTTTCTGAGCCTGGCCATCATTTCCATATGTGCTGGCTGCTGCATTTCTCCATCTATGGAAAAAATTCATAAAGGGACCATCACGAAGTGCTAGGTCAATCAGCTGCATGCAAACACTGTCTCCACTTCTCCCATGATATGCCCTTATCATTTGGGGTGATGGTATGATTTATCACAAAGACATATGTTATTAAATGTCATTAGAATGTCTTAGGAGGAGAATCATGGTACAGGCCCCAGGATTCTAGAACAAGGCTATGTCCCCACCAGTCCTCTGCTGAGAATATTTATGTTTCATGGAAAATGACTTCTGGTTCATTACTGAGTTATGGATTTATGGGATGTTTGACTGTAGTGCACCTACTGACCTCATATCTGAAATTTCTCATTACAAGACTACTTTTATTGAACCTGCTAAGTCATAAAGTCAGACAGGTTCAGCACTTTTCCTTGGTGGAAATGTTACCTTTCAGATCAAATCTGAATAGGAAAAGAGGTGTGGGTAAGTGACACAACCAGGCATCCAAGATTCATTATAATTGCACCAACACTACTCCTTTAGCCTAAACCTGTGGCTTATTGAGGGAAGGTGGTGTCCTGCACTACTAACTGACAGAGAAGAAAAATATACAACTTTGTTTTTAGATAGATTGGTTTGGTTTATGGGTAGAGACCAAAAATGGACCATGGCTTCTTTATAGCCAATGTCTGGTATATGATTAAAATGTCAAGCATAAGAAAGATATTTGCAATGGGAGGAGGAATAAATGGCACATCTGGTTATCCATTTTGTGAGGAAGAACAAGTGGCTTGAGGTGGTGATACTCTCTGTTCAAATTCCTTGAAGGGAAAGAACTGGAGGAGTAGAGACAGGTAAATGGGTGGACGCAGAAAAATGGACATGACTTATAAAATATTTTTCCTATGTCAAACAAGACCAGGTAAGCACTCATTTGAACAAGTAACATTTGCCAAGCATCACCACTGGTAACCGTATGGTGTGATGGGCAGAGGGACAGTCTCTGGACATATTGGCAGAGACTCCCACTGACAAAGACCCCCCTAGCCGCTTCTGCATCTGAATGTCCAAACCATCAGCAGTAGAGACAATAACTGACCACACAGATGGAACTGTCCTTGAGGTGACCAAGGACAAGGCCTGTGTGGTGAGGTGTCCACATACGTCTCCTTCTACCTTGGAAAAACCAGTAGTTTATCCTCACAAGCATAGTCACCTACCCCAGGTATCAGTTTGAATTTCCTACTTGTAGACCAACTCTCATCCAACAAGTAGGGCTTAGAGAATGCTGGATCCACAATGCTGGATTCCATGCATGGAATCCCACAAAACAAAGCATCCCAGGGGTGTACCTATCTCATGATGAGGGAAATGTGGGGTAGGAATGCCTATATTAAATTGAGAGAATTCTAGCTTCCCTCTACACAGTATTTTGAGTTTTTATTGATTTGTTTTTTTAAAAAAACTTAATTTTTTATATTAATATAAGGGCACATATGATTAGGTTACATGGCTTGCATTTGTTAGGAAAAGTCCAAGTTGCAGTTGAGCCCTTCACCCAGGAGATGTGCCACATACATTGTCCCCCATAGGTGAGAGCTTACCACTCTCCCTGTCCCCACCATCTTCTTGAATTCAAATATGTTTTTCCTCTCATGCAGGCATGTAGGTTGCTCCTTTACCCGTTTAATATGAAGTACATTGGGTGCTTGTTTTTTCATTCCTCTGATACTTTACTTTCAGTTGGCTGGGATGTTCAACTCCTAACCTAAAGTTACACCATCATATTGTAACTGAAACAGCTAGAATCATCATTTGATGGGAATAATTGACCTTGATAAGAAGAAGGGGAAGGATGATTTTTTACACTGTGATATCAAGGAGATATACACATAGGAACCATATGGTGGCCAAAAAGTTGGTTCTTTGAAAAGATGAATAATACTGATGAACCCTTGGCTAGACCAAGGAGAAACAGAAAAATAAAATATCTAATAACGACAATCAGAAATGATATAGGGAAAATACAGATGTCACAAAAATACAAAAGATTGTCAATTATTATTATGAAACACTCTATTCCAAGAACTATGAAAATGTAGAGGATATGGACCAATATCTGGAAGCACAATACCATCTGAAACTCAGACAGAAAGTGTCGCAACTGCATAAATGATCACAGGAGACACAGATTGACAGTACACGCTGCAAGAGGTGAGGCTAACCAGAGGTGCAGGATACCACTGAGCACTTCTTGCAGATTCCTTTTATTGAGAAGATACTTAATGGTCAGAAAGATAACTAAACAAAGACATGCAGGGGCTGCGTGCTCAGGGACCATGTGTTTTAGGGGCTATGTGCTCAAGAAAATGATCTCATATGGATAAAAAAAAGATGGTAAAAAGTTATGTACTCAAGGAAATTATTTCCAAAAATTATTTCCAATTATTTCCTACATGCAATTCCCTTTATTAATTCTTCAAGGAACTGCCATAAAATGTTTGCTATTTAACATCAGCCTTACTAAATCAGGTTTGAGCTTTCCACCTCTGGGATTACTGAGTTACTTGGTGGCTTGCCTCCAAGTGATAAGAGATTTCCAGGCTTGCCAGGAGAATGTCTTATTCTCAAGAATTCCTCACATAAGTTATGAGATTGATGGCTGTTGTAGTAAATATGATTTTTAATCCTCTACAAGAAAGAGTTAGAAAGCTTCAATAGACAATGAGAAACACTGAAATAACATCAATTATAAAAAAGTCCCCCAAAATAAAAGCTCTGGACCAGATGGCTTCACATCAGAATTCTATCAAACCTTCGAACAGGAACTAGTTCCTATGATGCATAAACAATTCAAAAATATGGAAAAGGAAGAAATCCTACCCCCAAAAAATTATATGAAGAAAGTATCACTCTGATCCCCAAACCAGGAAAGGAAACAACAACAACAAAACAACAACAAAACTTTAGACCAATAACATTAAAGAATATGAGTGGAAATATATTCAACAAGATATTAACAAGAATACAATGACACATTAAAAAGGTTATACACCATGATCAAGTGTGTTTTATGCCAGAGATACAAGGTTGGTTCAACATACATCAATCTATTAATATAATACACTACATAAATAGAATAAAAAGCAAAGACCATATGATTCTTTCAATTGATACAGAAAAGGCTTTTGATGATATTCAGCCTCCTTTCAAGTTAAAAACCCTCCAGAAAATAGGTTTAGATGAAACATTTCTGAAATTGTTTGAGGCCATCTACAGCAAACTCTTAGCCAATTTTGTATTGAATGGACTAAACTAAAGGCATTTCCATTCAAATATGGAAACAGATAAGGATGCACCCTGTCTCTATTGCTATTTAACATGTGTTGAAAAAGTTTCTGCCATCACAATCAGGCAAGAGAAAGAGATCAAAGAAATTTGAATGGGGTTGGGGAGATCAAACTCTCCCTCTTTGCATATGACATGATCTTATACCTGGAAAACCCAAGGGACTCAACTAAAAAACTCTTAGAAGGGATCAAGAAATATAGCAGTGTCTTGGCATACAAAATCAATAGCCACAAATCAGTAGCCTTCATAAATGCCAACAATTGTCAAGGCAAGAATAAAATGAAAGACTATTCTTTCTATAAAATCACCAAAGACGATGAAATACCTGGGAATATATCTAACAGAAGACGTGAATGATCCCTGTAAAGAGAATTATGAGACTCTGAGAAAGGAAATAGCAGAAGATGTCAACAAATGGAAGAATATAAAATACCCATGGCTGAGAGGAATAAACATTGTTAAAATGTCAAGCTAACTAAAGCAATCTATAGATTTGATGCAATCCCATCAAAGCAACAATGTCATACTTCGAAAATCTTGAAAAAATAGTACCTCAATTCATATGGAACCAGAAAAATACTCTCAACAGCAAACACAATTCCTAGATATTAAAAAAAATCTGGAGGTATGAGGTTGCCAGATTTTAGGTTATACTACAAGACTATAGTAATCAAAACAGTGTGGTATTGGCACACAAATAGAGACATAGACCTATGGAATAGAAAACAGAGTCTAGAGATGAACTCAGCCACATGTTGTCATTCAATCTTCAATAATCCTAACAAAAACTTGAACTGGGGAAAAGAATCATTATTTAACAAATGGTGCTGGGAGAACTTGTTATCCACATGTAGAAAACTCTCAACCTCTCATCACTGACAAAAATTGATTCTTGCTGGATATAAGATTTAAATTTAAGTCTTGAAACAGTAAAAATTCTATAAGAGAGTGTGGGGAAAACATTTGAAGATAATCTGGGAAAATAACTTTATGAGGAATTTCCCCCTGGCAATTGCAGCAACATCACATATAAATACCTGCTATTTTATCAAGACAAAAAGTGTTTGCACAGCTAAGGGTAACACAGACAAAGAAAACAGACAGCTTTCAGAATGGTAGAAGCTTTTTTCAAGTTATGATTCTGCCAAAGGCCTGATAACTGAAATATACAGACAACTCAAATTAAACAATAAGAAAAGTGCTAAGAACCCCCTCTATAACTAGGCAAGAGACTTGAATAAAATCTCTGAGGATGACTGAAAAATGGCCTAGAAACACATGAATAAATGCTCCTCATTTTTAATCACCAGAGAAATGGATGGTGAAAGGAAGATGACAAACTGAAAGCAGGTTTTACCTGAGGCTCCTGTCCAGAGCTAGAGATATTTGACTGAAAGGGACTCAGTGAAGTCAAAGGTGGGAACTAAGCATAGAAAGAAGATAGACAAGTGTACATGATCACTGCTGAGACACGTTGTACCTCCAAGAATTAGATGGAAAGAAAACAAAGTCCAGATATGAAGCCCTTCACCAAGTGGATGGGAGATCCCTCCCCAAGCCAGAGACCTGTTTGGGGCTGTCTGTAAGTGAGCATGGAACAAAGGACCTCTCACATTGCCCCACAGAAGAAAGCCAGTAAAGCTGGTCCTTCTTCTTCAGGGATGTCCCATCTGTGAGCCTAGGTGTCAATCTGCCTGGAATAAAAGGAATGAAATATTTTCTCCACAATTCTGAACACACAGTTCACCCTTCTCCACTAGCCTGGCTGCCTGAATGTCTACCCCTTGCAGAATCCATAGTGTTTGGTGAATTCACCCAGAGGCTCAGGAATTGTGTGGGCTGCTGGTTACTAGCAGGGAAACTGATTCATGTGGCAGCAGGGGTGTGCGGGGAGAGAGAAAACGGCAGGAAAAGAGGGACATGAAGGAAGAGAAGGTTGCTTGGAGATGGTGCATAGTGGGCACTGGGGCACTGAAAACTCAGTTTTGACTTGGTCAGACAAACTTTCCTGACTTCCCTACTCCCCAAAGGGACCAAGCTTCAGCCCCATGGGTTTTTTAGGTGAAATGTCTGTGGATATCTACTTACTGGGCACTTGAAACTCTTTGAATTCACTCCTGTGAACAGTTATTGTACTGACTTGGACAATCTGTTAGAACTTTCAAACTGGGATGTCCACCTGGGGACCCTCCAAGGTTGAGTGGTGATTGTTTTGTAGTGGAGATGGACATATTTTCCTCCTCCAGGTGTTGCTAGTGGGGCCCAGATGAGATTTCAGCCTAGTACAGTGATTCATTAGGATAGGGTAGGGGAAGCCTGACATGAAGGCAGAGCCAAATTGTGTTATTTCAGCAAGAAAGACCTCAGAGTCTTTGACTGCAGCTCTGAAAGAGACCACTGCAAGGCTCCAGGGGAAAAGCCATAAAAGCACAAGCCCCAGCTCATTGGTTAGGGGCTGGTTAGATCCAATTCTTGGGACACCAATTCAGTCTCACCACACCAGTTTTAATTTTCTGCAATATAATTGTCAAATTTCAAAAAATACTCATGGGGAGGAACCATGGAAGAACTCTTACAACATAAATAAATGTTGCATGACCGGAGATGTGAACGAACAGCAGCTTTGCCGTGGGTGTAAACTCGCTTCTGTAATTATTAAGTCAAGAAACAGACTATACACCGTGGGATGGGATATAGCAAAATTCTTTATTCCAAGTTTTAGTTTTGTACTCTTCCAATCACGTCCACACCTAATCTATTATCTATTAGTTTCATCATCTTATCTTCTTTTTTACATAACTGTAATTTAACTTGAAAGGAAATATTTATCATATCAATGCAATCACCTGTGTAGTAAATCTCTTCCTCTAAACAGTGACTAGTTTCCGAGCAGGTCACAAAGATGAAAATAGCCATAGGGGAACAGAGTTGATAGAATATCTTCAAGCATTCACTAGGTTCACTCAGTATGAAGTAATGACTGTGTCCTTCCTTCAGGGCAGAGTACCTATAGACTTCTGACAATATGTTGTTAACATATGTCAACCCTCTGGCCCGTATCTCTGAGGAAGGGCGGCATGCCCTTGGATCTCAGGCTTCATGGGGTGTACAGCTTCAGAGAAAAAGCCTAAGGAATTTTACAACTCCAGAAAAGCCTAACTCTGTGAGTAACCCAGGGGGGGTCCAGATCTCTTAAGCCTCAGAAAGAAAAGCAAGTCATTTTAAACTCACACTGAATTTACTTTGTGTGCTTGATGTAGGATATGTTTATTTCTAAATATTATCCTACAATAAACAGAATAGATCAACTTCCCCAAGGGATGACAAAGAAAATATAACAGAAATTACCATACATAGAGAAATGGCTGAAATGTCAGAAAGGGAATTCGGGCAAAAAAAAAAAAAAAGAAAGAAAGAAAGAAAATTCAGAATATGGATTGAAAATAAGATGAATAGAATGGAGAAAAGGATGGAAATAGAAATGCAAACAGTAGTTCAAAAGTTATCTCAAGAAATTAATGAATTCAAGGACAATGTCACCAAGACTATGGACATAATGAGAAAACATAGCAGAGATCAAGGAAGTACAAAAGTTATTCATAAAGTTTCAAAATACAGTAGAGTCTCTCAGTAATAGATTTGAGCAGGCAGAAGAAAGGATCTCAGAAATTGAAGACAAGTCTTTTGAATGATCCCAAGCATTTAAAGAGGCTGAAAAAAGAAGAACAAGAACAGAACATCCCATGAGAGAGTTGTGGGATCATTTCAAACATCCAAGTTGTAGGGATTCCTGAAGAACAAGAACAGAACATTCCATGAGAGAGTTGTGTGATCATTTCAAACATCCAAGTTGTAGGGACTCCT
This sequence comes from Nycticebus coucang, assembly GCF_027406575.1. NCBI lineage: Eukaryota > Metazoa > Chordata > Mammalia > Primates > Lorisidae > Nycticebus > Nycticebus coucang. Next base: position 85,758,585 of record NC_069785.1, read on the forward strand.
GAAATAGAGGATGATCCTAAAGGCACAGATGTTGTACTCCAAGATATTATAGAGGAGAATTTCCCACGCAATGCAAGAGGTACAGAAATCTAGATAGCACATAGTTTCAGAATCCTAGAATGACTCAATCCAAATAAAGTATTTCCTAGACACATTGTAATTAACTATGCCAAAATTACTATGAATTAAAAAAATCCTGCAAGCAGCCAGTCATAACAAAAGTCTTACCTACGATGAGAAAAATATTAGGTTGACTGCAGATCATTTAGCCAAAAATTTTCAAGCCAGAAGAGGAGGGTCTTCAACCTTCAATCTTCTAAAACAAAACAACATTTAGCCAAGGACCCTGTGTTCAGCTAAACTGAGTTTCATTTGTGATGGAGAAATCAAATACTTACTGATGTCCACATGTTGAGGACATTTGCAATTCCTAGACCAGCTCTCCAGAAAATACTCAGATCCATTTTCCATAATGAATAGTACAATGTTCTACCCCAAAATAAACATACCCAGATTTGAACAGCAAAATCTAGCTTCCACAGGGGTGATGAGAAAGGGTACCCAAGAAGGGTGAGGTCTAGAAGAACGGGTCTTCTCAAGGAGACCACAAGGATACACATGCAGGGTCCTCTCCATGGTGACTCAGCTATTGGGAATTTGTAAACTTAACTTCCTGAAACTTGGAAATTTTCAAGTTCTGTGAAAACCTGTAGTTCTGTAGGGGCGGGAATGCCATCTCCTGCTTGATTCAAACTGGCCAATGAGAAACGTACCTGTGGGGTGGAACTTTATGACTGTCAATAAAAAGGGAAAAACCAAGACAATTGGGGAGCATTGCCATTTGGAATTCTTCTATGCCATAAGCTCCCGGCTGGTGAATAAAGCCCTTCCTCTTATAAACGTGGTGTTTGGGTGCTCTTTCTCTCTGTTGGGCCTTGTCTTCCTGCAACATTTTTGGTTCCCTGACTGGGAAGCGAGATCACCACTGGAGACAACAGGCACCTGGTAGTTGCCACCAATCCTCTGAACCCCCACGTGGGGGCCCCTAATCGGCCTGGGTGACGTGAACCACTGAGCGTGCCAGTGAGACAGTTTGGCCTCTCTGTGTGGACACCTCGACTGGGCTGAGAAAGGACCCTGTCAGCGTGGTTTCAAGGAGTCAAACACTATGAGGAACTGGCATGCAGAACGGGTACCTACACAGGGAGACATCTAAAGCAAGGTATGATTGATCTGGGAATCCCACTACATGTGTGGAATGTGGTGTGACTGAGAGAACTCCAAGGGTGGAGTTGGACTCCCTTCACAGGGCCTAGGGGAGTGTTGTTTTGCCTCCTATGGCTATGTGGCAGCTTCAGTGGGAAATCGAGGCTGCCCAGTTTAAGAAGTGAGTTGGAATTGTGTGTATGTGAGTGCTTTGAGAATGACTGAGATGGGTAACAATAGATGGGGTTCCCCACCCCCACCCTCCGCCATTCATGAGGTGAAAGGAATGTGTGAGTGTGCCCTTCTTCCCTGCTCCAACTTTGTCCCCAGGCTGTTCTGAGATAAACTGGAAGTTCCAGGTTTTCAGCTTTCTGTCTTTGATGGTGGCCACGTGGCCATGTGGGACTTGGGAGAAATGAAAAGACATTAGAAAGGATGTTGGTGTAGTTTTGTTAATGGAATTTCTTCAGTGAGTGTTTGGTCTCAGGGATTTGAGAATTGAGCCCACAGCCCACAGATCAGTGATAAAATGGCATTTTGTTGGATTGAGGGGCATGCAGAGAGAGTGGGGGGTACCAGAGCTATTGGCAGAGGGGTCGTGCCTTGAAAAGTGTTGCGGTTGAAGAAGTCCAGTGAGCTCTGGATGGCCCTTGAAAATCTGGGGAAGACAGTGTAAATCTCGTGCTGGACAAGGCTGTATCCATATAAGCAACAGGTCTCCAAGGTGAATAGCCCCTGGAAGGGAGGAGGAGGCCCAGATCAGAGGTTTCCTGCATAAGTCCTTTTTCTATGGGTAAATAATTGGTCCTGAGAGATATTTTGGCCAGGACTTGGTAGATGGAAAAATACCTTTACAAACTGAAGGGGTGTTCTAGCAAATGAATGAATGAAGTGCCTCACCTTGGACAAGGTTATTAGGTCTTTGCTGTAGTTTTTGTCTGGGGAGGGGATTAGGGTGTGTGCACCTTAGTCAAGGTGGAGCTGTACAAAAGGTTTCGGGCTGATTTGTCCATGAGCTTGCTGGGGCTCAGAGGGTTTGTGCCTGGAGATGGGACTCTGATGTCTAAGCTCACCTGAGCCTGAAAAATGGTGGTTCCCTGTCCAGCCCTGAGTGGGAAAATTCTATATCAATGTTACATCTCATAAAATGTCTCTCATTTGTAAAATGTAATAATTTTGTTGTTTAAATTGTTGGGGAAACTGACTCTTTGTCAAAGGATAAGATTTTTGCCTTTTAAACCTTCTAGTTATCAGTTTGGCTGAGTGAATGGGTAACTTCATGGTAAATTGGGATCCTGTTTTGTGGGAAGTGAGTTTTTGAGAGTAAGAGAAATTAAACAGAAAGGAAAATGGTATTGTGTAAAGAAAGAATCTTGCGTGATAATTTTGTCCTAAAACAGCATGGTTGTGTAAGAAAGTGGAAGGCAGGGCAAACGTTAAAGAAAGTTTAAAATGCTTGTAGATGGTCTGTGCAGGTTAAAAAAGCGCATAAAAGAATTTGGGAAAGAATTTACATGTGACCCAGTTGACTATGCATTTCCTTTCAAATCTTTTGGCTTGTAATTTTGTTTAAAGAAATGTTTTAGGCCTTTGATATTTGAGGAATCTTCCAAAATAAAAACGCTAAATCTGTGGCTTGGTGCCTGTAGGGCAGTAGTTGCAATGCTGGGCCACATGCACTGAGACTGGCGGGTTCAAACTTGGCTCAGGCCAACAAACAAACAAACAAACAACAACGACAACAAAAAACAACTATAAATTTGGTCTTCTTGAAATATTAAGACCACTGAAAGTCACGGAAAAACAAATTAAACTTATTTGATTTATTAAAAATATATAGGAAACATTGTCAAATATGAAATGGTGATGAATTTTATGTGGATTATGGTTTTATACATATATATTCCAATATTATAAAGCATTTGTCTGTCCTAATGTATAAAGCATTGGTCTGTCCTAATGTATAAAACATTGCTCTGTCCTAACATATATGGTTGGTAATAATTTTAATTCATCTTTAAAAAAAAACTATTTCTTATGTAACTGGCTGAATCCAAAGTTCATCCTAAAAAGAAAAAGAAATATTAAGAGAAGCTGATGAATTCTCTCAAATTCAAATTTCTGATGTCTTTGGAAATTGAATACCTTTGGACTAAAAAGCCAATTTTTAGAACTTTCCTTGGAAAGTTAACATGTCTATGAGTATTGCTAACATAACTTCAAAAGAACAGAAATCAGTTACATGGAACTTGTCTAATGTGTAATGGCTTTTTTTTTTTTTTTTTTAGAGACAGAGTCTCACTGTACCGCCCTTGGTAGAGTGCCGTGGCGTCACACGGCTCACAGCAACCTCTAACTCTTGGGCTTACGCGATTCTCTTGCCTCAGCCTCCCGAGTAGCTGGGACTACAGGCGCCCGCCACAATGCCCGGCTATTTTTTTTTTGTTGTTGTTGTTGCAGTTTGGCCGGGGCCGGGTTTGAACCCGCCACCCTCGGCATATGGGGCCGGTGCCCTACTCACTGAGCCACAGGCGCCGCCCCAATGTAATGGCTTTTTGCTTGAATGATTCTTTCTGTGTTCTGTTTTCCAGAAATCAAGAAAATCTTTTTTTGTCTTTTGAGCTATTTGTAGCTTTTCAAGAAATGTATATATACTTATGAGCAGAGTTTGAAACATGTATTTTTCTCTCTCCTTGATTTCTCTGGAATTTGAAAGCCATTTGTAAGTACTCTTACTTTCTGACAATATAGTTATTTGCATAAGTTCAATAAGAATCTGTTTTGTTCTATAGGACATGATGAAGGGACTGGTTATTTTACCAAAGCTTTGGCTGGAATAGCATTTCCAGAGGTGTGCAGACTGCATTAAAGAATTAAGGTTGACTTTATAAGGCCAATAAAAAAGCCCTTTGGAAAACTGGCCAGATACCCATCAGTAACATTTCCTGATCTGTGGTACGTAATGACAGTCACTTGCTAACGGGTCTGGGAATTGAAATGTGCTTGGGAACTTCAAGAGAAGAGGAATTTACCCAATGCATACAGGTATCTAAAGGCACAGTTGAAACCTGGGTTCTGAAAGGATTTCAAAAAGTCCAGCCTGAGATTCCTTATAAGAGGTTCCAGCAAAGTCAATTTTAAAGAAAAGAAGATCCTAGATGTCTAATAATTAATTATTCTTACTGCACTTTATGCAAATAATCAGACCCCGTATACTGAAGGTACAGTTTATTTTGGCAAATAAGTTAGTTCTACTATAATTTGCCTTTAGTAAAAAGAGAAATTGGAGAGATAAAAATAGTTTAAAAGGAGGAAAAAAGAGGCTGTGGTCCACCTGTATTTAGATCCCAGCCTTGTCTGTACTGTCAACTCATAAAATGAGACCTAACTGTTTTACTAAATTGATCTGTTAAATGGGACTAAGAGACTGGCCAAAGAGTATAGAATTACATGCAGTAGTTATATTTACTCTGAAGCCTTAAGACTCCACAAAGGTCACCTTTTGGCTACACTGGAAAACTTGTGCAGTATTAAATGTTATCTAGAATTTCCCAGTAAATGGTGTAAGTGTAAACACTGCATCCTACTCTGCTGAATCTGCTGCCAGCAGAAGCCAAGTGGCCCTCTTGTATGAACTTAAAAGAACCCTTCTTCAGTATAAGGCTGGCTCTGGGAAGCCTGAGACTGTTTGTTTTCCAGTGGGAGAGACCAGACATGGAAACAGTACACATTGACCAGGTTGCCACAGGGGTTCAAAACACCCACAATTTTTGGAGAAGGGCTGGCTTGTGACCTCCAGAAATTCCAGGCTGAGGAATTAGAATGTGTGCTGTTCCAATATGTCGATGACCTCCTTTCAGGACATTCTACCCAGGAGGCCTGTGCCCAAGGCATGGACTGTCTTTTATGACATCTAGAGGTATGTGGCTATAAATTATCCAAACAGAAGGCCCAGATTTGCCAGCAGCCAGTACATTATCGAAGATTTACTATCCAGCAGGGGTAGAGGTATCTAGGCATGAAATGGAGGCGGGTCATTAATTACCTCCTCAACCCCATGAGCCAAAAGCAGATTTAAAAATGCTTAGGCCCGGTTGGCTTCCATTGTCTTTGGATCCCTAACTTTGCCGTTTTAGCTAAGCCCTTGTATGAGGCAACTAAAGGAGAGAGAGTGCCCTTGGAGTGGGGAGGAAAAGAGGAACATGCCTTCTCCCAGCTAAAGATGAGGCTGATGGCTGTACCTGCATTGAGACTGCCAAACTTGGCCAAGCCTTTTACTCTGTATGTCTCAGAGAGTGATAAAATGGCTGTGGGTATATTAACCCAGCTATTTAGGTCCTTGCCAAGGCCTGTAGCCTACCTCTCTAAGCAGTTGGATAGAGTGGCAAAAGGTTGCCACCCTATTTACAGGCTCTAGCTGCTACTGCTCTCCTTGTGCAAGAAGCTCATACGCTGACCCTAGGGCACAATCTCAGAGTGAAAGTACCGCACTCTGTGGTCAATTTAGTGGACACTGAGGGACACTTTTGGCTCTCTAATGCAACACTCTAAACCAAGCCACGCTCCTTCCAGTCAGTGGAAGAGAGACTGAGCATGACTGTACAGAAGTTATAGATAATGTGTACTCTAGAAGAACTGACTTGTGTGACCAGCCTTGGACAGATGCAGACTGGGACTTGTATGTAGATGGAAGTAGTTACGTGACAGCGCAAGGTGAGTGGCGGGCTGAGTATGCAGTGGTTACCTTAACAGAGACTGTGGAGGCTAAGCCTCTACTTCAAGGGACATCTGCTCAGAAGGCTGAGTTAATTGCCTTGACCCAAGCCTTAGAGTTAAGCCAAGAAAAAAGTATAAATATTTACACAGACTCTAAGTATACTTTTTTGACTCTCCAAGTATGCAGGACATTGTAAAAGGAGAAGGGACTATTAAATTCTGGGGGAAAAAAAGACATTAAGTATCAGCAGGAGATAACTTCAGTTGCTAGAGGCAGTATGGAAACCTCGGAAAGTGGCAGTTATGCACTGTCGTGAACTTCAAAGAGATGCTTCCACCATCACTAAGGGGAGCACCAGAGCTGACACTGAGTCAAAGAGGGCTGCCTCCCAGATGTAACAGGTGTCACGAGTGGCTCCCCTCATCCCATGGGTCCCTGTGATCACCCCTATCTACTCCTGGGAGGAGAAGAAATGGTTAGCAGCAGAGGGGAATCAGGAAGCAGAGGGAGGATGAATAAAGATGCCAGACGAATGAGTAGCAGTCCCCTAGATTCTAGGAGCCACCGTGGTGACAGGAATATTTGATGAAGTTGCTTGGCCAATACTTCTACATCTCCCACCTGGCAGCCCTGGCCAAAACTGTCAGTCTACAGTGTGTCACCGGCAGTCAGTTCAATTCGTGCCAAGAACCAGCGGTACCCCCAGAGATCCATTCGTATGGAGCAATGCCCTTCAAGGACTTCCAGGTAGACTTTACTGAAATGACCAGGTTTAGAGGGAACAAGTACTGGCTGGTGATGGTCTATCAGACTTGGAATAAGTAAAAGCCTTCCCCATCAGGATAAAAAGGACTCCTAAAGTAGTAAAAATATTTCCCAGAGAAATCGTCCCATGGTTTAGGTAGCCACTGTTTTAAATTTGACAATGGGCTAGCCTTCATAACAGAACTAGGACAAATAATAAGCTAAAACTTTGAATAATTAATAGGCCTCAAAGCTTAGACTGGGTAAAGTGCATAAACAGTACCATAAAAGCAGAAATTGGTAAACTCTGTCAGGAAGCAAAGCTTAACTGGCAGGCCTTGCCACTGGTGTTGTTCAAAGAGGCCTCTGTCAATTTTCTGCAATTAATCTGGAACTCCTAAAAGAGCTTGGAAAGACTGAACTGAATAGACAAAAACCCTATAAAGAGTAACAAGGAAAATCTCCACCGGGGTAATTAACTGTGTTCTGTTTAGTCATTTGCGTCTTTACATCTTTTCTCTCTGGAAGATCAAGGGGACCAAGTATAGGTCTGGAATCAGAACTTGGTCCCCCTGAAACCAAGGTAGAAAGGACTTTACACCATCATTCTGACCACATGCACAGCAGTGAAGATGGAAACAATCCTCATCTAGAGTCATCACAGCTGGCTGAATAGGGCTTCCCTGACCCTTGGAAAGTAAAGGTAACTTTTAAGACAATAGACATACCCTGCGACAATCGACATGCCCTGCTCCAGGCACATACTGGGAGCTGGCTGCTCAATGCATGGCTGAAGCCTGAGGAAACGCCTTGAGGGACTTATCTTAATTGGACTTTGAACTTTGGGTAAAGGGGGGAAATGTCACAGGGAAAAGTAAAAACTCATATGTATATTAGCGCACCACCATGGTACTATTAAGGCCTGAGTAGAGAACCCACCAAGAGTCACAGTCCCTAAAATCTCAGTGCTGAAAAGTAATTAATATTTGCACCTGCAGAAACAAGCTGATATTGAGACCCCAAATTAAAATATATTGGAGTCTCAAAAAGGGGGAATGAGAGATGATACCCGAGAAGGGTGAGATCTAGAAGAACAGGTTTTCTCAAGGAGACCACAAGTATACACATGCAGGGTCCTCTCCACGGTGACTCAGCTCTTGGGTATTTGTAAACTTAACTTCCTGAAACTTGGAAATTTCCAAGTTCTGTGAAATCCTGTAGTTCTGTAGGGGCGGGAATGTCATCTCCTGCTTGATTCAAACTGGCCGGTGAGAAGGGTACCTGTGGGGTGGAACTTTTTGACTGTCAATAAAAAGGGAAAGACCAAGACAGTTGGGGAGCATGGCCATTTGGAATTCTTCTATGCCGTAAGCTCCCGGCTGGTGAATAAAGCCCTTCCTCTTATAAACGTGGTGTTTGGTTGCTCTTTCTCTTCATTGGGTCTTGTATTCCTGCAACAGTTAAATAATTAAAAATATACACAGGACCTTTGAAAAACATGACAGCCAATACACTACTATACCTATCAATTCTTCCATAATGTGAATGGCTTAAATTCTCCTCCAAGAAACACAGGTTGGGTGACTGGATAAAAAACAAACAAACAAAAAACTCAGACCATATGTCTGTAGCCTACAGGAGACTAATCTTATCTCAAAGAAGAAAGAAAGACTCAGGATGAAAGAATGGGTCATTCATTTACAGGCAAATGAAAATCAGAAAAGCAGGAGTTGCCATCTTATTTGCAGATATAATTTGATTTAAGCCAACTAAAATAAGAAAAAATAAGGAAGATACTACATATTTGTCAAGGGAAACACTCACTGTGAAGAGATTTCAATAATTAACATTTATACACCCTACCTGAATGCTCCTCAATTTACAAAGGAAAGACTAACTGACATGACTAATTTGATATCTTCCTGCAGTATAATAGTTGGAGATTTTAACACCCCTTTGGCGGTTCTGGATAGACCCTCCACGAAGAAACTAACGAAGGAAACAATGTATTTAAACTTCACCCTGGGGAAAATTTACAGAACATTTCATGTTAATAAAACTGAATACACATTCTTCTCTTCATCCCATGGATCATCCTCCAAAGTTGATCATATCTTAGGACACAAGTCTAATTGTATCAAATTCAAAAGAATAGAAATGATTCCTTGTCTTTCTTGGACTGTGATGACAGAATAAAAATTGAACTCAACAGTAGCAGAAATCTTCATACTCAAGCAAAGTCATGGAAAGAATGATAGCTGGATTAAATATGAGATTAAGAAAGAAATCATCAGATTTGGCGATCAAAATAATAATGAAGACAGAAACTGTGGGATACTGCAAAGGCAGTCCTTAGAGGGAAATACATAGTATTAGATACCTTCATCAAGAAAACAGAAAGGGAGCAAGTCAGCAACTTATTAGGACATCTCAAGAAACTGGAAAAAGAAGAACAATCTAATTACAAACCCACCATATGAAAAGAAATAACCAAAATTAAAGCAGAATTAAATAAAATTGAAAACAAAAGAATCATTCAGTAGTTCAGCAAAACAAAAATTTGGTTCTTTGGAAAGGTGAATAAAATCAATAAATCTCTGGCTAGACTAACCAATAAACAGAAAAGTAAAATCTATAATAACTTCTATCAGAAACAAAAAAGGAAATAACAACAGATAACACAGAAATTCAAAAAAAAAATCTTCAATGATTACTGTAATAAAACTCTATTCTCAGAAATATGAAAATGTGGAGGAAATGGACCAATACCTGGAAGTACGCCACCTTCCTAAATTCAACCAGAAAGAATTAGAGATTTCAAATAGACCTCTATTCTGCACTGAAATAGCAGCAAGTATATAGACTCTCCAAAAAAATAAAATCCTGGGACCAGATGATTTCACATCAGAATTCTACCAAATCTTCAAAGACGAACTAGTACCTACATTACATGATATTTTCTAAAACAAAGTTAAGGAAGGAATCTTCCCCAACACATTCTATGAAGCAAATACCACCCTGATTCCCAAACCAGGAAATGGCCCAACAAAGAAAGATAATTATAGAATAATACCATTAATAAATATTGATGCAAAAATATTCAATAAGATCCTATAAAAAAGAATTCAACAACATATTTAAAAAGTTATACACTACGTTCAAGTTGGTTTTATTCTAGGGTTACCAGTTTAGCTCAACATATATAAACCTATAATTATAATATGCCATATAAATAAAATCAAAAACCATATAATTCTATCCATTGATACAGAAAAGGATTTTGATAATATCGTTTCATGATTAGCATACTTAAGAAATAGGCTTAGAGGGGCTATATCTTACACTGATAGAGGACATCTACAGCAAATGCAAAGCCAATAGTATATTGAATGGAGTAAAATTGAAAACATTTCCACTCATATCTGGAACTAGACAAGGATGCCCACTGTCACCACTGTTATTCAACACAGTACTAGAAGTCCTAGACTTCTCAATCAGGCAAGAGAAGGGGATCAAGGTTATTCAAATAAGGACAGAAGAGGTCAAACTCTCACTTTTTCAGATAATCTTATACCTGGAAAACCCCAGGGACTAAATATGAAGCACTTAGAAGTGATCAAGGGATATAGCAGTGTCTCGGGATACAAAATCAATACCTGTGAATTAGTAGCTTTTATATATACCTACAATAGTCAAGCCAAAAATATGGTCAAGGACTCTATTCCTTTTCCAGTAGTGCCAAAGAAGATGAAATACTTGGAAATATATCTAGCAAAAGATGTGAAACATATCTGTAAAGAGAACTATGAAACCTTGAGAAAAGAACTAGCCGAAGATGTTAATAAATGGAAGAACATACCATGCCCATGGCTGGGAAGAATCAACATTGTTAAAATTTCCATAATACCCAAAGAAATCTATAGATTCAATGCAATACCCATCAAAGCACCAATGTCAGACCTTTAAGATCTTGAAAAAATAGTACGTCAATTCATATGGAACCAGAAAAACCCTATTAGTAAATAAAATTCTTAGAAATAAAAAGAAATCTGGAGGCATCACGTTGCCAAATTTTAGGTTATACTCCAAGTCTATCGTGATTAAAACAGCGTGGTACTGGCAGAAAAACAGAGATGTAGATATATGGACTAGCATAGAGTATCTATAAAGGAACCCAGACACATTGTCACTTTTCCTTTGATAAGTGACAGATGGTGAAGGATATTCAGTTCTTTCCCACTTCAAAACAACCACAGCTCAACCTCAGAGAGACCCCAGGTGGACAGCCCATGTCTAGAGTTCTCAACAGATTGACCTGGACAGTACAATCACTGCCTGGTAGGGAGAGATCAAAGGGTCTCTTAATTCCTAGATAGTAGAAATCCACAGACATTTACAGCCAACATACACAAGAGGATGGAGACTGCCCCCTCCTGTGTATGACCAATTCTGAAAAGATCACTAGCCATAGTTAGGACTAAGGCATCAGCACCTCCAGCCTTGTAAGTCTGAACTGGAAATCAGTTCATTTACCCTTCAAAGTCCAAACATGGTGTCAGTGCCCAGCCCTTTAAAGTCCAAACCAGGCATCAATGACTGCACCCTTTGAGAGTCCACACTCCCACAGGCAAAAGTCCCAACCAGGAGTCAGTGGCTTCACCCTTGAATGTCCAAATCACGGTCAGCACCCCCACCCATTAAACTTCCAATCTGAAGGTTTTTACTTTGATAATATCCAAGTAATGTATTTTTGGTGTTGCTTCAATTGCCTGGAGGGGTCCCCTCATAAAGGATACTGCCAGGTGAATTTCTTCAAGGGTTTGCCCTGCACTCTCTCAAAGTATCTTTATAGTGTGATGTCTTACGTTTAAATCTTTTACCTAGATTTGTTGATGGCATCAAAAATTAACATATGTGTTCTCCTGAAGTCTGTACACACAATGCTGGTGTTAAATTGCTTAAACACTAACACGCCTGAAAAAGCCAAGTTCTTGACTTGAGGCTTCATCAGAAGGTCTTGTGGTCATTGCAGTTGGCTGCCCAGTGGCCAAACATCTCTCAGATCTCACAGTACGGGCGTTCCTCACTCTGACTGCCATGGTATGTAGAGTGGGGAGGGTCATCAGACATCTGTGTCTGGGTAGGACAATCCTCTGTGTCATGCAGCTCAAAGCAGTCACAAATGTCACAGAAGAGGCAAGACTTCTTCTTAGACTGTTTCTCCTGGTCATCACTGTCATAATTGTTGAGCTCATCCCCATTCCCATTGAGGGCTGCTTCTGACATCATCTCTACCTTCATCTTGAGATCTTGATTCTTCCTTTGAAGGTCCACTATTACTGAATTTAGGAAATCAATCTGACTCTCCTGGGCTCTTTCATCCTCTTCTGCCTGAGTATCAGTATTACCTGAGGAGCTGTTGAGCTGCCTCTTGTTTTCTTTGAGTTGAAGCTCCAAGTTCTTTACCTTGAGCTCAAGCTTCACCTTATCGGGCTCTAGAGACTGAACAACTGAATGCAAGGACTTGGCAGAGGCGTTTTCTCTCCTGAGCACTGTGACCTCATTTCTCAGTTTTTCCAGCTCTGCATCCTTTTCTGTGAGTAAGGCACTAGTTATACTGATGGATTTTTGCAAGGAGGCTTTTTCTTCATCTGCATCTTTTATGTACTTGGATTCTCTTTTTTTCATTTCTAACAACTGATTATTGAACACAGATCTTTCCTCTTCCAGCTTTCGATGACTTGTGACTTCGTCTCTGCTTCTCCCCAGCTCCTCGGCAAGTTTAATGTTCTCTTCTTGCAATGCTGACTTCTGTGTACAGACTTCAGGAGAACTCATATGTTATTTTTTGCTGCCATCAACAAATCTAAGAAAATATTTTGTTCTTCACAAATCACACTTTAGTCTCCCCTTATAAGTTAGATTGATAAATTAAGTAATTAGTAGGTGAGTTTTCACCTCTTATTTTCTTTTCTTAAGTTTGAAGACATTGCACCAGATGCCATTACATTCTTTGTCCCTCATAAAAAAAAATCCCTACCCATACAATACCTTATTTAAAGTAACTAAATTATGCCGTTACTTTTCATATTTGCACTAAAATGTTTCCAGACTGCATTTGTATATTTAGGTTTTTGGTTAAGCTTTGACACTGGAATGAGTTGAAAAAATGTGCCATTTTGCATTTTAATCTACTCATTTAAAAGTATTTTATTCAAAGAAATATCCGAGCTTTTTTGCACTACCTGTTATCAGTAGTGCCTTTATTTCAGGCTTGATAATACTTAGGTGTGATTATAAAATCATGAAACAGGTAAAGGGAGGGGGAAGCCCCCAACTGCTGTGGGGACATTTTATAATCTATATGCTGCCTCCGCTTTCTATACTGTGTTTTGTTTATTGGTTTTGCATAATTTTAGCTTATAGATATATATATATATATATTTTTAAAAGCTATATTTTGGGAAAAACCATATACAATGTGTCTTTCTTTTCAGGTATTTACCTTTATGAAAATGAAAACACTTAAAACGATCATCTGAACATAAAAGACTAGTCCAAAAAATAGCATCATAAGGCTTTGCAATTATTTTTTCCTTTTGTTTTCATTTTGTTTCTTTACCAAATTCTAATAACTGGAAGAAGTTTCTCCAATACATTTTTCCTTCTCTAGCAGATATCCCCAGCAATAAATTAATTTAATAATAAGCCAGTATAAAAAACCTAAATTAACCAGTTAATCTATAATCTTCCTTTACAAGTTTAACTGTTTTTAGATGAATGTATGATGAGAAATTCAATGTTAATAATTTTGGATTTTCTTATCACAAAAAATAAAATGAAGGACCTCAACCAACAGAACAGTCTGTCAGCCAGTTTGAATCTATTTATCTTCATTTGAATGTCTTTTAGAATATGTAAAAAGTAATAAAATGCATCTTCCATGCTACATGTATAGTAAGAACTTCTATAATTGTATATATGCTTTTGATGTATTTTCCCCTGAAGATTATCAACTGTGTTTGACAAGTGAATATTAAGTTAATCTGTTAACAATTGAAATTTGGGGTTATAAACATAATAGGAGTTGTTTCACAAACAGAAAACATGTAAAACAGTATTGAAATTTGAGAAAAGAAGTGTTCTGTATCTACTTTAATAAACGGTTATGGTAAAAAAAAAAAAATCTTTTACCTAGTAAGATTCAATTTTTGTTAATGGTGAAAGGTGTGGATCCAGTTTCAGTCTTCTACATGTTGCCAGCCAATTACCAGCACCATTTGTTAAATAGGGAATCTTTGCCCCAATTTAAATTTTTGATAAGCTTATCAAAGATCAAATAACAATAGTATCTGGGTTCATTTCTTGGTTCTCTATTCTGTTCTATATAGCTACCTCTCCATTTTTGTGCCAGTACTATGCTGTTTTGATCACTATAGATTTATAGTATAGTCTGAAATATGATAGCATGATTCCTCCTGATTTGTTTTTATTTCTGAATAGTGTCTTGGCTATTAGATTTTTTTTCTGATTCCATATAAAATTAGGTACTATTTTTCCAGATCTTTAACGTATGAAAGTGGTGCTTTAACAGGGATTGCATTAAATTTGCATATTGCTTTGGATAAAATGTACATTTTAACAAAGTTGATTCTTCCAAGCCATGAGCATGGGGTATGTTTTTCCATTTGTTAATGTCTTCAGTTAGTTCTTTTCTCAGAGTTTCATAGTTCTCTTTATAGAGATCTTTCACATCCTTTGTTATGAATTCCCAAATATTTCATCTTTGGCACTACTGTAAAAGGAATAGAGTCCTTGACTGTTTTTTTCAGCTTGACTATTACTGGTATATATAAAAGCTACTGATTTGTGAGCATGGTTTTTGTATCCTGAGACACTGTTATATTCCTTGATCACTTCTAAGAGTTTTGCAGTTGAGTCCCTGGGGTTTTCCAGGTATAAAATCATATTATCTGTGAAGAGTGAAAGTTTGATCTCTGAGCTTCTGCACAGCTATGAACACAGCAAGTAAAGCAAGCAGACAGCCCTCAGAATGAGAGAAGATATTTGCAGGTTATTTTTCTGACAAAGGCTTAATAACCAGAATCCACAAAGAACTTAAAATTATTAAGAAGAAAAGAACAAGTTATCCCATTTCATTGTGGGCAAGAGAATTGAACAGAAGCTTCTCTGAAGAAGACAAGCATGTGACCTACGGACACATGAAAATCTGCTCATCATCTTTAATCATCAGAGAAATGAAAATCAAAACCCCTTTGAGATATCATCTAACTCCAGTAAGAGTAGCCCGCATCGCAAAATCAACAAACTACACGTTAGTGTGGATGTGGAAAGAAGGGAACACTTCTGCATTGCTGGTGGGAATGGAGGCTAATATGTTACTTTTGGAAAGAAGTTTGGAGAACACTTAAGGAACTAAAAGGAGACCTGCAATTCCATCCTGCAGTTCCTCTACTAGGTATATATCCAAAAGACTAAAAGTAATTTTACAACAAAGATATTTGCATCAGATTGTTTATTGTGGCTCAATTCATAATTGGCAACTCATGGAAGAAGCTCAAGTGCCTTTGAATGGATTAATAAATTGTGGTATCTGTATATCCTGGAATATTATGCAGCCTTTAAAAAGATGGAGACTTTACCCCTTTTATGTTTACATGGATGGAGCTGGAACATATTCTTCTTAGTAAAGTATCTCAAGAATGTAAAAAAAAAGTATCCAATGTACTCAGTACTATTATGAAACCAATTTATAATCACGCACATTTTCATATGAAAGACAATACAGAAATATAGCCCAGGATGAAGGAGGGGAAGGGAAAGGGTGGTTGGAGGGTGGGAGGGTAAAACAGTGAGACCTCGTCTATCATGCATATTGCAAGGGTACATATCAAACCCATTAAGTGTAGAGTACAAATGTCTTACCACAATAATTAAGTGAAGTGAAGGCTTTGTTAACAAGTTTTATGTAAGGATTCTAAATTGTATATAAAATCAGCACATTATATCCCATTAATGCATTAATGTATACAGTTATGATTTAATAAAAATAAAGAAGGGGAAAATTTAAAATAAATAAAGTCCCAATTAGGTAGTAATGGCTCTGTCTTAACAGGGGTCAGTACCTCTGCACCAGAATCAGTGGCTCCACCCTTAAAGTCTGAAAAGAGGTTAGTGCTACTGCCCTCAGTGCAATGTCGCATGCATTTCTTTTCCCAAATGTCCCTCTCTTCCCATTCCTCTCTGCCTCTACTGAAGTCACTGTTTCCCAGCTTCTATCCATATAATGAATGCCCAGACCACCATGGGAATGGCCACACACTCTGAGCTCTGCAGGAGGTAGACCTTCAGACTGCCAGACAAGGGGGAAAGCTTGGAATGAAAGTTCAGAATTGCAGGAAGAGTATTTATTTTCATGCTGAGCAGGATAATGCCTAGGCTTATGGGGGGGCCACTCTGGAGGAGGAAGAGGCCCAGTATTTAGCAGCTCTCACTCTCACTCAGGGGGTAAAATGAGAGGTCTTTTGTCCCCTTCTCACTTGCAGAGAAAACAATGCAGCATGCCTCCTGCTTTGGGGAGGAGACTCTTTTTCTCCTGGTAACAGGCTTTCTACCTGGAATTTGTTCATTAGCACCTCTTTCTTGGAATCACAGGTTTACACAGCTGGTATCATGTGTGCTTGTCTATTTTTTTTCCTATCTCAGCTCCCCTCTTTCAGTTTCAGAGGCCAAATCTGTCCAGAATCTCCCCTTCTGGTCAGGAGCCTCTGGGGAAACTTGCCTCTAGTGGGCCATCTTCCTGCCCACCTCTGTCGAGTACTTTTAAGAGAATAAATTTTAAATGGCTGCATAAAGCCTGAAATATTAGAAGAAAACTAATCAGGTACTGCTCGTTAGTATACAGTAAACCTTTCTAGTTTTTAGCCTTCTTCCTCTAGGCTGCCTGGAGCAGTTGAAACCTTAAATACAAAGGGTTTAAAATGAAAAACATCCAGCCTGGGACAGGTGTCCACATTTCAGTTTGTGATCTGTTTCACTGCAAGAGTTTTGCTGAAAGTGAAAAAGTCATACCTGGTGCTCTTCTGTGTGTCTTCCCGTCAGGCCTTCCTAGAGCCCAGAGTTAGCCCTTTCTTCTTGTCCTCATGGAACACAGCTTGTGTGTGAATCCAGATTTAAGCCTTAAAATAATTATGGTCTTCAGTTGATTGATGCTTTCCTCCAGGAACAAGACATCACTGGGACCGATGAACTTGCATTCTTGGATTGTTTGATGGATTCACAGATAACCTGGGTGATATTACTTTTCAGTAATAATGCAGTTGACACACTGCTTTCCAGTCAGTGGTAAGGTACATTTCTTCATGTTTTTATGTACATTTTCTTTTTCTGAATGCTCTTTGGTGACCACCACTTTGGTATTGGCACTGGATGCTAAATCCATAGCACCACCATTCCTTTTATCATCTTCCCAGAAATTGTCCAGTTAGCCAGGTCACTTTATCTGGAAACCTGCATTGTTCCTATCATTGTTAGATTGACATTTCCCCCTCTAATCATTGCAAATGATTCATGGCTGGAGATAAAAGACATGTTAATATGCTGTTTAGGATATTGCATCCTCATTGATAAGTGACATATGTTTGTAATTTCCCCCTTATAATAATATATTTTCTCCAATTTTATTTATTTTTTTTTGTAGAGAAAGAGTCTCACCTTATCACCCTCGGTAGAGTGCCGTGGCGTCACACAGCTCACAGCAACCTCCAAATCCTTGGGCTTAGGCGAATCTCTTGACTCAGCCTCCCAAGTAGGTGGGACTACAGGCGCCCGCCACAACGCCCGGCTATTTTTTTGTTGCAGTTTGGCCGGGGCCGGGTTTGAACCCGCCACCCTCGGCATATGGGGCCTGCGCCCTACCCGCTGAGCCACAGGCGCCGCCCTATTTTCTCCAATTTTAATATCAGGTGTACACAGATCAAGTAGAATGATCTTGAAGTATTTTTTCTTTTTCTATCATCTAGAAGATTTGGCATGATCTGTTTTTCGAAATTATCTTTTACTTTTATTTATAAATATCAGTTGTCTATTTTTTGAGACTTAAAAAAAATAATAAATTAACTAATGATTCCATCCTGAATCTGAGTCAAAGCATTCTATTATAGACATACTCTTATCCGACAATGTGAATGTTACTTTCTTTGCATTATTATCATTATTGCTTAATATTTTGATGTAGCAATTGTCTGATTTCTTTTCTGAATGTATTTATGTTCATTCATTCTTTACGAGGTTTTTGTTTCTAGTCCTTATCTTAAACATTGTTATTGTTATTAAATTTTAAGCCTTTTTAATTTTGTGAAGGGAAAAAAATGGAAACCTAATAAACACATGTATATTATGTAAAAATAAACAAATAAAAAAAGAATAACAGCTGTTTCCCTGCCTGCATTGATTAGATCTTCATTGGCTTCGTGTTGTATTGGATATGGACCATGCCATCCTCAAACTCAAGAGCTGCCCACTCGATGATACGTTCCCTTAAATCATCTCCAGGTTTCCCAAATTTGGCTTTTCCATTTACATCTTTGTGAATTGATAAACACTCAATTATTTTCTCATTGTTTTTTCCCTTTATAAGGTGAGATACCTAAATCTGAGGAATATGAATGTCTTCTGGAGCAAATGTGCCAATATCCACAATTTCTCCAACCTCTACCACTGTTATTGCTGCAGCTTTGCTCATTGGAAAATTGAAATTCCTCCTGATTTTCCTGAAAATTACATTTCCTGCTCATTCTGCCTTCCAGGCTTTCACCAAAGCTAAAGCCCCTGTAATTGCTTCCTCCACAGTAAAGCACTGACCACTGAACTCCCTCACCTCTCTTGACCTGCTGGCAGTGATGATGCTGAAATCTTTTTTGTATTTGATTGGAATCCTCCTTCTTATACCAGGATCCCATACTTTGTGCTGGTGTTAAATACAGAAACCCCAGCCCCACCTGCAGGAATCTTCCCTGCAAGTGCACCCTGAGGTGTCAGCTCTACTTCTAATTCACCAGATAAGTACTGTCATTCCAATTCTGCGTTTTCTCCCCACTGGAGTAGACCATACATTTTATCTGCTTGTATCGAAGTCCAAAGTTGTCAACCTTTGCATGGTTGCTAACTGCAGCTAGTCCTTTTACTCCAGTAAGGTTCTCTGGAATTCCACACAGACCAAAACCACCAATCAGAACTGTTGCACCATTGGGTTTGTGTTTTACAGCTTCCACTGGAGTTCTGGTAGAAAAATTGCAAACACGTTCCTGGGACCAGGCACTCCAGAGGCATGGGAAGAGGCACAGAACCACAGCCCACAGGGGAGTAGTTTTAAGGCAGCCATCTGTGAGCTGGAGCACGTCTGAGTATGTCAGTGTGCCTGGCCCAGGTTGCCGCCAAGTCACTGGGAAGGAACCGCCTACCAGGTGCTTGAATGTGCATCCAGTAACATCCTTGAGGCTGCCCGTACAAAGGGCCAGCCACACACTGCCTGCTGCTGGTTTATAAATAAGTGAGGCTGGGAGGGGTCCTCACTGGGGAGTGGAGGCTCTTGTCACAGTGTGGGATGGTTGCAAAGGTTCATGGCCTCATAGTGGCCGGTTACTCTCCTGGATCTTGATGTGTTTGAGGCAGCTGTGCTGAAGTGCCCTTGGCCCTGCAGCCCCTAGGCCAGCCTTTCAGCTTTGATGGGGTGCAAATGGCCATCTTCCACTAGGTCAGCAATGATCCTTGGCCTGGGGTTTAGTGTCCTCCAGGGATGGGGTGGGGGTGTCCTGAGGGGCTTGCTACTTTTCCAAGCCATTGTGCTGTGAATGTGTGAGCTGAGGAGGGAGCATGCTTTTCTTCCCATGCCAGTGCAGCATTTTCAATTCTCAAGTTGACCTAATTTTTATAGACTGGACATGTACCACATGGACATACTGGTACAGTAGGCCAAGTGCCTTATGCTGACCATCTCTATATGCTGCCCAGTTTTCTATAGTCCCTTGGCTGGTCAACTTACAAAGGTTCTATAGTAGTTAAAGTGAACACACTGCCTGAAGGAATTTACATGTTCAAAGCAATCCCTATAAAAATATCAATGTCCTTGTTCATGGAATTAGAAAAAGCAATTCTTAAGTTCATAAGGAACCAAAAAAGACAGAAAAGACAAAGCAATCTTCAACAAAAAGAAAAAAATTTGGAGGCATCACATTGCCTGACTTCAAATTATACTAGAAGGATATAGTGGCCAAAACACTATGGGACAGTGCATATAAAAATAGTCATGTAGATCAATGAAACATCATGGTGAACGCAGAAATTAAGCCACATACAGCTAACTGATCTTTGACAAAATTGACAAGAAGAAACACTAAGGAATATTTGACACTCTTTCAACACATGGTGTAGGAAAATTGAATTCTCATATGGAAAAGAATGAAGTTAGACCTATGTCCCCACCATATACAAAAATAAATGAATTAAACACTTGAATGGGAGACATGAAATTATAAAAATGGGAGAATAAAACCTGGGAAAACTTTTCTGGATGTTAGTCTAGGCAAATAATTCATGATTAAGACCTCAAAAGCACAGGCAATAAACAAAAATTTTAAAGTGAGACATAATGAAACGATGAAGCTGCACAGCAAAAGAAATGATCAACCTAATTAACAGAAAACCTACAGAATAGAAGAAAACATTTGCAAACTATACATCTGACAGTGAACAAATATCCAGAATATACAAGGAACTCGAACAACTTGACAACAACAGAAAACTGTTACCCCCATTTAAACCCAGCCCTGGCCAAAAACTGCAAAAAAAATTAAAAAATAATAATAATAAATAAAAAAAGACAAAAGATTAACATGCCAGGGAAAATTTAGAGTAAAAAGAACTCTTATACAGCATTGGTGGGAATGAATATTATTGTAACCTTTATGGAAAACAGTATGGAGATTTCACAAGGAACCAAATTAGAACTACTGTATGATATAGCAATCCCACTTTGGGGTTCCTTTGTCTTTTTATTAGATCATAACTGTGTACATTACTGCATTTATGGGGTACAATGTGCTGATTTTATATATCGTTTGGAATATTTACATCAAACTGGTTAACATAGAGTTCACCTCACTTATTTAATTTTTGTGATTAGACATTTATACTTTAGTATTATTTGGCATGTACCCTTGCAATATGCACAGTATGTGAGGTCCCACCAATTACCTCCTGCCACCTATCCACCCCACCCCCTACCCTCGCCCTCCTCTTCTCTCCTTCTTTCTGGACCACAATTGTGTTTTATCTTTTGTATGAAAGTGTGGGTGATTATATATTGATTTCATTATAGTATTGAGTACATTGTTTTTTTTTTTTGTTTGTTTGTTTGTTTTTGGTCCATTCTTGAGATATTTTACTGAGAAGAATATGATCCAGATCCATCCCTGCAAACATAAACCTGGTAAAGCCTCCATCTTTTTAATGGCTGCATAATATTCCCTGGTATACATATACCATAATCCACTTTTGGGTGTCTTCCCAAAGAAAAAGAAACCAATACATTAAAAGGACACCTGCACTAATATGTTTATCCAACATATTACCATTATAGTAGTAAAAATATGGAATCAACTAGAGTGTGCATCAATGGCAGATTGGATAAAGAATATGTGGGGTATATAAACAATGGAATACTATTGAGATGTAAAAAAAAAAATGAAATCATGTCTTTTTCAGCCATATAGATGAAATGCAGGCCATTACCTTAAGTGAAACAACTCAGACACAGAAAGACAAATCCTGTATGTTCTCACTTGTTAAGTGAGAGCTGAATAATACATGTACACAGGAGCAGAGTGTGGAACAATGGATTTTGGAAGGGGGAGGAAGGTGGAGGATAGGAGGTTGCTTAGTGGGTACAATGTGCATTGCTTCAGTGACATGTATATGGAAAGCCCTGACTTCACCACAATGCAGTATATCTATGTAACACAATTGTACTTATACCCCATGAATACATACAAATAACAATAAGTGGGAAAGAGTTAAAAATACAGTAAAATTGAAAAAGAAGACATACTGACTTCTTCAGTTCTATACTCACCATAGGTGAGATAGGCCTAAAGCCGTCAGAATCAGTATCCTGAGCAAAATGTCAATTCTAGCATAAATCCAAGGAAAAAAGCCTCAATAGAAGATAAAGAGCTTTATGCAGATCTTTGTATGTTGATTAGTGAGTGCTCTCCTTCTTGCATTTGAAATTAGTATGTTTCCCACAGTGTTTGCCAAGTCCCTTTAGCCAGATGTTATAAATTACCTATATGGCTGCTCCCCTTGTGCTTCCCATTGTGCAGACCTCCCTGAAGTGGGGTTTCCTTGTCCTTATTCCCTCAGGCAGGCAATATTCCAGACTTAGGTGCAATAAAATCCTAACCTGAAAGAAGGTCTAACGGGGTTTAAATTTGTCGAGTCTCAAAAATGAGTGTTGTCAGTTGGAAAAAAAATAGATGAAATAACCATGCGGTTAAACTATGAGTCTCTTACACATACACCAATGGTTTCACTGATTGTGAATTAAGACTTTCTGAAGACTCCCAATTATTAAAAATAAAACTTCATACCTTGTATTTTTGGCCAGGGCCAGGTTTGAACCCACCACCTCTCGCATACATGGGGGCCGCACCCTACTCCTTTGAGCCACAGGCACTGCCCTCATGCCTTACATCTTTTATCAGATTCCCAATGGTTGGAATTTATTTCCTTCCAACCTCATAAACATGATCTTTTAGTATGATTCCAATTTGCTGGTCATTGTGTACATTCATCTCTCTCATACGAGACCATATGAGTATGTGTATAGACATGGTCTTAATTTCTTTTCATATTACAAACAAAATAATGGCAGCATACACATCTGCCTTTCAAAATTTCTGAGTAGAAGATGATGGAGGTTGACATATTTGGACATTAGCTCTTTTTTTGTTTCCAGATACAAGGCAAAAATAAAAATGGATGGCTTTCAAAATGATTTTTGAGCTAGTAACTTGATAATTTAACATGTATTTAACTTAAGTATATCACACACAAGTGTGCATAATTTATAAATATAAAACAGTGAATTTTTAAAAGAAAACATTCAGAAAACCCTTTACTATTGTCTCATATGTCTGCATGTGGTCATTATCCCCTTTCTAAACTTTAAACATTTTACATTACTTCTATTGCCATAAATTATCTTTGCCTATTTTGAAACTTTACATAAGTTGAGTTACAGGAAGTACTCTTTTATATAAGGCCACTTATAATCAACTTCACATTTGTAGAGGTTTTTTTTTTTTGTATGTTACATGTAGAAATGGTATATTGATATTTTTACTGTAAAATGGTATTAAAATTTGTTTCTATGACTATACCATGATTTCATTTATCTTTGGCTTTCTCAGTAAGCGGGCTGAGAAATAAAGGCTTCAAATATACATATATACATATACATAATATTTCTTTTACTTTTTAAAGAAAAAACTAAGAATTTTCTATGCAGATCTCAGTTTTCAATGCCTTGATTAAAAGGAATCCACAGACTAAATAAAGAACTTTGATAGCTAACATTTTAAACATTAATAAAGGTTTATTTCTAGTTCTGAAAGAGCAAAATTATTGAGTGAAGTCATCAAATACAGAAGTGAATGTCAATGTAACAATAATTGAATGGGAGTAAATTAAAAATAAAAGATTTAAAGACACAACAGAAAAACAAGCTCCTTTCACTTAACTCCATCTCTATCAAAACAAGAAAAAAAAAAAAACACATCTCAACCAAAGGTGTTGAATTCCAAATGTAGTATTTTCTCTTAATATAAAATGATAATTTGAAGAATTATCCTACACTTCATTCTGCCTCTTGTCTGGGCAACATTTCAGAGTGGAAGAGAAAGACTTCAGTTCTGTCAAGGCCAGGCCAGTGCTTGATTCGTCTCTATAACTCCATTATCTACCACAGCGTCTTTGCCAGAGTGTTCAATAAATGCTCTGAGTGAAGAAAAAAAGTGTGTATGTGTGTGGATATAGATATATATGTATCTCCATATATATATACACACACACACATATATATATACTTACATATTTTTTCCTTAAACATGCACATACATACTAGGGAAAAACTGATATAAGTATTTAAGTGTCTACTGTCAGCAATGGATACAAGACAATCTGCTTTTTATATTACTATAAAATTCTACTAATTCAGTATTAATCTGAATTTTAGTTATAATCTAATGATATTTGATATTTCACTCCATGTGGATCTCATTATAATTTAATAATTTTAGATTTTAAAATGAATGAGAATGCTTTAAGCACCTGTTTTTCTTATTATAGCTACTACCTGATCAGATCTAAAATTATTCTGGCTAGAATACAGTATATATAAACAAACATGTATTTGAGTGAGCCCTACAAACACTCATAGGTAGTTTAAAATTATTAATGGAACAGGCCCATTTAGGTTTGGTGGACATAGATAAATTCTAGCACCATAATATTTATATTTTGAAGGGAAGAGAATTAGTACTATGTACCAGGCATTCAACACACAAAAATAGAATTGTGTTAGCCTTCGTGTCTCATGTTCCATAATCACTTTACTTATTTACTCTTCTAGACCTATTTAGAAAGCTCAATGTTTAACTGCCCCTTGAAACCAGCAAAAGCAAAAAGAAAACTTTAAGACCACCAGAAAATCTAAAATACAGTAAATAAGTACTATAGTAATACTCTTCTAATAACATGAGGACTACTAAGATAATTTTCAGATTTAAATGAGAAATTTCATTCTAAGATGAGGATAGAAAGGGAGAATACAAAACGCAATTATTAAAAAAAACATGAACCTTGATTCAGATATAATTGTTCTTTCAACAAGATCTGGACACTTTAATTTAAAATTAACTAATAAATCTCAAATCTATATTGTTTTTAAGATTATTTTGTTTAAAAATAACACATTGCAGACTTGGTTCCTCCCCCTCTGCTGGAAGCTCCAGTGCTTTGTATTCCTTCTGTATTCCTTCTTTTTTTATTATTATTATTAGATCATAGCTGTGTACAGTAATACGATCATGGGGCACCATACACTGGTTTTATAAACAGTTCGACTCATTTTCATCACACTGGTTAACATAGATGTTGGCGTGGATGTGGAGAAAAGGGAACATTTCTACACTGCTGGTAGGAATGCAAATTAATACATTCCTTTTGGAAAGATGTTTGGAGAACACTTAGAGATCTAAAAATAGATCTGCCATTCAATCCTATAATTCGTCTACTAGGTATATACCCAGAAGACCAAAAATCACATTATAACAAAGATATTTGTTCCAGAATGTTTACTGCAGCCCGATTCACAATTGTTAAGTCATGGAAAAAGCCCAAGTTCCCATCGATCTACGAATGGATCAATAAATTGTGGTACATGTACACCATGGAATATTATGTAGCTTTAAAGAAAGATGGAGACTTTACCTCTTTCATGTTTACATGGATGGAGCTGGAACATATTCTTCTTAGTAAAGCATCTCAAGAATGGAAGAAAAAGTATCCAATGTACTCTGTATTCCTTTCTATCTAACAAATCCTATCTTAAAACTGAAAAAAGAAATAACACATTTTAGAATTAAAATTCCCATTGTGCTAAAAGGGAGATTGGGAAGGCCCTGAGAGGCCAACTAAGGTCTGTACAACTGGATAGAAGAAGAAATTGGGTTGACTCACCAAGCTCTGTCTCCTTAAGCTGGACCCTGGCTTTGCACAGGCCTGTCCCAGGCACTGTGGGGGAGCTATGCCTCATCATAGGGGTGGAGGCTGAGCAATCAGCAGCCCAGAAACCTTTCGGAAGGATTTTCTGAAAAGGAAGCCCAGGAAATGGACCCCTAGAGGTGACGTCACTTCCTAGGCAATAGACCCCAGCAGAATCTGCAACCTTGGGAACCAGAAACTCACATTCCAGAGACAGCTCCCTCCCAGCTCCTTTGGCAGTTGTCATCCAAGGGATGTTACTGCTCTTTCCTGACTGCCCAAAGCCCTGGACTCAGGAAGCCCTGATGGGAGTCTTTTCTAACACTGAAGGTCGTGGCTCAGCTCTCACCCCTGACATCTCAGATATTTTGGCAGATAGGGCCCAAGATAACACAGGATGGCCCAGGGCAGGCCAGGACAGATGAGACCACCTCTCTGATCTCACCTGGGAAGTCCCATCACATTTCCCTGTGAGAAGAAGTGGCCATAGGTGTAGCTGGTCCTAGGTGTGAATGGGCAGTTGGGGTTAGGGCCCTCGTGGCCCATCATGCTCGTGCCCAGTCATGGCTGGCAGGTAGGGGTGCTGGGTGCTGCTCTTCAGCCCTAATGCTCTTTCTGAGCCCTCACAGTCTTATTTTAATTCATTCTGGGTTGGATATCAGTACAGACTCAAATCTGTCTGTGATCTGCAGAGCAAAGGGTAACATGTGCAGAAGCAGCAGGAATGAAAAAAAAAAAGGGGGGGGGAAGAAGAAGAAAGAAGGAAGAAGGAGAAATACCGGCAGACAGGGCCATCACTGTCATGCCTCCTGGACCAGCTGCAGGTCATCGTGCTTGCACAGCTCCAGGCAGGACACTGTGCAGGAGCTGACTAGGGGGTCACCATCACCCACAGCATCTCCCTGGGTGACAGTCAGATACACCACACAGCCACCAGGAGTCAGCTCTGGCTCAGCCTCCTGCCAGATGCTATCCTGGAGATCTTAGTAACTCCAAGGTGTGGGGGAGTGAGGAGAATGTAACTAAATGTGTATTGTTCATTTGCATTCATTTTGAAAAGGAAACAAACAAACAAACAACAACAACAAAAAGACACAGGGCAGGAACTACAGGAAAGCCATCTTAGGGGAGGTTTTATTTTATTTTATTTTTATTTTTATTTTTTATTAAATCATAGCTGTGTACATTAATGTGATCATGGGGCACCATACACTAGTTTCATAGACCATTTGACATTTTTTCTTCACACTGGTTAACATAGCCTTCCTGGCATTTTCTTAGTTATTGTGCTAAGACATTTACATTCCACATTTACTAAGTTTCACATATACCCTTGTAAGATGCACTGCAGGGAGGTTTCATTTTAAAAATAAAGACATCAAGTTAAAGGGATTGGATGGGAAAGTAGCAGTGAGGGGCTAGGAAAGATGACACAATCAGTAATATTTTCCTACAGAGCAGGAAAGAGGGGAATATAGTTGGACAAAATCAAAGAGACAAGCTTTCAACTTAAAGAGATTTGTCCCTCGTGGGATTTACTCCAATGATATTTGTTGACTTTGTGACAGTAACTTGAAGCATTTCTTTAAATCACCAGGGTAGTAAGAGGTGAATCTACTTGAAAAAATTCATGGGGAATGTGAGAATTTACAAGATTCAAAAGTCTTGGGGCAACATCTGAAATTTTTATGAAGATAACAAGACATGTTAGGACACCAAATAAGTTTAAAGGTCATTGGGTGACTTGTGATGCTATAACTAAAACTGGCTGACATTCTAATGATGTTCTGTGACACAGCCATGGGAAGGGTGACATTTGGAGTCAGTTGGGACTGGAATCCTGATCACTGGAAATGGTGAAAATTGGAGAGGCATGATAATTTTGTTCTTCTACGTGTATGTCAGATGCATGTGAACCTGAGCAGAGCTGGGGGTAATGTGAGAGTGGTGGAGACACTACTCTGGTGGGGGCACATGGGGGCACACTCCTACCAGGAGTGACCATGTGAGGATGTATTGATGAGACAGGGTCTCTGATGGTTCATTTCAGAAAAGACACATTCAGGTCATACTTCTACTCAGTATCTGTCCCTAAAATATGTGAGTGTGGATCTGAAATTTTGGGATGATAGAGCTAAGTTTATATTCTAGTCTGTTACTGTCTAACATGAAACTTTGTTATATACACCTTCTGAATATTATTGACATAAAATGTTAAATGGATATCTAATTCATAACTGACCAGGTTATTATAAGGATTAATAAGAAAATGGATACATACCAGTCATAGTTTCTCAACTGATATCACTGGAATTATTTTCTCCATTTGGAACCTTGGAGTCAAAGGGTTATCATCCAAACCCTGCTCATGATACATTATTATTTCTTCCTTCATGCTATATATCTCATAATTAACACTGTTTCATAAAGGACTTCAGATATCAAAAATCTATTCATAAACATAAATTGTGAAATGAGGTAATAATCCTACTAACAGTCTTTTCCAGCTCTTCCAGTAGGAAGAGCTATATAAGTCAGTGCATAAATTAAAAAAAAATATATTTGTTTGATGATACTGTAATGATTGTAATAAATCAAAACATCGACAATGGCCACAGTACTGGTAAACCAAAATAATGTCTGTTTAAATTTGAATCTATCATGGGCACTTGATTACTC
The DNA here is from genome assembly GCF_027406575.1 of Nycticebus coucang. Lineage (NCBI taxonomy): Eukaryota > Metazoa > Chordata > Mammalia > Primates > Lorisidae > Nycticebus > Nycticebus coucang. The sequence goes on from NC_069785.1 coordinate 85,786,774, forward strand.
CCTTGACTTGGCAATTATGAATTGGGCTGCAATAAACATTTGGCCATGGAATACCATGCAGCCATAAAAAAATGGTGGCATCACATGTTTTATGTTTACCTGATGGAGCTGGAACATACTCATCTTAGTAAAGTATCTCAAGAATGGAAAAAAGGTATCCAACGTATTCAATATTACTATGAAATCAGTATATAATAACCTACACATTCATAGGTATAGAAGGCACCTGTGAGAAATACTTTGGCAATAAGAGATTGGGGAAGGATTTAACATCATTGGGTCTCATTAGTGAGATGCACGAGAGCATGAAAGAATGCACATCATTGGTTAGATGTGCATAGGCGACCATAGGATTACTTCTATAAATAGCTTCAGGAGAAGTTAGCAAGGGCTCATCCTTTGGCTCCTATTCTTGCTCAGAGGATGGCTGATCGGTGCTCTCCTACTAAGACTGATGCTGAGATGCTCACTTCTGCTAATATTGACTGTGACTTCTAAGGTGCTTTGGCACTCAAGACCTGAACAAGACTTACCCTGAGTAAACTGGCACAGCAACCCACATCCAGACACTTAAGTGGGCTGGCTGGAGACCTAGGGTCTCGGCTCCTATGGCCCTAGGTTGGGACGAAGACACGGCATCTTGGGCTCCAACATATAGGATTGGTAAAACATAACTATAGTCCAGAAAGAAGGAGGGAAGAGGAAAGAGAGGGGAGGGGTGAGGAGGCTGGGAGGAAGAAGGGTTTTTGGGGGATCCAACCTAATGTGCACAAAGCAATGATACATTTCTATACTATTAAGAATAGAGTATGAATGTTTTTGCCACAACAAATAAGTAAGCAAGGAGACGGTTATGTTAATCAGTTAGATGTAAGCATTCCAAATTGTATATCAAATCAGCACATTGTACCCTGTAAATGCATTAATGTACACAGTTATGATTTAATAAAGATTTTAAAAAATAAATTTGAATCTATTACTACATATTATACTAGCTATAAAATACAAATAACCTAACTCTCAACTCCACTGAAATATCAATGACAACTTGGTGGTTTGGTTGCTAAGCAGCCGGCATGAGGGCAGTTTGTATATGGAAACGCAGCAATACTGGCTTCAACTGCAAAATTCACTGAATAGTTAATAGGCCAAGAAACATTATTTAAAACATAAATAAATTTTTATTATAAAGATATGGTATAAATTATTTTCTTTTCGCAAAGATTCTCCCATGTGATACATTGAATGAAAAACAGTACACCATTTAAACAGCCCAGTAAGAACATTTTATTATCTTTCTGATTATGGAACTTTTTTCTGTAAAATTTGTATATATTCTCATGTGCTTTTCCAACTAGAACTTGGTTTACATTTAACACATCATATGATTAAAGGAGAAGATATGTCGAATCCAGATGCATATTCAGAAGCAGCTAGGAAATAAAAAAGAATTTTTGACTAAAAGATTTCATAATTAACTGAGTATAAGTCAGTAAAGAAGAATTAAGAAGTTATCCAATATTACAGAGGATTAAAACTATATCTGCACAGTTATGTTAATAATGAAAAATTATCAAGAATAATATGCCTAATGCTACATATTCATTATAAATTAATTATCACTGTGGTTAAATTATCAGTTTCTCCTTTTCTCATTCTTCATTCATCTATTCTACAGTCCTATGCTAAGGTACTGTGGCAAGCATTGAAATTACAAGATATAATATAGTCCATCCCTCAACAAATGTCTACAATAACCTGAAAAATGAGACAGGCCATTTCCAGAGTCACAGACACCATGACAGGCACAAATCAGGACAGTACTGAAACATGCACACAGAAGCCATCCTAGTTTTGTGTCAGCATTATAGGCTTTTTGGTGGAGACAATATGTAGGTTGCCTGAAGGACAATGGTGAGGAAGAAGCTAACACATACAGCTGATGGGGGTGGGGAAAGAACATGAGGAATCCTAAGTGGTTTAGTTGAGCCAGTTGCTAGAAGACAGGGGCAGAGCACAGTATGTCCTAAGAGATAAAGCTGAATAACTTCACATAAACCAAATTGATTTAAGTATTTTTATTCCCATGCTAAGGAATTTGGTACTTTTCCTAAGGGCAAAAGAAAACTAATGACAAGTAAATGACCAGACATTGAAAATGTCACCTGTCAAGTGACTGCTAATGAGCTATAATGGCTTGACTAAGTGTTACTACATGTGTCTGGGGACTTTGGCCTTAAATCACTAGGTAAACCTGAGAAGTTGGTGAGTCCTTTGCTTTCCAGGAATAGCTTCAGTGTGCTGAGAATCCCTCAGAAATGGCAGAAGTGAAGGAAGTGTAAAGCCAGAGAAGAAGATGCATAGCCTTCCCTCCCAAGATGTTTAAAGCTGTGAAACATGATGCATTAAACGAAGCATGTGTACACTCTTCATGATGAGTGTCTATGTGTTCACAGTTTTCAGTAGATGTGTGTGAGAAAAAAAAAAAAATGTAATGTAGTATCCTTTGACCACACAATAAAGAGTGGTGCCACTTGCTCTATCAAGTTCATTTCAGAAATCAATAATTAATCTTAACTTAATTCATAAATGTTGGCAACAAATCCTAGATCTGAAATAAGACAAATATTATTTATAATGTTTAATTTAAACAAGAGATATTATCATGGGAATGACATATTTCTTACAAAATGCGTCCTTTAAACAAAAAATTTAGAAACTAGATCTGACGAGCATTTTTAAATAAAAGAATAATCACATGAATGAAAATAAATTCCAGCTTATTTTAAGTTTACGTACTAGAGAACATCAAAATGTAATGCTATTTATAATAATCTGATAAAATACAATTACCATAGGTTTACTATTGAATATACATCATTTCAGAGCCCTGATTTTTCTATTTATTAATATAAAGGTCAAACAACTCAAGTCATATTTTGTAATCTATGTTTTTTTTGTTAATTCTCAGCAAAACTCTGTTATTTATAAAAGTTGAATCAGTTTTTTCACTTTAGTTGATTTTCTCTTAAAAATGATCTTTGCGGGCGCTGCCGCCGCCGCCGCCGCCGCCGCCGCCGCCGCGTCTTCCCCTTCTCCTTTCCCAGCCGCGCAGGATTAAAACCAGACTGAATTAGTTGCTATTGGATCAACTCATTATTTTGAGAACTAGTAAACAGTCACTAATACCAAAAAAGTCATTGCTTGAAAAGCGGTAATTTTCAAGATTCATTTTGATGAACACCAGTTAACAGAACAATTCATTTTGTGAGTTCATAAATTCATTGAAAGTCAGCAAATCGGGGGAGGGAGACAAGATGGCGGACTGAAGCCAGCTTTCAACAAAGGCTCCCGTCCAGAAGGAGAGTTAAGGGACAGGAATTTAGTAAGTATCCTGGTGGACTTGAGCCTCACCACGAGAGAAGGCTGAAGAACGCACATCAACACCGCTGAGGCAAGTTGTGATCACAAGGACGCAAACAAAAGGTACAAAATCCACCACCAAGCGGACGGGAGTCCCCCTCCCCCATGAGACCGGCTCTGGAGCCCCACAATTGAACAAGCGGGCAGAAATTAAAGGCCCTCCCACTACACTCCACGGGAGAGACCTTCTAAAAACTGGACCTACCTCCCCTACTGGGGTGCCCTGGCGTTCTCCTGCCGGACATAGGGCTGAATAAAACTTTGGGAATCCTTTGCCGGCAACCCTGAATCCCCGGCGCTCCCCTCCCGCCCACTGAGGTCTGGAGGCCTGTCCCCCAGGACTTCGGATCCTTGGGTGATTTCTCAAGGGGAGTGGACAGTCCCCGAGTTGCGACTGGTCAGCATTGACTCTGAGGCGCGCCGAGTGAGGAGAGGGCACCGGGATGAGGGGGAGTCACGCCTCGCGGCACTTCCCTGCGGTGCAGTGCACCAACCCTCCCCGGGCATAGGGGACCCAAGACTGAATCAGACTCTGGCCTCCCTGCTGAGAGCTGAGAACCCCTACTCTCACTCGGGGTCTGAGGGCCTATCCCCCAGGAGTTCGGCTCCTTGGGTGATTTCTCGAGGGGAGTGCACAGTGCCTGAGCTGCGTCAGGTCAGCGCTGACTCTGGGATACGTGAGCGAGGAGAGGGCACTCCGCTGAGGGGAAATCAAGCCTTGGCGGCACTTCCCTGCGGTGCAGTGCAGGAGCCCTCCCCGGGCACAAGACTGAATAAGACTCTGGCCTCCCCGCTGAGAGCTGAGAGCCCCTACTCTCACTCGGGGTCTGAGGGCCTATCCCTCTGGAGTTCGGCTCCTTGGGTGATTTCTCGAGGGGAGTGCACAGTGCCTGAGCTGCGTCAGGTCAGCGCTGACTCTGGGATACGTGAGCGAGGAGAGGGCACTCTGCTGAGGGAAAATCAAGCCTTGGCGGCACTTCCCTGCGGTGCAGTGCAGGAGCCCTCCCCGGACCGTAGTATTGCGTGAAACTGAATGAAACTCTAGCTTCCCCCCGCCCCACTCCCAATCCGGGTCTGGGGGCCCATCCCCCAAGAGTTCTGATTCTTGGGGGATCTCTTAAGGGGTGTGGACCCAGCACAAACTGCAGCCGCTCAGTGCTGACTCTGGGGCGCGGGACAGAGGAGAAAAGGGTCGCCTGAGTGCCCACACCAGAGCAGCAGTTCCCTGGAGGTAGATCAACAGCCGTTTTTTCTTTAACGGCAGAACGCTCACTTCTGGATATTCTGAGGCCACACCCCCTGTCTCCCTGGGCAACCAGAGGAGGCCACCGGTGTCACGGCTCACAAACCCAGAAGCCTCCAGGGCGGGGCCGACCCAGAGAGGTGTTCAGACGCAATTCTCCAGCAGCAAAGACGTTTGAACTCAAAACAGCCCGTCTCCTGTAGGCGACGACAGGAACAGAGACAGAACCTCACAAAGTTGTCTGTTCTGTTCTGTTCTGTTAGCAGCATCCATCAGGGACGGGGCTAAGCCTGAGTGAACACCTCCTTCCCATCACCTGCATCAAACACTCAAAGATGTCAGGCCCCATCTCCTCCTGCTAGATAGCGGCAGTCTGCGGGGGCCTGGCAGACTTCCTCGCGATTCAGGCAGGTGCAAACCCCTGGAGTGTCTGTTCACTGCAGGCAACTGGGTTAGCCATCTGCAGAGATACCAGTGACTGGGTCCGATGGAGGGGCAAAGTGGGGAAGGAGACGTCAACCTTCCCAGACTGCTCTGTTTGCGGGGTGGCTCCTCCTGACTCCACGCTGCACTGGGGTGAGCTGTCTCAGAGGAGTCACCAGGCCCCTGTGATCCAGTTCCCAGAGACCTCTTGAACCCTTCCACCCGAGACAAGTGCCGATTGAGACAGTTGATTCGGACCTTTTGAACTGGGCTAATAGACTGAGGACTTTTCAGGCGGTGCCCTGGGTGTGTGATTGTAGGAAGGTTTGATTCTCCTTTTCCAACTGGGGCCAGAGGTGGGCAGGCGGGGTGACTTAATTGCTGATTTTTCACACAGCTGAGACTTCAAGCCAGAGTAGAAGTTGCAATAGGATTGAACAGAAACCAGCTGAAAACAAGACAGAACCACTTTGCTACACCACACCAGACAGGGCCCCAGTTTCTCAGGCCACAACACTGTACGGGCCCTCGATAAAACCCCAGGGGAAAAACCAAAGGGAGTAAACCATGGGGCGGAATCAGCGGAAAAACTCTGGTAACATGAATAACCAGAATAGATCAACCCCCCCAAGAAAAGATACGGCAGATGTGATTGAAGATCCCATTCATAAACAACTGGCTGAGATGTCAGAAGTCGAATTCAGAATTTGGTTTGCAGACAAGATTAATAAAATGGAATTAGGAATTCGAGGAGAAATTCAAAAACTGTCTCAAGAATTTAACGAATTTAAAGACAAAACCACCAAAGACTTAGACACACTGAAACAAGAACTTACAGCCCTCAAAGATATGAAAAATACAGTAGAATCCCTCAGTAACAGAATGGAGCAAGCAGAAGAAAGGATTTCTGACATTGAAGATAAAGTCTTCGAACGCTCCCAATCTCTCAAAGAGGAAGAGAAATGGAGAGCAAAAACGGATCACTCACTCAGAGAGCTCTCAGATAATTCGAAAAAAAATAACATAAGGGTTATAGGAATTTCGGAGACTGATGACGTGGCAGCCAAGGGCACAGAGGCCCTTCTACATGAAATTATGAAAGAAAATTTTCCAGACATGCCTAGAGAATCTGAAATTCAGATAGCAGACAGCTTCAGAACCCCAGCACGATTCAACCCCAAAAAGCCATCTCCCAGACATATCATAATTAGCTTCACTAAAGTTAACATGAAAGAGAAGATTCTCAAAGCAGCCCGGCGAAAGAAAACTATAACGTACAAAGGTAAGAATATTAGAATAACTGCAGATCTCTCTGCTGAAACTTTTCAAGCAAGAAGAGGCTGGTCATCAACTTTTAATCTCCTAAAGCAAAAAAACTTTCAACCCAGGATCTTGTATCCAGCTAAACTGAGTTTCATCTATGATGGAGAAATTAAATACTTCAATGACATTCATATGTTGAAAAAATTTGCCATAAGTAAACCAGCTCTTCAGGATGTTCTCAGACCTATCCTCCACAATGACCAACCCAATCCTATACCACAAAAGTAAACTCACTCAGAAACTTCGGATCAAACTCCAACTTCCACACTGGCGAAAGGATTCAAAATGTCCACTGGACCTTTGAAAAACTCGATACCCAAAATTCCACCAGACTTATCCTTACTCTCCATCAATGTGAATGGCTTAAACTGTCCTCTAAAGAGGCATAGGTTAGCTGACTGGATACAAAAACTTAAGCCAGATATTTGTTGCATACAAGAGTCACATCTCAACTTAAAAGACAAATACAGACTCAGGGTGAAAGGATGGTCATCCATATTTCAGGCAAATGGTAATCAGAAAAAAGCAGGTGTTGCAATTTTATTTGCAGATACAGTAGGCTTTAAACCATCAAAAGTAAGGAAGGACAAGAATGGTCACTTCATATTTGTTAAGGGTAATACTCAATATGACGAGATCTCAATTATTAATATCTATGCACCCAACCAGAATGCACCTCAATTTATAAGAGAAACTCTAACAGACATGAGTAACTTGATTTCCTCCAGCTCCATAATCGTTGGAGATTTCAACACTCCCTTGGCAGTGTTGGATCGATCCTCCAGAAAGAAGCTGAGCAAAGAAATCTTAGATTTAAACCTAACCATCCAGTATTTAGATTTAGCAGACATCTACAGAACATTTCATCCCAACAAAACTGAATACACATACTTCTCATCAGCCCACGGAACTTACTCCAAAATTGATCACATTTTAGGTCACAAGTCTAACCTCAGTCAATTTAAAGGAATAGAAATTATTCCATGCATCTTCTCGGACCATCATGGAATAAAACTTGAATTGAGTAACAACAGGAATCTGCATACCCATACAAAAACATGGAAGTTAAATAACCTTATGCTGAATGATAGCTGGGTCAGAGATGAGATTAAGAAAGAAATCACCAATTTTTTGGAACAAAATGACAATGAAGACACAAGCTATCAGAACCTCTGGGACACTGCAAAGGCAGTTCTAAGAGGGAAATTTATAGCACTGCAAGCCTTCCTCAAGAGAACGGAAAGAGAGGAAGTTAACAACTTAATGGGACATCTCACGCAACTGGAAAAGGAAGAACATTCCAACCCCAAACCCAGTAGAAGAAAAGAAATAACCAAAATTAGAGCAGAATTAAATGAAATTGAAAACAAAAGAATAATACAACAGATCAAAAAATCAAAAAGCTGGTTTTTTGAAAAGGTCAATAAAATAGATAAACCTCTGGCCAACCTAATCAGGAAAAAAAGAGTAAAATCTCTAATATCATCAATCAGAAACAACAAAGACAAAATAACCACAGACTCATCAGAAATCCAAAAAATCCTTAATGAATATTACAAGAAACTTTATTCTCAGAAATATGAAAATCTGAAGGAAATAGACCGATACTTGGAAGCACGCCACCTTCCAAGACTTAACCAGAATCAAGTGGAAATGTTGAACAGACCCATATCAAGTTCAGAAATAGCATCAACTATACAAAACCTCCCTAAAAAGAAAAGCCCGGGACCAGATGGTTTCACGTCAGAATTCTACCAAACCTTTAAAGAGGAATTAGTACCTATATTACTCAACCTGTTCCAAAATGTAGAAAAAGAAGGAAGACTACCCAACACGTTCTATGAAGCAAATATCACCCTGATCCCCAAACCAGGAAAAGACCCAACAAGAAAAGAAAATTATAGACCAATATCACTAATGAATATAGATGCAAAAATATTCAACAAGATCCTAACAAACAGAATCCAGCAACACATCAAACAAATTATACATCATGACCAAGTTGGTTTTATCCCAGGGTCTCAAGGCTGGTTCAATATACGTAAATCTATAAATGTAATTCAGCACATAAACAAATTAAAAAACAAAGACCATATGATTCTCTCAATTGATGCAGAAAAAGCTTTTGATAATATCCAGCATCCCTTCATGATCAGAACACTCAAGAAAATTGGTCTAGAAGGGACTTTTCTTAAACTGATAGAGGCTATCTACAGCAAACCCACAGCCAATATCATATTGAATGGAGTTAAATTGGAATCATTTCCACTCAGATCAGGAACCAGACAAGGCTGCCCATTGTCTCCATTGCTTTTCAACATTGTAATGGAAGTTTTAGCCACCGCAATTAGGGAAGAAAAGGCGATCAAGGGTATCCATATAGGGTCAGAAGAGATCAAACTCTCGCTCTTCGCAGATGATATGATTGTGTATCTGGAAAACACTAGGGACTCTACTACAAAACTCCTAGAAGTGATCAAGGAATACAGCAGCGTCTCAGGTTACAAAATCAACATTCATAAATCGGTAGCCTTTATATACACCAACAACAGTCAAATTGAAAAAGCAGTTAAGGACTCTATCCCATTCACAGTAGTGCCAAAGAAGATGAAATATTTGGGAATTTACCTAACAAAAGACGTGAAAGATCTCTATAAAGAGAACTATGAAACTCTAAGAAAAGAAATAGCTGAAAATGTTAACAAATGGAAAAACATACCATGCTCATGGCTAGGAAGAATCAACATTATCAAAATGTCCATACTACCCAAAGCAATATATACTTTCAACGCACTCCCTATTAAAGCTCCACTGTCATATTTTAAAGATCTTGAAAAAACATTACTTCGTTTTATATGGAATCAGAAAAAACCTCGAATAGCCAAGACATTACTCAGAAATAAAAACAAAACAGGAGGAATCACACTACCAGACCTCAGACTTTACTACAAATCGATAGTGATCAAAACAGCATGGTATTGGCACAAAAGCAGAGAAGTAGATATCTGGAATAGAATAGAGAACCAAGAGATGAATCCAGCTACTTACCGCTATTTGATTTTTGACAAGCCAATTAAAAACATTCAGTGGGGAAAAGATTCCCTATTTAACAAATGGTGCTGGGTGAACTGGCTGGCAACCTGCAGAAGACTGAAATTAGACCCACACCTTTCACCATTAACTAAGATAGACTCTCATTGGATTAAAGATTTAAACTTAAGACATGAAACTATAAAAATACTAGAGGAGAATGCAGGGAAAACCCTTGAAGAAATTGGTCTGGGTGAGTATTTCATGAGGAGAACCCCCCGGGCAATTGAAGCAGCTTCAAAAATACACTACTGGGACTTGATCAAACTAAAAAGCTTCTGCACAGCTAAGAACACAGTAAGCAGAGCAAGCAGACAGCCCTCAGAATGGGAGAAGATATTTGCAGGGTATAACTCTGACAAAGGTTTAATAACCAGAATCCACAGAGAACTCAAACGCATCAGCAAGAAAAAAACAAGGGATCCCATCGCAGGCTGGGCAAGGGATTTGAAGAGAAACTTCTCTGAAGAAGACAGGCGCACGGCCTTCAGACATATGAAAAAATGCTCATCATCTTTAATCATCAGAGAAATGCAAATCAAAACTACTTTGAGATATCATCTAACTCCAATGAGACTAGCCTATATCACAAAATCTCAAGACCAGAGATGTTGGCGTGGATGCGGAGAAAAGGGAACACTTCTGCACTGCTGGTGGGAATGCAAATTAATACATTCCTTTTGGAGGGATATATGGAGAACACTCAGAGATCTAAAAATAGATCTGCCATTCAATCCTGTAATTCCTCTGCTGGGCATATACTCAGAAGACCAAAAATCACAACATAACAAAGATATTTGTACCAGAATGTTTATTGCAGCCCAATTCATAATTGCTAAGTCATGGAAAAAGCCGAAGTGCCCATCGATCCACGAATGGATTAATAAATTGTGGTATATGTATACCATGGAATACTATGCAGCCTTAAAGAAAGATGGAGACTTTACCTCTTTCATGTTTACATGGATGGAGCTGGAACATATTCTTCTTAGTAAAGTATCCCAAGAATGGAAGAAAAAATATCCAATGTACACAGCCCTACTATGAAACTAATTTGGGACTCTCACATGAAAGCTATAACCCAACTACAACTTAACAATAGGGGGAAGTGGGAAAGGGGGGGGTGGGTAGAGGGAGGGGAATCGGTGGGATCACACCTGTGGTGCATATTACGGGGTATTTGCGAAACTTGGTAAATGTAGAATATAAATGTTTTGGCACAGTAACTGAGATAACGCCGGAAAGGCTATGTTAACCACTGGGATAAAAATGTGTCAAATGGTTTATGAAGTGAGTGTATGATGCCCCATAATCATATCATTGTATACACTTATGATTTAATAAAAAAAAAAAAATGATCTTTGCACTCTCCAGTTTTAGAAAATTAGAATTTTAAGTATGTTCAAAGCTAATAACTTTTCATCTCAGAATCTTAAACATATACATGAAGTGGCATTGTCGTAATTTCCTATCCAAATTCTACTGACAAAAGATTAAGTGTAAATATTATGCCATCTGTGCTATTATTAACCTTTCCTTATTCATACAGATACAAAAACTTCAGAAAATTTGCTTGAAGAAAAGAATAAATACAGGTTAAAGCTCATTTTCAAACTTAGTTTCTTTGATTCAAGACTTTGTGTAACAGGATTAGACGCAAAAGTATAAATAACTTGTTAATCATATCTTTGTTTTTTTCAGAAATAACTGCCATTTTTTAATATTAGATTAATTACAGTTGTTAGGTAAATTATTAAATGTGTGAAACAAACTATATTGCAAGTGTCTCCATCTTGAGTATTCTTATTTAACTCTTGTATAAAATGTGTTCTCTTACTAAGTGCCAAAAATAGGATCTCAAATACTCTACTGAATATAGTTAATGTTTTGTGTTGATAATATAATATCCAAGGGATTTATAAATTATAGACATAAAGTCAATTTTTTTGAAATGTTATAAAACATTTTGTAGAGATTGGGGGTCTCACTATCTTGTGCAAACTAGACTCAAACTCCTGGCCTCAAGTGATCAACCCACCTTGGCTTCCAAAAGTGTTGGAATCACAGGCCACTTTGCCCACACGAGATAAGTTAAAATGGTTTCCTAATATTTTCATAGATTGTTTTCCATAACATTTCTGTGATAATATTATTGACAGGATTATAAAATACATAATGAAACCATACTAACTAGGTCTTATAAAAGTAAAACTTTAATACCAAATATAAAGAGAAGCTTTTACAGAATGAATACTCACATTACCATCAATAAAGACTATGTAAAATGCACATCCTTACATGACTTGAATTAAGGAACTACTAGTGTAATCTTATTAGCTTTCCCCAGGGAGCTCTTCTTTTAAATATTCGCTACATATGTGTGGATTTTTTTTAACTCCTTTATGCCTGATTCACAAACTGTTTTATATACATTTTACTCATATAAAAATGAAATACTCTTCTCAACAGATTGCTTACTTCTGTGCTAAAGGAGTGTTTTCTCTAGATGGAGAATACTTTTTATATACCATATTTAAGGAGAGGTCATCTTTCCTCCTAACTCTTAGCACGTGGTCGAAGTAGTTGCTCTTATTCCAACCCTGGAATCAGTTCTCTTCCTGCCTCTCATTGGCTTTTGAATACTTTCCCACATAAGTGATGGCAAGGGCAACTGTCCTTGGGAAAGAGACACCAGGTCAGATGTGAGAGCTCACAGGGAAAGAGACAGACCCAGGCCAAAGGGAAGGAGCATCTCTGGGAGGGCACCTAAAATCTTCAAGAAAGATCTTGATTTTTTCATATTTTAAGTATTTTTTTATTAAATCATAACTATGTACATTTATGGGGCACAGTGTGCTAATTTGATATAAAATATGGAATGCTTACATCATACTGATTAACATAACCATCACCTCAATTATAAATTGTCAGTCCAATTCATAATTGCCAAGTCATGGAAGCAACCCAAATGCCCATTAACCCAGAAACAGATTAACAAATTGTGGTATATGTACGTTATGGAATAAGATCTTGATCTATGATGACTCCACTCTTGCACTAGATGATGGGAGGCTGCAGTTATTTTGTCTGTATTCACAAGTGAAAATTGTCAAATATTAAAGGACTTTTAAAAAGTCTCTCTCACTTTATTTATTTATTTATTTTTTTGTAGAGACAGAGTCTCACTGTACCGCCCTCAGTAGAGTGCCATGACATCACAGGACTCACAGCAACCTCTAGCTCTTGGGCTTAAGCGATTCTCTTGCCTCAGCCTCCCGAGCAGCTGGACTGCAGGCGCCCGCCACAACACCCGGCTATTTTTGGGTTGCTGTTTGGCCGGGGCTGGGTTTGAACCCGCCACCCTCGTTATATGGGGCTGGCGCCTTACTCACTGAGCCACAGGCGCTGCCCTCTCTCACTTTATTTTTATGTTCCTATTAAGTCATGTATTTTTCCTCATACTTCTCTTAATAGAAATGCAGAATCATTGTCCCCAAGTGAATTATTTAATACAGTGCCTGGTACAGATGACAAAAGTAAAAGGGGGAGAAAAATATCTCGGTGATATTGATCACTGACAAGGTACCACCAATGGTTTGTGAAGTGTGTAGAGCAATATCTTAGGAAAAACTGATGACTGCCAGAGGAAATAAAAAAGCTTAATGAACTGCTAATATTTTCATACATAATACTAAGTCAAAAGCTATCTTAGCTCCCTATGGAGTACAATGCACCAATGATTTGTAGGAAAAGCACTGCCCCTACTCCATGTTCTTTCTGTTTATTTGCAGGTGGAGATTAGGTTTCAGGTGGCAGGGGTAGCTTGAAGTCCAATATCAATATTAGGAGCACATTTGCAACTTTGTTTCTAATTTTTCATTCTTAAATATAGGAATATTGTAATATTATATACAGAACACAAATGTATCAGCAAATTTTAGCTAATTAAGAAGATTCTCTCATAACTGGTAACTTACAATCTATGTCCCAGGGAAATCTAAGTGTCTAGAGAGAACACTGTAGGATTAAGAGTCAAGGAAGTCACACCTAGAGAGGCAGCATGCCTCCTTTAGCCAGACGACTGTGTTTCTGTTTTGTATAATATGGTTTCATGCATTTTTTAAAGAAAATTTATATTTGTAAAAAAATTCCAAAAACCCATAAAACTCATTAATGTAATCAACCCCCTAAATTCATATTAGAGGCAACACTGGGTCAGAGAGATTGTAGTTTGTCTAAAGTCAAAAAGGAAATTAGCTTCAGCCCGGGAATGGGCTTTAGGTCACCTTCTTGAACGTGGAGTTCTTTTTCAGCTACTTTCTGCACATTGATAAAACCACACAGATTTTTAAATATAACTCAGAGAAAATGCAAGGAATATACACATTTAAAATAAACATTCCTTTCCTTCCGAAAAATTATGGGAGAATATTTCCTCCAAAATCTTCCCTTTCACTGCATCTGTACTTATACATTCTTTCATCATTATTCTATAAAATGATACATTATCTGACTTTCCTGGTAAGAGCCAATGAGGACATTTTATATTTGCAGAGTATTTAACACTCATTTTCTTTTTATATCCAGTAGTTCAATTTCATGACTCGGAAGTACGTAGACCCTGATCATCTCATGTTTTTTTTTCTAAAAAAACAAACACTAAGTAAGCCAAATAATGAAGAAAAATTTGTAAGCTAGTATTTTGCCATTTAAGTATTAAAATCATCATGAAAATTAGTTGCTATTTGTTTTTGTTCAAACAAATGTTTTATGTTTTTTTGTAAATTCTTTTTGAGACAGGGCCATGCTATATTGCTCAGGTTGGAGTGCAGTGGCTATACACAGGGATGATCACCGCACGCCACAGCTTGAACTGCTTGGGCTCTAGAGCTCATCCTGCCTCAGACTCCCACAGGAATGTGTTCCTGTGAATGGCCTTCGTAATGTCCCCCAGAGTAAAAATGGCCAAACATTAGATAAGCAATTTAAATCGGACAACACAGTTGAAGTAACTTTTTCTTTATGGCCTCTACAATTGACACAGTTTGTCATCATCAGATCCATTTTGAGATTTGCAGAAATGAATTCTTACTATGAATAAAATAAAATGGCTATAATACCAGGTTCTTGTTACATCTCCAAGAGAAATGGGAACCATGTGTTCCTTTACAAGAAATTCTGAGTAGGAGGAATTAATTGATTCTCTTTGGTTGTCATTGCTATTTACACATCTTTGATACTTTTGCCATCTTGGTCTTCGATCATTCAAGCAATGGTCAAATAGAGAGACATGAGTAAACTTCATTTTAAAAGCTCAATTAGTTGCTTGATTTCACTATTTAAAAAGTATAATACAATTGCCCAGAAAGCTATACATTTTATGAAACTTGATACAAAACCGCCATAAGTTCAATGGTAATTAAGGACATATGGTTATGTAATAAAGTAAAAAAAAAAGAAATTAATTAGAAACAGAAATTAATATTTCTTTGTATTACAGGCTTATTTAATTCATAAAAAGTGTCTATGTTGGATTCCTATAGGTAGTAAACATCCTATGTGGTTAAAGTTTTGGATGGCAATCATTCCCTTGTGATTAGGGGTGGAACACTTTAGATGGTGCAGGAAACCTTGAAGTGTTATGAAACACAGTCACAGTGAAATCAATTACAAAGTAACTCAGAACACCTATGGGTATTCATTCGATTATTAGGCAATAATGTTCAATGCCCTAAATGTAACTTAAATGTAGCTTTTTAGAAAATGTAAAATGCATACAGTAATGCATTTATGGGGTACAGTGCGCTGATTTCATACACAATTTGGAATGCTTACATCATACAGGTTAAGATCTATCTCTTTATGATTTAATAAAAAATTAAAAAATAAAAAATGTAAAATGCATCAGTTTAGTTATATTTATCCCATCAAGGTAACAAATGGGTATCTGTTGAAAATGAGAGCACCAGGGACTTAAAATAAAATTTCTGTTTCTTTTCATAATTAAGGTAGATAATTATGATCTTTGCTTAACATGTTAAGTCAATTAAACAACTCAGCATTTCAACAAATTAAAAAGAAAAGTTACGTCAGAAATTTGAAACTCAAAAGAAAAAAAGATAACATAACTAACTTTGGTTAGGTAGTTCACTAGGCTGTTATCTGAAATCTCTGGGCTTGAGGCAGA
Organism: Nycticebus coucang; assembly: GCF_027406575.1. Taxonomy (NCBI): domain Eukaryota; kingdom Metazoa; phylum Chordata; class Mammalia; order Primates; family Lorisidae; genus Nycticebus; species Nycticebus coucang. The sequence continues at coordinate 85,802,463 of NC_069785.1, forward strand.
TCACCAAGGTTCCCTTCAAATAAACTTTCTGTTGAAAACTACACTTTTTAAATATTTTCAATACAAGTGAATCTAGAACTGACCTTATGGCAAGAGTGATACATCAAGATCTGTTACTCTTTTTTTCATCAAGCAAATCAGCAGTGTCTTCTGTTAGATTCTGATGAATTCTATGAAGATTGCAAAAGATGAGTGGTTAGTATTTCATTTTTCCTAAAGCATTCCTAAGTGGCTTGCAATTTAATATTAAGAAGTTGGCATAAGTGTAAATAAAATGTCCATTTAAACAGTGTTTTGTAACTGAAAATGTGTCAGGGCAGGCCTACTCTGTGCAACTCCAGTTATAAAAGCATTCTAAATAAGAAAATAGTTTCTAATAAGAAAATAGTTCAAGTGCAGAGGGGAGAGGTATGGCTGTCAATGATGCAAAGATCAACAGGGTACGCTCGCTGCCTTCTGTAATGGCTCTCTTTATAATAAACACTTGAGGGTATCATTAGAAATACTTATGTTTGGAAAGCAACTATGTGCAATAGGGAATATATCAATTTGCTTGACTATACTAAACATTCCACAACAAAAAAGTTAGAGAAAAACTTATTCTCTTAAGCCAGTACAAAGATTAAAAAAAAAAAAAAAAAAGTTCCTCAAAGACTTCTTCAAGCACTTGCTTTTGCCACCCTTTTACATTTCACCTACTATATGGGGAAAGTTAAGTATTGGGCACTGAGAGATAATTCAGAGCAACAACTTCTAGGTGAGAATGAGATGGCTGAGTTGGTGATCAAGAAGAACTTCAGCAAGCACCGGTGGAAATTAGCTGCTAACACTGTTACCAAGGCATGAGTGGTGGGGCCTAA